>NC_132815.1:5052600-5354100 GCF_048594095.1 Paramormyrops kingsleyae | reverse complement strand
CTTTAAACCCAAATGTCGTTGTGTTATATTTTAAGTAGACACAATGGATTTCTACCATCATGATGTCATGGATTGTAACAAACACACGATCCTACTCTTTTGAAATTCTAAGGCCCCAAACTTTCCTCACTTACACTCTACGCCATGTTTGTGAAAAGCATGTGCAGTGCTCCGGATTGTATAATAGGCTGCTCTTGATCACTATTTTCAAGCATTAAGGGGCCAACTTAAAATTAATAAGCTTGTTCTTTGAAGATCAATACAAAGGCTGAACTTTTATATGTACTCTTACATAGAACATCTATGACTAATGTACTTCATATTTGATATCAAAAAAGTTTCAGCTTCATAGCAAATAACATAGCACCTGTGTAATCGATAGCGGGGATTTCAGTTTTGTCACTGAAATGCATTTTTTTCACAGATGGGTTGTACTTGCCGTTTTAAGAGGTAGTTGAAGAAAATTGCCTGGGTCGTCACATTTGAATTACGGTTTAAAAGCAATCACTCAATGTTTTTCTAGGAACCCCCTGGGCATAGTGTATGATGGATTATCATTATTACCAGGAAACAAGCTCTGCGAAGTTTACATTTACACAGAAGGTTAGAACCATGTAGAGACGGTGTTTGTGAAGGATGGAACATAATTCTTAATAGTTGGCTAGTTAGGTGAGATTTTAATGATGTAGTTACAATCTAAGAAGCCATGTGACACAGTGTGAAGGACAGAGTATCCGTCTTAATAACAGGCTACTTCAGGAAGATTTTGACAATTTAGTTAAAGGCTTCACTCATATAATAGACATACTATAATTATTTATCAGCATGTGGCTTGTTTGCAGGAGTCATGCTGTGTCTTTTGACAAGTATTCATGTGAAATATGTTATGGATACTGTTCTGCCACTTGCACAACAATGGAATTGATCTGACTGAACTACATGTTTGTGAGTTTGGGTTTCATTACACAGAAGTGGACTTTTTGTGGTGACTGATATTCAGCCTTTTATACAAGTTATTTATTTAACAGACACTATTATCCAAAGTGGCGTGCATTTTGGTTAGCCAGTCAGTTGGGCTTAAGAGCCTCACTAACCCTGGGATTTGAATCAACAACCACCCGATCACAGGCAGACCACCCTAATCCACTGAAGCACCCTGTATCATGGTTATGAATAGTTCATCATTTCTCTAAATCATCCATTCTTTATCTAACCTACCCTGGCCAGGATTGTGGGGGATCCTGAAGCCTTCATTTATCAATAAATTATGCAGTAACAGTGTCCATCCATCCATATTCTAGCAGGGACACAGGGCCTGAAACCTGTGCTGTAGACTGCATGGGATGTCCAATAAAACCAATAAGACCTCAATCAATAAACCAATAAAAACTCAATATAAATATAGTGGAGGTGTGTAGGATTGGACACTGAGTTCCCTGAAATGATATTCATTGGCTGTTAGGGAACAGAAACAGACAATGATAAGATGTTCGCAGTGTGTGACCCACAGTCATATTTCGAGCGTCAGAAGCAGTGCGGGCTGTTCTCATAAGAATGTGAACATTCTCAGTGAATCTGTGAAATTTGCCAAGACCTTCTGTTAGGATCTGTTTCCAGGACAAGAATCTTATTTCAGTCTAAACCAGCACAGAGTTTTACCTTGACGATGCTATCGTCAGCTTTTATATAAGCCCATGTTAATTGATGACAAAATTTAGCCACCATCTATTTAGTCGCCTCTTACCCAGTACAGGGTTGTAGGTACTTATCCCACACAGCACTGGGAGCAAAGCGGGGAACAGACACTCTGGGGTACGTTTCCCAAAAGCGTTGCTACTAACAACATTAGCAACGGCGTAAGCAACTTGCATAGTTGGAACCATGTGACCAAATGGTTCAAACTATATAAGGTATTTGTGGGAACTTCTGGGAAACGTACCCCTGGATGGGACGCTGGTCCATCACAGAGCCTACTGACCCGCACCCTATCGGTACTGGGTCAGTTTGAGATGCCAGTTCATGTCTTTGTGCATGACTTTGGACTATAGGATGAGACCCGCATAATACACACAGTGAGGCAAGATGTAAAATCTTTAACATAAATAAAACGTTATTTATTTATTTATTTATTTTATCCAGGCTAATACACTTTGACAGTTTTCACAGCTATTGGGCATTTCTAAAGAGAATTCATTGAGGGATAGCAACCCAACCTAAAGACAGGAGTGAAGTGATATCGATCTGCTCATACTCTCGCAAGCGAGCAGCCTTATAAATGTCCACTCGCATTTTAATTAAAGCTGTTTTTTTTTTTTTTAACACATTTCACTTCTTCTGAGTGTTGACTTTAGCAAGGCCTCTAATAAGAAGCACGTGTCAATTTCAGACACTCAGAAAATGACTTGATAATGATTTCATGAATTGTATTTAATCATTTTTACGTCCCCTTTCACTCTGCCCTAATTGTACTTTGAAGTCTATAAGCCATGTAAGATTTAATCACTGTTGTGATTTGATCATTTATACAGTAAATTTTAATGTCACAATAAATGATATACATCTGGAAAGTTCTTAGTTCGTAGCTAGTATTCATAATTGGGAACAGGTCTTTTCATATATTGATTGTGTTACGATACACAGACAGACAGTGAATTGGGGAGTATTTTGATTTCCCTCTTTTTGTGAATCTGATGGTACACATGACTTTTGATCCTTTCCAGCCTCCCTTTGAGGGAAAATTATTCCAAATTAGATAAATATTTAATTGCAAATGTAGAGCTTGACTTCTTCTTAGGGACAGCATTGAAAGTAAGACTTTGCAAAGTAATTCTCAGTTGTGCAGGATCCCAATTCCACATGGGAGATTTTTCTGAAAAAGTCCTGCTCTGTCTCTCTCAGGCAGGCTGATTGTTGCCCTTGGGTGCACCTCTGATTCACCGATTTCACTTTCAAAGTGCACAAGCCACACTTAGGCTGATTGCCATCTCATTACCCACTGACAAAGGAAGCAGATACTGCTTTAACATTATGCAAATTACTGCAATCAGCCTCAGGGGTGTGAAAAGGCCAATTATTGTGTATTCCGCTAATTTCTCTCTGTACATTTCCATCTGAGCTTGTTTCTTCTGTGTGACGCCCTTAATAGAGAGTGTTTGCATACAGGCAAAAGCTCAGCCGCTGGGACAGAGAGAGGTCCGCAGTGTGGACACAGAATCTCACGATGAACTGGACTGAAAGCAACAAAACATTTTTTGGACGGTTTATCAGGGAGACGTTTTTTTTCATTCTCACTTTGGTTGGATTTTGCAGCGTATTGATGAAATTTGTATTTCAGATCGATTGGCATCTTGATGGTGCAGCCGACAAATCTGCAGCAATGTGATGCTACCATGTCAACGTGGTTCAAAGTCTCGGAGGAATGTTTCAGACACCTTGTTGAATCTAAACCACAAAGAATTAAGGCGGCTCTGAAGGCAAAAGGGGGTCCAACCCAGTACTAGCAAGGTGTACCTAATAAAGTGGGTCCTATCTGGTACTAGCAAGGTGTACCTAATAAAGTGGCCAGTGAGTGTGGATCTGCTTCTGTTGAGCCTACGGAGTTTGCTGTTTGATTCAAGTTATATGCTACAGAGTTTTCTGTTGTGGAAAAGCAAGGATGACGAGTGCAAAGGAAAATCCAATTAGAGCCATTTCAAGTAGGGACAGCCAAATCAACAGTTTAGTATCTCTTTAAAAAAAAAAAGTAAAAAAAATAAAAATAAAAACAGAACTAATGGTGAGGTAAGAGTTTGGTGAAGTCTGGCTATGCAATAATGAGAAGAGCAGTGAATAAAACTCATTAAAGGTGTAAAGAAAAGCTATGGAGGCTGCAGGTTCATTTTCCAGGGGTGAAAAAGCACAGATGCCGTGTGCTGAGGCCGTGAACACACCGACAATTAAAAGGGGGGGGGGGGGGGGGGTACTGAGAATTCACCGGCCAGGATAGGGTTACGAGGGAAGTAAAAGACGAGATACAAGCAAGGTCAGTGTGAGGAGGGCAGATAATAGATTCAAGATTCGAGCAACTTATTTTCATATGTGCAGTATACAATGAAATAGTTGTTTCTTGCTCTCGAAGCTGCAAAGAACGAAAAACAAACAAAAAGAAAAACAATAGCAAAGTATATATAAAATATACATATCGACCACAAAAAAAATTAAGTAAATAAAAGTAGTTCATAGTATAAAATATACTTAACATATAAAATATGTACACTAGTATTAGAACGGAATGTGCAGTGTTTAAAAAATAGAATGGCAGGTGCAATGAACATATTTGTACATGGGAACATATTTACATTTTTATAGCGTATGGCGAAGAAATGTGCAGAGTGGAGGGGGCTGGTGCTGATCAGTGCAGTAAAAAATGCATGGGGTGCAGTGTGCAGGGGAGCCATTGTGATAGAGCCGGGGCTGGGGGAGGTTGAGGGTGGCAGTTTTTGATGCTTCTGATGACCTGGGGGTACAGACTGTTCCGGAGTCTGGAATAGACATTCTTACAAGTAGTGGAGAGGCAGAGGAGAGGAGAAAGAGAGGAAGTGAAGATTGCAAATCACAGCAACTTGTCCGTTACTGTGATAAAAGGAGCCACGTAAACACACACCCTCTGCTGTGAGGCGCGGTGACTGTATCACGCTGTGCCTCCACTCCTAGGCTTCCTAATGCACGCAAACATACTCCTGTAATTAATATGTGGGTTTTTCGTTTGCTTTCCTTGTGTGAGACTGTATTTGCTGCGCTTGTTAAAGCCTTTTCAGGCAAACTTGGCCTATCTGCTAATCATTTACCTGCGGAACAGCCAGGCTGCTGCTGAAGTAAAGGAGACACTCAAGTTAATGAGGAACACGGAACAAGCTGAAAGCAGACACTTGTAAACTACTGAGCAATCAGCATCCTGCAATGCTGAGTGTCAGGATTTAAAAATCAGGGACTGTACTTCTGTTTTGTTTTGAGTACTATAGCTGGAAAAATATACTTCATGGACTTCGAGAGGAGGTGACATTAAGGGGACACTTGTCAGGAATTTCTGTAATGAGCACTAAGCTTTCTGGTGTTTTATGACTCTGGCTAAGGTGATATTCTTATGATACTGTGATGGAAATACATCATTAATTAACAACAGACTGTGGACAAAAGTGCAGATTCTCCACCATGTTTGTGTTCTGGTTAGTCTGTTGGGTCACTCTGAATTTGTCTCATTTACACCTGCATTACTGTAGCTAATTTAGCGGACGCTTTTGGCAGAAGCGGGTCACGCGTGTGACAAATGGCAAACATATACGCTGTCAGAGAGTCAGGCTTTAAGTGCATCTGTAGGCTGTACTATGAACATCCAGCTATAAGTGTAAGCAATACTGTAGCAAGAGGCTAAACAGTGACATGTAACTAAGCAAGAAGCTAATAAGACTCTTCATGGACTAGAAGTGCAACATAAGAACATTCCGGAATGCACTTAAAAGAGATTTCAGCAAGTTGTTAAAATGGAACAGACAGAAGTCTACTGAGACTAAAGGCGTAAAGACAACATGGTCAAATCCATTCACCTCGTCTATATCAAGTACATGTTTACTGGCTTGGATACTTCTCTCCTGCAGTGAAGAGTTTTGGTGGCTTGCGACGGCACAAATTTTCACTGCATTTTCGTGGCATGGTTTAGGTACTTTCAGCCACTAAACAGCAAATTAAATGGTTAAAAAGCCATTTTGAGGGTCTGCATGCATCTTGTGGCAAAGCATCTCCACCCTTATGAGGCGTGGAGGCCACGGGCCACAGGTGGTGGCCGAACGGTCTGGCGAACATGGAAATGATTCAAGCCAGATGCCATGGCTGTAGCAGAAACCAGACCTCAGGCCAGATGAATGCTTTAGGGAGCTGCTGATGCAATGTCTGAGGCCAGATTCTCATCAATAACAAGACACCAAATGATGACATTTCTCGTGGAAGTATAGCACGGTGTCCTCTTTCTGGAATCCCAGACTTGTAGAGTTTATGTCAAAGTACAGCAAAGCTGTTCTGGTGGCCCAGAGGCCTATCAAAACACTTTAGGTTGATGTTCTCTTTTTTGGCAGGCACTGGTAAAAATATCTTCTTAGATAATGTCTTGTTTTTCAGGGCATAGAAATACGAAACGTAGGGAGATGAAATCCACAAGGCATTGCGACTTCCTAGTAACAATGCTGTTTATATCTTCTCCCGCAGTGGGAAAACAGTCCCGATTTATTCCACGAACCAGCAGATTGTTTTCAAACGCTCCAGCCCACATGCGACTGAAGTCCGCTTGCTTCGGATTGTGAGCGTGCATGTTATGTTTTGCTGCTGAGGCAGGAATCAGAATCCAGGCAGCTCCTACTACACTGTTACCGAGATATCTCTCCCCTTTCCACTTGCTTACAAAATAAAGCATTCATAGGAAAACCATTGAGGAAATCGTACCCTATTTTGTAGTCCGAGCTTATCCATATTGATGCCAACTTGTACTTCAAATCTAAAGGTACTAGGTCAATATGTTCTTGGAGGTTAATCTAATCTCAGCACAGGTCATGTTATTTTCATTCAAAGCATTTGTTTAAAGAGCAGATGCCTTGGACACAGAAATAATAGCTGAGGGGAGGTTAATAGGAGGATCTGGGTGGCAGGCGGGGGGAGGCCAACACGAGGATCTGGGTGGGAGGCGGGGGGAGGTCAGCACAAGGATCTGGGTAGGAGGTGGGGGGAGGCCAACACGAGGATCTGGGTGGGAGGCGGGGGGAGGTCAACACGAGGACTTGGGTGGCAGGCGGGGGGAGGCCAACACGAGGATCTGGGTGGGAGGCGGGGGGAGGCCAACACGAGGATCTGGGTGGGAGGCGGGGGGAGGTCAACACGAGGATCTGGGTAGGAGGCGGGGGGAGGCCAACACGAGGATCTGGGTGGCAGGTGGGGGGAGGCCAACACGAGGATCCGGGTGGGAGGCGGGGGGAGGCCAACACGAGGATCCGGGTGGGAGGCGGGGGGAGGCCAACACGAGGATCCGGGTAGGAGGCGGGGGGAGGCCAACACGAGGATCCGGGTGGCAGGCGGGGGGAGGCCAACACGAGGATCTTGGTGGGAGGCGGGGAGAGGCCAACACGAGGATCTTGGTGGGAGGCGGGGGTCGGTCAACACGAGGATTTGGGTGGGAGGCGGGGGGAGGCCAACACGAGGATCTTGGTGGGAGGCGGGGGGAGGTCAACACGAGGATCTGGGTGGGAGGCGGGGGGAGGCCAACACGAGGATCTGGGTGGCAGGCGGGGGGAGGCCAACACGAGGATCTGGGTGGGAGGCGGGGGGAGGTCAACACGAGGATCTGGGTGGGAGGCGGGGGGAGGTCAACACGAGGATCTGGGTGGGAGGCGGGGGGAGGCCAACACGAGGACCTGGGTGGCAGGCGGGGGGAGGCCAACACGAGGATCTGGGTGGGAGGCGGGGGGAGGCCAACACGAGGATCTGGGTGGGAGGCGGGGGGAGGCCAACACGAGGATCCGGGTGGGAGGCGGGGGGAGGCCAACACGAGGATCCGGGTGGCAGGCGGGGGGAGGCCAACACGAGGATCTTGGTGGGAGGCGGGGAGAGGCCAACACGAGGATCTTGGTGGGAGGCGGGGGTCGGTCAACACGAGGATCTGGGTGGGAGGCGGGGGGAGGCCAACACGAGGATCTTGGTGGGAGGCGGGGGGAGGTCAACACGAGGATCTGGGTGGGAGGCGGGGGGAGGCCAACACGAGGATCTGGGTGGCAGGCGGGGGGAGGCCAACACGAGGATCTGGGTGGGAGGCGGGGGGAGGTCAACACGAGGATCTGGGTGGGAGGCGGGGGGAGGTCAACACGAGGATCTGGGTGGGAGGCGGGGGGAGGCCAACACGAGGACCTGGGTGGCAGGCGGGGGGAGGCCAACACGAGGATCTTGGTGGGAGGCGGGGGGAGGCCAACACGAGGATCTGGGTGGGAGGCGGGGGGAGGCCAACACGAGGATCTGGGTGGCAGGCGGGGGGAGGCCAACACGAGGATCTGGGTGGGAAGCGGGGGGAGGTCAACACGAGGATCTGGGTGGGAGGCGGGGGAAGGCAAACACGAGGACCTGGGTGGCAGGCGGGGGGAGGCCAATACGAGGATCTGGGTGGGAGGCGGGGGGAGGCCAACACGAGGATCTTGGTGGGAGGCGGGGAGAGGCCAACACGAGGATCTTGGTGGGACGCGGGGGTCGGTCAACACGAGGATCTGGGTGGGAGGCGGGGGGAGGTCAACACGAGGATCTGGGTGGGAGGCGGGGGGAGGCCAACACGAGGATCTGGGTGGCAGGCGGGGGGAGGCCAACACGAGGATCTGGGTGGGAGGCGGGGGGAGGTCAACACGAGGATCTGGGTGGGAGGCGGGGGGAGGTCAACACGAGGATCTGGGTGGGAGGCGGGGGGAGGCCAACACGAGGACCTGGGTGGCAGGCGGGGGGAGGCCAACACGAGGATCTTGGTGGGAGGCGGGGGGAGGCCAACACGAGGATCTGGGTGGGAGGCGGGGGGAGGCCAACACGAGGATCTGGGTGGCAGGCGGGGGGAGGCCAACACGAGGATCTGGGTGGGAGGCGGGGGGAGGTCAACACGAGGATCTGGGTGGGAGGCGGGGGGAGGCAAACACGAGGACCTGGGTGGCAGGCGGGGGGAGGCCAATACGAGGATCTGGGTGGGAGGCGGGGGGAGGCCAACACGAGGATCTTGGTGGGAGGCGGGGAGAGGCCAACACGAGGATCTTGGTGGGAGGCGGGGGTCGGTCAACACGAGGATCTGGGTGGGAGGCGGGGGGAGGTCAACACGAGGATCTGGGTGGGAGGCGGGGGGAGGCCAACACGAGGATCTGGGTGGCAGGCGGGGGGAGGCCAACACGAGGATCTGGGTGGGAGGCGGGGGGAGGTCAACACGAGGATCTGGGTAGGAGGCGGGGGGAGGCCAACACGAGGACCTGGGTGGCAGGCGGGGGGAGGCCAACACGAGGACCTGGGTAGGAGGCGGGGGGAGGCCAACACGAGGATCTGGGTGGCAGGCGGGGGGAGGCCAACACGAGGATCTGGGTGGGAGGCGGGGGGAGGCCAACACGAGGATCTGGGTGGGAGGCGGGGGGAGGCCAACACGAGGATCTGGGTGGGAGGCGGGGGGAGGCCAACACGAGGATCTGGGTGGCAGGCGGGGGGAGGCCAACACGAGGATCTGGGTGGGAGGCGGGGGGAGGCCAACACGAGAGGATCTTCACCCCCTTTGGCTCTTTGTGTTAGTCATCTGGCCCAATTAAAAATAAGAGATGAAGTGGTTCATGGATCAGAATTTCATGGGTGCTCAGTACATGTGAGTGTCTGTGTTTGTTAGAATGGAAGAGCTAAGATGTAATTATTATTGCAAGACAATTATTGGAACACCAGACATTTCAATGGCTGCACTCTTAATTCAATGCTTAGCAGTGAGATGATGGAGTGACATTTGAAAATCAATTAATGTTCCTGTGACCTTGGCTGATGCATGGCCCACAGCATATTGACTTACCTGAACATTCCAATTCGCGGTTCAGGCGAGTTCTGCGGCTTTGGATCTTACGGCATATTGATGTATTTCTTTTTGTTTTTAGGCTTAAAACCTCCTCTGGACAAATGACTCCAGAGACAGTTATGAATAACTTCCTAAGCGATGTAACAACAACCATGATTTCCTACTCAGTCAGTGACTAGGTAACCAGTCTCTCACAAATGTTGATATTGTCAGTTTTCATTTGTATTTAAATCCTCAGATTGTTACAAGTTGTTGTTTTATAGTTCTTTTTACAGTATATATCATTGTACACACTTGAATTATATAAATTCTTATTTTTGTACTTCCTGTGAGTTTCTCTTGAGCAGTGTGTCCCAACCCGCTCCTCGGGGCCCACAGACGGACCACGTTTTCACTCCCGGGTGCCTAAGAACCAGATTGGGAAACACTACTCAAAACAAAAGCGAAAGTAAAAATGAAATAAAGATGAAACCTCGAGCCTGACACTGCCGTGCCACAAGACAGAGGTCTTTTGTACGCAGTAGATGTTTTCAGCACTAAAACTCTGACCCGTCTCGCTGCTTCGCATGGGAGAGGACACTGAGTACTTTAAGAGGCGCTAAAGATGGTTACTTTTGAACATTTGTTTCATCTGAGACTCTCACTCAGGACTGAAATGATTTATCTTGTTTGTTTTTATTATTTATGTCAGTAAAAACCTCTTTGATATCGATTTAGATGTGCACACAGTGCATTAAGAACCCTTTGGAAAATTTCTGCAGAAATCACTTGCTTGGACATGGTTAATGTTACTAAGCTTGTTGTGCTGGGGCTTTTGGACACAGTTCCCATACCAGCCGTAAAGATGGTTTAATTTGCTACACTCTGAGATTCAGTAAACACTGATGCAGTCTGTTGTACCAGGCAGGTTAGTACGTTTTACTGCTTCCAGTTTCTATGCCTCTTTCAAACATAGCAGTATTTGTGCGACACACTGGAAGGCGTGCAGTTTGGCATGGATGAACTAGGCTGTAGTATGTTGGGGTTACTAAGGCCTGTTTCATGAAGCAGGATTACCTGCTTAGCCAGATAACCTGTCAGATTTCAGGTAGTCTGGGTTAAATGAACTTAATCTTCATCCCCTTACCTTTAGCCCAGACTACCTTAAATCCAACAAGTTATCCGGCTAAGCAAGAAATCTTATGTGACACATGCCCCAGTTCAAGCCAGGTCCATTGTTAGCCATTCATACCAGTTCATAACACATTACGGGGTATTTGGCACATACCAACACCATAACAACAAGTCCATAGATAGCGGTTGGACAGTACTGTGTGTACAACCTACACAAATACGACATAAGTGCTGATGAACAATATATAACTACAGCATTTTACTTCTGTTGATGAAAGGTGCTGCCCTCTTTCTCACTCCTTGAGTTCCTCCGAAATTCCAACTTCAGGGGTCGTTCCAGCTGAAATTCCCGACTGGGAACACAGAAATACTGACTTTGCAGCTCAAATGGAACGCAGCATTAAAGTGCCCCCCCCCCCCCCCCCCCTTTACTCACGCTAAAATGTTGGCGTGGAAAGAAGCTATACATTCATTCATTACTCTACGATTTGAATGCAAGTTCTACTATGATCTAGGTAAAAATATTCTATTTTTTAAGTTATATTAAATATTTACATTGATTTCCATTTTACCCAGTTAGCATTTTTTTTAGTGTCTTTTAACCTCACGGAGCAGTTTTTTCACAATGTCATAACGCCGCAGTGTATATTGGGTGTTACTGCATTATTTAAGGTTATCTGTGATAAAGTCAAGGTCATGGACCACAAGGGCAGCCGAGATTTACTGTCAGGGACCGCAGTGTGTCAGCTGACCTTCACAGACACACTCGTCCACTCGGCTGCAGACAACACTGTGTGTCAGTAGACGGTTTGTCCCGGAAGCTCCACAGCAAGTAAATAATTTAATCAAAATAATAAATCCTTTGGCGGCCCCCTTCCCCCACTCCACTGGTGACATCTGTTTCCCGTTATATGCTGCTATCCAATCCCTTTTTTTTGTGTGTCATTCTGTGTGCTGCTGTCCCGAAGCATAAGTATCCAGTAAATCCCAGTAGGATAAACTCCACTGAGCTTTATGAAACGAACTGAGCGGCACTGGGAGGCACTGCACAGCAGCAAGATCGAGGGCTTATGTTTCAGATTAGCTTTCTTTGCAAGACGAGAATGGATAAGCTTTACTGGATTCTCATCATTAAAAAATTTCAGTATGACTTCAGTTTCTTGCTCAATTGATTTTTACCTCTGGTGTCTCTTGTACAACATTGGCTATGTCAGAATATTAAATGTAATCAAATATAAAATAATATTAGACGTAGCTCCCCCAGTAGAGAATATCTGAGAAGAGGAAATACTGCATTATTTTTGTTTGTTTTTTTGTGCAAATTTCATCCATAAAATGATTACTGACTTGCCGATTCACCCATAAATCTAACTACTCTCATAATGCAGGGAAATGAATTCTCTCTGCCAGTAACCTACGCCTTATTTACACATTATCTCACTTGTAGACCTTTCATTGCACAGTTTGACCATTGGCAAATCTCACCGATGAATCTCATGTTTCATTACAGAGGCTTAGGTACTGTCTCCGGTCAGGTTTCCTCTCCTGATTAATGTCTAGTAGCATCACTCTCATGCATCCCGGTGGGCCAGAGAAAGTGCTTTAATTGCCCGGGCGTTTGGACTGTCTGTGCTTGAGAGCTTCTCCATCTCTGGATAGACTTCTCCACCTTGCAGCCGAGCGAGGACCTCGATTTCCATTAACGCAAAACAATTATCAGACCCGTGCTTCTGCAAATGAAAAGAAACTGGCGACTGCCTTATGTCACAGGTTATTCCAGGTCCCACGCCGGTGACAGGATGGTCAGATCACAGGGCAATATGTGTGCGGCATTTTTTTTCCCTATGGAATATAATTTGACAAGTTGTTCCTTACATATGTACCACACACTCTGGTTTTTCATTTAAGTTGTTCTGTTTTACTTTGCTTCTCATTTAATACACGTGTTATAATGTTATTTGTACTGTTTTATTATATTATTGCTATTACTATTTTAATTATGGCAGTGCTGACCACCTTTCAGGTTAGTCTGACTGTGTGTCTGTGTATATATACTATATATATATATATATATATAGTATCAGTTTCTTATTCAATTCTTTATATTGAAATCCCATGAGAGCCTTGAATGTGACATACAAGCATTATCCAAACATCCCATAATAGCGTTGCCTCCTTATTTTAGGACTTCTGCTGTGAGATATATCATACTAATTAAAATGATGTGAAATGCCAGCAAGACCATGTGTATTGTGGCTAGAAACGCGGGGCTGTTGTTTTTAGATTCAAAACAACAAAATTAGCCCATGCAGACAGATCAGTCCCCCTCATCCTACAGTTTGCCACAAATAGCCTGATTCTGAAGGCATTGCTGTGGGTGGCAGCGAGGAGAGACATTGATGGCTGAGCCAGAAAGGCCTGTCATTTTGCTGGCTTGATTGCTGGCCTGATAGCTCATCCACAGCCTCGATCGCTTTCGGCGGCAGTCGCAACCGTTGCAGCAGGATAGGTAAATAAGACCAGGTATTTTTCATCAATGCTGACATGTGGGAGGAGGACTCTTAATTTAAACATGTTTATTGACGAAAGCTTCATCTTTCTGTGCAATTTCATCCCACAACCTTCAAAATAAGAGTCTGCTTCTTTTATATTGGCATATTGCAAATTTCAGATACAACAAGAGTGATGCCTACCTGTATGAAGGTATTTATTTATTTTATATTTGTTTAATTTCACTTCCTTTCTGGCAAATGGATGGATGTCAGGAAGGTGACAAGTGATTGAAATGCCTCCGGTGTTCAGGGACATCTTTCCATATCCATCCCAGTGGAAATGAGTCTCGAAAACCTGCCAAAATGCAGAGTGCGATACTCCCAAAGCACAGGAAGGTTAGAACTTTCCTGCCAAGGGGAGAATGGTTTTCCCGCTATGGCGACATCATGTAATTACAAAAGGAAAACCAGCATCATATTTTTGTCCAGTGCCACTTATTGACAGTAAGAAATGGTTCATATCGCATTGGTCAAATTCTTTGTTCTATGCATATTTGATCACAGTCTTAAGGGGGTTTCCCAGTTTAGCACATGGAATTAGGGCTCTTTTTGTCTGTTATTCTTGCCAGCTACCTACCAACTCTCCCATGCTGCTTATGAACCGCAGCTAATAACAGGTCAAGTAAAAATCTAAAATTGGGTACAATTTAAACGCCTTTATGATGGGCAACAGACATGATCATACATTAAATAGTTTTCTCATCTCCACACATCAGAGAAAGACTCCCTCTTTGCCATAAACTGCATAAATTATCAGTTTTTTTAATATTCTAGAGGATGTACACAATAGAGACATTAGCAGAAAAGTTGCATTTTATTACGAGAAATGTAAATTATACATTAATACTTTTCCTCTCCACTGTTTTTTTTTTTCCTTTTCAAAAATAGCTGTGTTAGGAACAATAAATTATTGAAAGCTCCATAGTAAAATATCTAGCCAGCTCTGGTACAATATACTGACCATTTTAAACAATACTGTGTCTGATCACTGCACAGATAGAAACGTAACAATTAAAACAAAACACAAGGCAATTCGATTGTTTTCCCCTTTTGCCGTTTTCATGTCCATCCTCCATAATACGTTAATAATCAAATGTTCAGGCATCATTTTTCGTTTCTTTGCTAAGTGCACGCACAATGCACTGCTAACCTGATTCGCCTCACTCCAAGGTCTATTTCACACACTCATAACCTGAGAAGTCTACCTAAAGAACTCACGATCAGTTAAAACGTTTCTGCGGCTTCAAATTCCTAGAAGTATAGAGTGTTGTGAAGAGAGTGATTTATACAGCCGACACTGATTCACGACATTCTTCATGAGAACACCACTGTAAGACTTATTAACCATTCATCTGGAGAGATGCTTTTAGAACCTAGTTTCTGAGGCGCCCCTCTTCAAAGTGTTGCTCATGAACTCGTCATGCTCAAAACTGAGGTTGTTGTGGGACCTGGAAATCATGAGCAGTTTCTCTTTTTTGGTATAGTCCTGCTTGTTGGAGACCTGGGGCACCAGCAGTCTGTCAATGGGATCCTCCTTGTTCTCCAGCTTCATGTACCCCTTGCTGTTGCTGCGATCCAGTCGTGGCCAGCTGGGGTGCTTCCTCTGCTCAGGCTGAACCGTGAGGGTCTTAGGCCCCCTCTCCAGGTCTAGGGACTTGGAGTGGGCGGAGAGCATGTGGAGGGAGTTGTTGGACCCGAAATCCTTCCGTGCGGCCCCTGGAGACAGGTACCGGCCGCTGGTGGACCCCGGCGACAGAGAAGTCTGTGAAGATGCGGAGGAGGGTGACTCGATGGAGCAGCTCCTGAGGAGCACCATGCTAGGGGGTATGAACGCTTTGGCTATGTCTAGGCAGGGAACCACTAGAGACTCCATCGAAGGAGGTCTGGACCGGACCCTTCGGAGCTCGGAGTCCTCAGAAATGTTGTCGATGTCGGGCTCGTCGATGACGCAGTTGTTGAGCTTTATCACGGGGAGAGTGAATGCGCTGATGGAGGATGACACGATGGATTTCGTCTGGCATTTCTTCAGGGTGCTGCTCCTGTCGTCTCGGTAACGGCCGCCCTCTGGCTGCAGCCCAAAGATGGAGCCCGAGCGCTCCTGGTATCTGGGCTGCAGGAAGCTCGAGGCTCCCTTGGCCTCGTTCAGCAGACTCTCCTCCTCCTCGGCGGAGCTGGTCCTCCGCGACATCCGCACGTCGTTCCCCATCCCCGAGAAAGTTAGCAGGGTGTTGGCAGCCAGCTTGGAGGCGCACTGGTTCTCATACGTCCTCACCTCACGCTCCCCATAGGGGGCGACGTAAGCCCCGTTCATGCACTTATGCTCCTTCATCCTCAGGCTGTGGATGTCAATCACAGTGGAGTACATGTCCCTCATGTGGATGACTTTGGTCTCCCTGTCCCTGTTCTCATGGAGAATAGCATTGGCACAAATGAAGATGAAGATGCCAATGCCCATGGTGAAGGGACCCAGCATCTTCATCTTCTCTGAGTGCAGGTGCTGCTCAAAGAACTGAGACACGGTGCCTTCATGACCTTGGGTCACCTGGGTGTCATTGGCAGACAGCTTCGAACCCGGCACCAGCAGGTGCTCCTTGTGTGGCCAGTAGCCCAGCACGGCCATGGCTATGCCAACCATCAGTATCAGCACGCCGAGGATGAGGAAAAACCCAGACGGAGAGTACAGCCGGATCTTTCCGCGGACTACAACCACGTCAGTCCGGGGCTTGCGCCTCGTTCGCTTCTTCTCTTGTGTGGGGTCCGGCGTGGACATAGCCAGGTGCTGCTGGGACCGCGCTGAGTCCTGCCGCTTCAGGGCTGCGAGGCCTGTGATGACACCACCGGTAGCAATCATCACCACTGCTTTTGGTTACCCTAAGGAAAAGACAATGGAGATGGAATATATCAGTGTCTACCCTACAGAAAAGACAATGGAAACAAAATGTAACAATGTCCATCCTATAGAAAAGGCAATGGAGACAAAACGAATCAGTGTCTACCCCACAGAAATGGCAGGGGAGGGGGAATGGAACAATGTCTAATCTACAGAAAAGACAATGGAGACAGAATGTATCAGTGTCTACCCTATAGAAAAGACAATGGAAACAGAATGTAACAATGTCTCTCCTATAGAAAAGACAATGGAGACGGAACTTAT
The DNA here is from genome assembly GCF_048594095.1 of Paramormyrops kingsleyae. NCBI lineage: Eukaryota > Metazoa > Chordata > Actinopteri > Osteoglossiformes > Mormyridae > Paramormyrops > Paramormyrops kingsleyae. The sequence goes on along the minus strand of NC_132815.1, from coordinate 5,337,695 downwards.
CAGTGTCTACCCCACAGAAATGGCAGGGGAAGGGGAACATAACAATGGTTATCCTACATAAAAAGACAATGGAGATGGAACATATCAGTGTCTACCCCACAGAAAAGGCAATTGAGATGGAATTTATAGTGCCTACCCCACAAAAAAAAGACAATGGAGACTGAATGTAACAATGTCTATTCTATAGAAAAGACAATGGAGACGGTACTTATTAGAATCTATCCCACAGAAAAAACAATGGAAAGGAAATGTATCAGTGTCTACTCTACAGAAAAGGCGATGGAGACAAAACATATCAGTCTCTACTCTACAGAAAAGACAATGGAGAGAGAATGTATCAGTGCCTAGCCTACAGAAAAAAAAACAAAGGAGAGGCAGAATAACGACGAATATCCTGCAGAGAAACGCTTCTGATTGCTGGTGCAGGCCAGCTGTTAAGGAGACTCACTGGAATGCGACTGAAGTAACCTCAAGACCTTTTGACTGAGTGAAAACAAAGCACTCAGGGTTTTTTTTTTCCAAGCTGAAATAAGATTCAAATGCCTCAAATACCAAAAATCATCATCATGTACATAGAACCATTTCTTTGACAAGCATCACAACTTCAGGGCAATAGCTGATTTGTGAATTTTAATGTATTAATAGGATAGCATATAAATAGGGAATAGAAAATGCATGGCAAGTCAATCCATATTTGGAAGCAGACAAACCCCAATTTGGCAACCCTCACAGGAAGTCATATTTGCAAGCATTCCCTTAACTTCTTCCTCTCCAGCTCTCATAACCTCTAGTTCCAAACTTCGGGGAATAATCTCACGTTGTGTTTATTACTGCAGAAAGGCACTGGACCCGATGGCCATGATAGATCCTGGAATACCGCCTCCGAAACGCATGTCGCATGCCACAGGAACCAAACCTCTGCTCTGCAGACTCCAGATACCCATGCAGACTCCATAGCTAATCCATTTCTGATAGCACCAGACACTGCCTGCAATTGTTAGAAAAGTACAACTGTGAAAAGTAATGTTCCCAAGTTTATCCTCTCCAGCGAAACCTGACAACATAATAATGATGCTGGAATAGGCTGCATAATCAGTCCAGTCCTCTCAATATTCTCCGACTGCCAGGTCACTGCAAATAAATGCAGACAGATGTAAACAAAGTTAAGCCGTTCTGAAGGCGTAATTGTGAAAGCGAATGGAAAGTTGTTGCTAAGATGAGGATGTTTGTGTTCTTGGCTCATCTGCCATTGCAGATCTGGAGTGAAACATCAACAATCGGCATAATCCTGAAGTGAGACCTGTTCCGTTTGTCTAGGGACATTACTTCTGTCCCCTAGCAATCCGCTGTCCATCCTTCCATGCCCAATTACATCACATCAGAAACATAAACCCAGAATCACAAACACTAAATAAATAAGCCTGCTCTATTCTGACAAATCCTCTATAGTGATATTCCAAATCTCAGGAATATGTAGCGTCTAGCCAATGTTATAGGGTTTGGTCGTACAGTATCATATGCTGGTAACATCTAGTCATACTGTGGAAGAACCTCCACAGAGAAGAAGCTGCGCTTGTAGTTCTTATCCCTTGATTTTCCAGGGACTAAGTGCAGGTGTTGAACCCCTTCAGATGTTGACCTTTATCTAAAGTTCATTAAATGCCAGTCAGGAACAGGATAAGCAGTGAAAGGCAAGTAATGAGAGAACTGATAGGGGTGTTTTCCATTAATATTTATACATTTTTTTGTTGCTGTCATTGTACTATATGCTCACTGAGCACTTTCTTAGGAATACCTGCACACCTGCTTATTTGTGCAAGTATCTAATCTGCGAATTGTGTGGCGGCAGCACAGTGCACAACATCATGCATGTACTGGTCTGGAGCTTCAGGTAATGTTCACATGAAACACCTGAATGGGGAAGAAAGGCGAAGTAAGTGACTCTGAAGGTGACATGGTTGGTGTTTGCTGGATGGGCTGGTATGAGTATTTGAGAGACTGATGGTCTACTGGGATTTTTTTGTTCATTTACTCAGAATGGTGCAAAAAACAAATATCACCCAGTGGGCAGATCATCCGTGGATGGAAACGCCATGTTGACAGCAGAGGTCAGAGGAAAATGGTCAAACTATTTTGAGTTTGCAGAAAAGTTATGGTAACTCAGATAACCACGCTGTACACTTGTGGTGAGCAAAAAAGCCTCCGAGTGCACAATATGTGGAAGCTACAACAGCAGAAGATCTTGTGAGAGTCCGATCCTGTCACCCCAGAACAGCAAGCTGAGAATGCAGTGCATGCAGGATCGCCACATTTGGACATCTGAAGACCGGAAAAACGTAGCCTGGTCTGACAAATCTTGATTTCAGCTGAGACACACAACTTCCACAAAATTTGGCATCTACAGCATGATTCCTTTATTGCCATGGCCTTCAAAGGCTTAATGGACATTTTTAATGACACTTGTAAATGTTCTAATTTTGTTTAATCATTCTGTTATGTGTTTTGTTTTATTTTTATTTTCATTTTTTTATTTCTCCATTTTCGTTTTGTTTTTCTGGCACTTGCCAAGCTGTCATTGTAAATAAGAAACTGTGGGTAATGATTTGCCTGGTAAAATGCAGGTTAATGAATGAATCCATGGACGAACCTGCCTTGTGTCAACAGTCCAGGCTGCTGGTGGTGTGACGGTGTGAGAAATGTTTTCCTGGCACACTTTGGGCCCATTAACCCTAATGCATCATTACTTGAATGCCACTTGCTGGTAACCATGGCCATCCATTCACAGCCACCATTCACTCGTCTACTAATGGCTAATTCCAGGATGATAATCTACCTTTCACAAAGCAAAGATCATCTCAGACTGGTCTCCTGATCTTCAGTGGTCTTCCCAGTCACCGGATCTGAATCCAGTAGAGCACCTTGGGGAGAATGGACCAAAACCTGAAAATACTTTCAATGTCTTGTGGAATTCATGCAAGCTGAGGTTGTTTTGAGAGCAAAGGGAGGCCCTACCCAATATTAGTACTGGGCTCCTAATAAAGTGCTCAGTGAGTGTCTATCATAGTGGATTATTTAACTGTGGCTTGACAAAGGAATGATGCACATGGTGGTTTCAGGGGTACATTGTGATTGGTGAAATATTCAGTATTATAATGAGTCTCCGCCCCTTCTCTGTGATTTGCATATCGTTAACAGTCACTGCCTCCCTGCGTGGCTGTCATGTCAGTATACTGACAGAATGGGATTGCAAAGCGGCACCGTGGATGTTCCGGTGAATCTGGACACAATAAACATGTTAATAATAGTTTCCTTGGGGGATGCTTGTGATTAGCAACTGTGTTGACTAATTAAAATGCGGCTGGATCTCTTCCCCTTTCCCAGAATCTGCACGCTCCTGTTGGGTTGACGAGCCAAAAAGAGTACATACTGATCTGAACTTCTGCAGAATGGTTCGTGGGCACATGAATCACAAACTTTGCTTTAATTACTACTTTTGGTTTTTCTTTGATTGCGAAAAGACGTCGAATCCACCCGGACTCATAACCAATGGCAGTTTTTTTTGCCCTGTTGCCTCCAAAACTCTTAGAGGCAAGCAAACATGAAGAGACATCATACCATGTTTGTGCAAGCAGGAATGGTATTTAAGGCAGGCAGAGAAACAGCAGCTTAGTAATAAACAAGGACCTTCCGTAACTGCATCTGTTGTGACATAATGGAGCTGACTTTTGACCAAATGGTATTCTTCATAGCTGGCAAAACAACACTTAGGTGTACTCCAGTCAGAGTATTAGTAAGAATATTCAAAGTAGATAATTAATTCCTAATTAGTATGATACAGTGTGTCATCAGTCCTCTTGACAGATATTTCATAGAAGAAAATATTGGTATGTTAACATGATTTAAAACCTTCTAAGGTAATTTATCAGACATTCTAATGTCAAATTGATGTTCGGTAGTGAGTGGTATATACTTATAGTAGCGAGGATATGCATGTTTCATTACTTGCAACTTGCAGAGACTTTATAAATGCTTCAGAAAAGGAGAAAATATTTTAATCACGTGGAACCATTTAATCTGTGACACCCCATCAAACATGTGAACCAACAAACTATTATTGACAGGGATGACGCTCTGGAAATGATAATTTCCATTGCATAAAATAACGATCAGTACTATATACAAAAAAAATGTTACTCTGATAGACAGATCTTCGTCAGAAGAGGGAAAAAATTACTTACCAAAACAAGACTTGCCTAGGCATATGTTATGCCTAAAAGATAAATACTACTTAACAATGCCAGCATTAGGGCATTAAGCAAATTAACCTTTTAACTTAGCTAAGAACAAGTTAAATATTGGACCCAAAAAAACCCTCGAAATTTGTTCAATTAACTGTTAGATAAAACTGCACACAAATTATTTATAATACCAATTTAATATGACCAAATAATGGGTGAATCATGGGCACAGAGACTGTTCATAAGCACAAAAAATACTAATATAAGGAAAGTTTATTTAGCATTTCATTGTTGTTTGTAGTCTGAGGAAAAATTGGCATTAAAAAAAAGTATAAAGAATTAATAAATGGCAAAAATATTCCCGATATACTCCCTCTATGATCTACACAGTTCATTGACAATCTGCTGCCCTCACGTAAACTTCATTTTTACGATTAAAAAAAAAATGTTTCACAGGAAAAAGAATTCTGCTCGCGCAAAACAATGCACAGAACCTAATGCGACTACATTAAGTGTTATGTTTGGCGCTTGAATTACTTATTTGACAAGCACAGTGGTAATGTAGACAGAATGCGATCTCCAGAATACTTTATCCATAGGGCACTGGGGCAGCTTTAAAAAATCATTTTCGTATGCGCCAGCTATACCGCACAAAACTAATTAAAAATCCTTAACCGTGCGTGTACCCCAGATGAAAACTCGATGGCTAAATGGTACTCACAGATTGCTCAAAGATCTCCTCCATAGAACTACAGCATGTACCGTTTTCACCAAATAAATTGCTGAACCAGATTGGTTATTGGTTATCTGAAACCACATAATAGTAATTTTAAGGAAAAAAATATTTTTTATTTATAACAGAAGGGTTTTCATTATACTGCCGGATCTAGAACAATATCAAGTATTCGTCTGAAATGATTGAGGGGGCACTAGAGCGCCCCTCCCGCCCCCCCCCGCGCCCAGCAGAATGGGAATTGTTTGTGTGCAAACTATGCTTATTCTAGTTTTAATATTAATCAGTACGTTATTAAATATTAGGTTGTGACCAAAACATCAATAACTGACAATGTTAATTAATGCGAGTCAGTAGCATATCTATTGTGAGACAAACTGTATTGTCCGACTATTGTCCACATTCAGTAGCACGTATTTAGTTATAGAGGAACATCGCGACTTATTAGCAGCGTATTCTCATCACTTTTGCCATTAAACATAACTGGAAAGTGATTATTTTCTTTCTGTCTTTGAATGTATCGCTGTTTTCTATGATTACAGCGAATCGGGCTTAAAAGGCAGCCCCCCCGGGTAACAGGCTACGCGTGTGCGCTTTGTGCGATCGGCGGCCGACCGACACACAGCGTCTCCCACTTACACTCTAATACGGTGGCAATTAGGACTTTTCTTCTAACTAATCCTATGCATGCTGTCCAAAACGTGATCAAAATCTTAAAATGGCCACAAAAATAAGTAATCCGATCCGCGATTCCTTAAAAGGCGTTTATTTCATCTGGGAAACGATGCAAGGAGGAAGACACAATAAAGAGATAATGATTAACAAGGCTGAATTCGCTGTATTTAGTAAACGAACGCTTCAGATAGCCTAACGAGCGCTAAATAATTTAAAGTACTCAGAATTAACAGCAATACAAACTATTTTCCAGACACAAAGCCTTAGTGTTACAGCAGCTGTTAGTGATTGGATTTTCCTGATAGAGAATCGTGCACATAGACTAAGCAAAAATAAAATATTTGGAACAACGTTTGCGAAATCTGCCTTTTGTACAGTATCCAAAAATGCATCTCAAAGTAAATTAAACAAATGCGTTTTTCTTTTACTTGGTTTCCGCACATGTTCGGCTGGATAACGTTTCAACGCCACTGTGAGTGCTTTAGTGATACTTCATCTATAACTATTGAAGGATATAGGTTTTATTGAGCATATAGGCCTATTGTACAAAGATGTAAATAAGTTAAACACGCCAACTGTAATATCAACTCACCTGTGTGGAATAGTGATTTTTTAATGTCCCATCGTTACTTGTGCATCACGCAGGCGATCGCTTGATCCGTACCATATCTCGGCTCCATGGCTTTTTGTATTCCCGGTGTATTTTTCTTAGGAAAGTGTATGGTCTCAAATCTAAACTGGCATGACTCGATGGAAAAACAACTTCCATTGCGTTGCCTCCCGCTCGCTGTTTATCCCCATTTCAGAGACATGACTGCATGTTATCCAGCACAATGTGAATAAGCCATGGAGTCGTCGAGATCACAGCTCTGTTATTTCAGTTATTTTAAGCGCCCCAAGTTCCTTCCATCTCTACCCCAATGGTCTTTTAAGGAGGTGGAGTTACAAAGTTTGCCAAGTCATGAATTGCCGGGAAAAAAATCAGATCTCAACTCTGGTTAACTGTATTTATCCATGTATATAGCGCGCATTGACATTTAATATAAAGCAGTCTAATTATTAAGAAACAAAAAATCTGGATAAGGTTGGACTTAAAATCAGCTTGAATCTTCTGTTAAAGTTCTGTTTAAAATGATTTCATATTCAGAAATGTTGGTTTCATATGGGGAATAAAACGTACAGGTCACTTCTAAACTGGCGTGAAGCTAACTAGCCTTGCCTTCAGATGCACATCACTGCTCTGCCCCCGTGAGACTGCAGCGCGTCTTTCCACGCTTCCAGCTCCAAGCGACGCAGCTAGCGACGACTGCCGAGCTTTTGTAGAGCCACGTGACGCTCCGCCAACTCACGGCCAAGTGACGGGAGGCAGGCAATGCGCGTTACGCGCCTGGGGTGGGGGGTGGGGGGTGGTCCCAGTACGTAGTAGTTTCTTAATCGTCAAACTGCGTAAAACCGCGTGTCTTTATTAAAAAATCAAACCACGTTTCGTGTGGGCTGTTACCGGCGTCCCTGTGCTATAGACCGGCGATTTAAACTCAGAAGTAACTGAGCAGGTTTGGTTTAACGTTTTGAGATAGGAACGCTTCTCCCTTGTGCCGTTAAAGTTAAATGTATAGGACAGGATTTCTTGTTAAAATGACAATTGTCATATGCCAACTTATACGATTACGGTGTATAAGGTACACCAATAATATAAAACATAGATAGGTCTATTGTGGAAGGTCGATGACAAGCCTTTAGATTTCTGGTAAGACCATGTAAGTGTTAAAATGCCAAAGATCGCAATCTAAAACAGATACCCAAATGTGGGTCGCGAGGAGAGTTGTAAATGTAAAGATTATAAAACCATCGATCTCCTATGCTGATCCACGATCAGATTTCCCAGCCCCAATCCTAGAGTTAACCTATAGGCTATAAAGGGGTCTTGGGTCTACAAATGCTTAGCGCAAAACTAGAAAACTCTCAACCAGACCAAGAAACCAAACTACAGATTTTTAATTGGCACATCCAATCAGATTTGCGCGATAGACATTGATTGGCGTAAACTGCAGAGCGCAATGCGCGCTTGATCGTAGCGTTAATTTAAACCTATATTCGATACAGGGTCGCGACTCAGCTGGCATGGTAAAAATTGGGTCGCTTGGTGCAAAAATGTTTGAGAACCACTGATCTAAAACATTGCAGATGTTTTCCTGTTTGTCATTTCCTGTGTTTAAACGATGCATAGTTTACCTAACAGATTTTTCTTTTGTATTTTCACATATGGCACAGGGACATATATATTTTTTAATTTACATTCCTTGAGCATGTTTCCATCTCCCAGATGAGTAGATTAGTAGGGGTCCTCCGTTTTGAATCACGTCATTTCACCTTTGTTGGCCAGTGGTGACATCACATGAAATATACAAGTATATTGCATGTGGCTTCTCACAAGTTTACAAGTGTGAGTTGATATGTCGGGTAGGGGGCTTACATTGGATTGAACCAAGATGGCGGAGTGTGCAGAAGCAGCAGCTACTCCGGCTCCTCCTGTCTGTCTATTCACTTTGTGTATATATGTAGCACTGTGGTCCCAGGGAACATTACTTCCTGCCACTGTATGCGGTGTGACTGTATATGTTTAATGTGACGATGAAGCCACCTTGACTCTTAATTCTAAACAGAGGCGGACACCGTCAAGGTCGAACTTCCGTGTTTCGCTCTATTAACTCCAGCTAAATGTTGATCCAGGTTAAGTAAACACATCACAGGCACAGCTATTGTGTGATGCTCAAATAATGCATCCCTGGTGTCAACCATGTTGGTAAACGTGTATTTGATTGTATTCGCAGCTGGACGGATGGGAATTGAGTGGTGATGGACTGTAGCTTCACATGACTATAACCCCACATGCTAATCGGGAATCTAAAGATGGCTTTAACTGCGTATCGTTTGTGTTTTTGCCTCCGTAAACATTTTATTTTAATTCTTGGCAAGTCTGCTCATGAGAAATGCAAGCTAACCGTGGATCCTGAAATGAAGGGCCACGTGCAGGAATAATCACAGGGCTATGATTCAGTTCTCCTTCATGAATGGAAGCATTGTGTGATGATGGTTGAGGGGAGAACCGATTGGGCTTTTATTACAGACACTGTATATGTTCAGAATCCTGCCATTCAGCAGAGCAGTTATTTTAACCTCCTGAGACCCCACCCATTAATTTATGTCCATTGTGTGGACATTTTTTTTTTTGCATCTATCTTTTCACTGATGTAAGGAAACGTATTTATTCCTGTTGTGCACTAAAGAGGGCATGCTGTGAAATTAAAAATAAAAATAAATCTGAAAAAATCTAAATTGTAAGATGTCTTATTTCCTCCAAAGACAAATAACCTACAATTGAAGGATACTTTTTTCCTTGGGTCTTGAGTTCTTTGTGAATATCTTCATACTCTTCCAAGGTCTTTCGCATTCCCAGTGTCTTGTACAGTATGGGTGGAATTTATAAAGCATATTATGCATGCAAATCTGCTTCTTCACTCAGTTATACATTGAAAACTGGATATTTAAGTTACCCCACCTATCCTTTGAATGTTACAGTACCACCTGCACCTCCACATGCACTCTGGGCTATTCTTATAACTCAAACCCTGATACATCACTCCCTTTATAGTGTAGCAAACCAAGGATATTTGCATAGTTTAATGTTTAGTACAGCACTTTCTGATCCCTTTGATCTTAAGACACACACAAGGAGTCGACGACATAATGGAGATACCACAATACCAAATGAACTTCAGAACTGAAATAATGAAACTGCGATTACAAAAAGGGTGAGTCATTTTAAGATGAATGCCAGGCAGCAGTGTGTCAGCTTTTAAAAAGGCCTGACAGTCTGCACTTTGATATGGGAGCTTTCAAAACAACAGGAGGCATTAAATTGCATGCTTGTTGTTCACGAAAACTGCAAAATTATTTAATGTGTTGAGGGGAATAATCTCAAAACTCATGACATCATGTTCCAAACATGCACAAACCCCACTAGGACAGAGAAACTGATTGCTAGTCAAAAGTCTCCATCATGGATAGACACTTAACATGCTAAACACTACACATAATTGCACAGAAGATTAGCACAAAACTGAACCATCACCGCTGAGACACACTCTCAGAAAAAATCTGTAGACGATGTAGGTAGCTGTAATTTATGGCAGGACTGCTTGTATCCCAGTTACCGATGTGGAAAGATATATGACCTAGTGAATAACTGGACAACTGAGCAATGGGAAAAGGGTAATATGGTCTGATGAGTCATCGTTCACCTTTCTGTCTACATTTACGTTCAGAGAAATCTGAAAGAATCGTGGAGGATCTGAAATAGTATGTGCAGTCATCTAGTGGAAGTTATTAGGTTCGATGATTTCTCTGCCAAGGAATAAGAAACCATTTTCCTGGACCATCTGCACCCTGTGGTATGAATATTGTTCCCTAATAATGTTCCCATTTTCCTGGATTGTTGAAGACCAGGATGAACTCAAATGTCTTCCATAGCCTCACCAATCACAGCCTCCAAACATCATTAAACCTGGGGAAGTTCTGGAGTATGCATTTACTAAACACTATACTATGACATGTAAACAATATACTTCATATTTACACACTGCATACTGCCCAAGGTAAAGTGTGAAAGGGAATGCTGTCAGGAGTGGGGGCTGAACCGATGCCTCCGGGAAAGATCATGCCCTGAACACACCTTAGACCAGTGTTTCCCAACCCAGTCCTCGGGGAACCCCGGACAGTCCATGTTTTTGCTTCCTCTCAGCTCCCAGAGCACCTGTACCAGGTATTTGGTGTTCCTGATTGGCTGGGAGCTGGGAGGGAGCAAAAAAGTGGACTGTCTGGGGTTCCCCGAGGACTGGGTTGGGGAACACTGCCTTAGACTATTCTAACATTGTTAGCTAATGTACACAACTACATACAGCATAGCGATAGCATGACAGCATTCCAAGACAGAAGCTGCTTCCACGACAATTTATGGCCAGTATTTGTTTGAAGTGACATCATTTTGATTCTGTATGATGTAAAATGACTGGATTCTGAGCTGAACCCCAGAATCATGAACATCCCCATTGAAGTGTAAATTAGGTAGAGAATAGCTTCATTTTAGCTATGCGTTTGAGGTTTTTTTTTTTTTTTTAAATCTGCATTTCAAGTAGTGCATGTAGTGTTTCCAGGCCGTATATTTATAAGTGTTATTTATATTTATCATAATATTTGTCATAATATTTTGGATAGTGATAAAAAATGAAGTATTTAATGTTTTCACGACTGACAGCGATGGGTAAATTTGGCAGTCAGCCTTTCTGGGGATGTATGTAATCCAAAATGTCATTAACATTTTTGAGAACTGATGTGCGTGTAATATCTTAAACTACCGAATATTGGTCTTATCACAGACATGACCTTTTATGTAGAGGAATAATAAGGTGTTTATTACAGTTCGCCTTATCTGCCAGTGCTGAAAATTATATACGTGGAGAATTATGCTCGCATTATACTGTACTGTAATGAAATCTGTAATACATCTCAACTCAAAAGAGAGAGAATGAATTAAAATGGTCTGTACAATTTGTGTTTACTACAAAAAAACATTTGCAAATTAGGCTGTCTCTGGTGGGTTTCATAGCTGAGGTACTAAGCTTGCTGTAGATGGTTTTCAGCATGTTATAGTTCAAGAGCTAAGCTTGATGTAGTTTGTTTCAATTATGTTGTGACTGAGGAGTTAAGTTTGTTTGGGGCATTTGTAGCTGAGAAGCCAAAGTTGTGGTTTGTCTGGGGTATTTGTAGTTGGGTATTTAAGCTTGTTGTATTTGTTTGGGGCACTTGTAGCTGAGTTGCCAGGCTTGTTGTAGTTTGGGGCATTTGTAGCTGAGAAGCCAAACTTGTGGTTTGTCTGGGGTATTTGTAGTTGGGTAGTTAAGCTTGTTGTGGTTTGTTTGGGGCACTTGTAGCTGAGTTGCCAGGCTTGTTGTGCTTGTTTGGGGCATTTGTAGCTGAGTAGCCAAGTTTGTTCGGGTTTATTAACTAGGTTTGTTGCAGATTGTTTTGAACATATGTTGAAACAAGCATCACACTGTTGTGTTCCTGAGCCAGTCTGTTAGATCCAGTGACATTCCTACATCTATATGCATTCATTTGGCCTCCTCAGTCCTTCACAGCAAATCATAATCTTTTATATCAAAAAGCCAGTCAATTGCATCCACTCTTTATTATATGTCAATTTAACGTAATGGAAAGTAATATAATTAACTCAACTTAATTATTGTAATTGGTTTTTCATTAGTGACATTACTGTCATTTGCAGTATAGATGGATGTGCACTCAGTTGACTCTTACGCACAGTTCCTGAAGGGCCATTACCTTGCAGAGTTTCTGCCTGCTGATCGCATAATTTCAGCCTATATTAATTTCTGTTTTCAAATATTTAAACCATTTTAACCATGAATGGAACAACAGCAGAGCTCCTCACCCATTCTGTGAAACTATTGTGTACTATTACTGCACTTAAACCATAAAACTTCAGTCTATCATAAAAATAATAACAGCAACAATAGCAATAATAATACTACTACTAATAATGTTGCCTTTATCATCAGTTAAAAATGAATCACTTGATACGCCGAGAACATATAACATTCCAGTATGGATTCCTTTTCTTTTGCATTTTTTTTTGACACAGTTTATCTTCTTTACTCTGCAGTATTCAATATACTGTCACCCCAAAGTTCTCAGACCAGAGTGAAAGAGTGTGTGTGTGTGTGTGTGGGGGGGGGGGGGGGGTGTATAGAATCTGTTGTATAGAATATTTTTTTTTTGGCGATGAGTATAGGGGATGCCTGGTGGCACCTGTCATGGTGTGTGTTCGTGGGGGGGGGGCCCACAGAAAATGCAGCTTTTAGGGATTCCTTCAGTTCGGCGTGCCTGGAATACCGATCCACCCCCCCCAGCAAAGGAACCGGGGCGGCGTTTTTGGAAAAAATGTGGTCACATTCGCAGCTATGTAGGTGTCATCAGTAACGCCAAAGATAGAACATTCTACATTCCTCGTCGTTTAGACAACAGCAAACCAGCATAAGAGTTTGCTGCCTTTAGGATTGATAAGGGAATATCTTTAATACTCACTATCAAGCATAGAAATCACGACTCGCTGGAGTCAGCTATGACCCCGTAATGCAGAAAGCCTCTTCTAAGTGTACACCAGCCGTGTACATGATACCCACGAGAGACTTGTGAGTAAACACGCACTATCAAAGTATATTTAAAAATAGAGTTGATGTAACCATGGCAACTTACAGGACTTTGCAGTTGTTCATTTGATATTCTTACAATCATAATCATTTAAAAAGGACGGTCACGTGTATGGTTACTGTGTGCATGTTCTGTGATGTCAAACTTACACAGGAGTTTTGTGGTTATTACAATTATCCCAAACTCCTTACGATACACATTTTAAGGATATACACCATTTATTATCATGCCCGTTCATTTGCAGTCACAGAACTTGTGTACTAATAATAGCCAGAGTGAATGCAATAGGGATATATATACAATATGTGTTTACATTCCCTTTGCGGACAGAAAATTTACATGCATTTGCCTGTGTTGACCGTATGATTTATGAAAATCAATTCTACCAGATTGGACCAACTCCTGATTAATTTGAAAGCAAATACTGAAACTGGCTTCCAGCAAAGTATTGCTGTACATTTTGCTTAGTACTGGAATGACATTAAGCAATGGGGTCTGTCACCTTATTACTTCAGCTGCTGATTTAACGGAACTTAATTTAAAACGAAGCGCCCTCTTCACCCAAGAAGAAAACAGAAGAGGCTTCTGTAGTTCTAAGGCCAAGCATCTCTTCTTTTTCCCGCCTTCAGATTCCTTTCATTTATTTTCTCATATTTTGCTCTTGAATTAATGCCTGATGAGATGCTCGTCTCCCGATTCTTTGCGCATTCTTTGAAGGTGTCATTAGTCTTCCGAGCCTGCGGGAGTCAGTATACCCTGTACAGCCCACGCTTCTCAGAGCTTGTGGACACTCATACCATAAGAAATTAATGCATTTTGAGTAAATGTTTGTAAATGCCAAGGGGTACACCGTTTATTTCACTCAAAGAAATAGAGACTTCAGATTTTCTGTAGGAGTTTTGATTTTCTTAATCTGAGCCAAAATTCGAGGTGTTTGTGGTCCTTTTTTTTAGAAATGTCACAACATGGCTTAATGAAGCAGGGTGTCAGGTGGCCATGTGACGATACAGCGAAGCTGTGCTTGATTGCACGCGTGGTTTCCATGGCAAACACATGCTTCCCAGGTAATTTTCGAGCCAACGCGGTCGCCGACCTGCAGAATTTTTCCTCATTGCTAATCCTTCTGAAAAGTGGCCGCTGTAGAAGTCCTTAGTCATACAGCTTCAGACAATATTCTTTTCAATTGCTGTGAGTGACACGAGCGTCGGATTAAGTTCTTTATTAGCTTTAAACCATTCCCTGCAATCCGTCTGCAGTCAAACACTGCGAGGCTTGTAATAATCTAAACCCCTGACCGATAGAGCTAATGAAGCTCCCCTTTGCGGGCCACCCTGTTTATCTGCCTGGATGGCATTTCCCTGACAGAGCCGGATTTCTTAACAACAATGCCGGCCGCCATCCTACTGATGCCACATCTGATTGGCTTTTAAAGTCACTTGCCCTACATTAGAGATGACATTCAGCAAGGTGCGAGAGGCCTTTGCCTTCTGTACAATCCTGTGAGGGTTGTAATATCAATATCCTTTGTGTACAAATCTCTTGACGTCACAGATGCATGTATGTCCTGGCGAAACTATGGGCAGTGCAGTCAGTGCAGCTGCACTGGAGCCCACAGAAATGGGGGGGGGGGGGAAATGGAGGGTTGATTGACCCCTTCACAGAGAGAGTCAGGTATGAACTGGCTGGCAAAACCGCCTCAGTCAGTGTCCAATTTTTTATTTTTCTTACGACAAGGCTATAAAAGCTCACATAATATACCTTAAGGCTGTTTGACAAAGATACACGATACCTCTAACATTTAGTTCTTAAGGATCACAGGCTATGTCTGGGTGAATGGACAGGGGTCCCGAAATGAGGATATAGCTTATATTCTTTAGTGAATAGAGCTGTTAGGTAAACAGCTAATCACCTAGTTATATAGTGCTGTAGCAGAGTTGCCGCATATCTGCTCCTTGTTGCTTCCCTTAAACTAGTTGCATGGTCACTGTTTTGATACCTCGTGCTAATTCACAGGATGTTACAGTTCGTGTTCCTCATACACAGTGCATGTATCTGTTGAATGTCTGGCTGGAAATGAAAGTTGAAATCATTGTGCAATAAAAATCACTTACCGGAGTTCTGGTTATTTTCCTGTTGTATGTGTTTTGTTCATTTTACAATAAAGAGTTATGCTGATGAATAGTTCCACACACTTACGCATACGTTTACCCCTTTGTGTGCCCGTGAGCATTCAGTTTAAGGTTCGTCTTGTTACCACCTAGGTGTAGTTTTATGTTAACTCACTCAGTGTATACTGCTCATTACCTAAGGCATGCAGACACAAATGATGTCTCCATGGCGACAGTGATGCTCGTTGCTGTGGCAGTCTGGCAGGAGAATACCTTCTGAGACAGGAGGAGTCCGAAACCAGGGTATAAGAGGACAATGGGCACAGCTTCTGGGTGAAAAGAGCACTTATTAACGAACGTTTATTTGTACATCAGAGACAGTCAGCAGGCATTGCCATTATTGTAATTCCTATTTATTGTGTACCTATGGGGTGAAGGCAGGTAAATACCCACATGGCAACTGATTCTGGGCCAGATTCGCCTGTTTCTCCTTAAATCTGGTCTGGGTGCCAGTGACATTCAGGCAGGAGAGTCAGCACCAGTATCTGTCCAGAGTTCTGAATGATTACAGTTGGTCTGTATACACTCTGACGATCCGGCTCACATTCGCCTGACCATATACGTATGATCAGTCACTTACCAGATGTGCAGCTGAGGGGCGATTGCCCCACGTAGCAAGATGAGTCTGAACTGGATGCGGGCCAAAGGTTGTTCAGAAATCGCCACAGATCCATAACCTGGTTAAATGGTTAAATTCAGTGCTTATCTAAATGGGGGCAGTTACTGGCTTGATGGCCTAAGACTCTGTGCTTGCAGTAAGATAATTGCTGGTACAAGCCCCACCCCCAGCAGTGGGCACTGCACTTTAACTGATCCTGCACTGTGACACCCCCCCCAGCTATGGAAAGTGAAGAGAAGTATTCCAGTGTACTGGTACAAATAAAGCATGTTTGTTTGTTGAATGTGGCTCAGACTCATTTTTTTTTTCTCCCAGACTGACTGCTGACCATGACCAGGCCGTATGTGGGTGGTGAGTGGCTCAGTCTCTGTGCTCGTGAGAAGCGGGTTGCTGGTTTGAGCCCCGGCCCCGGTGGAATGGTTACGTGTCTGTGGGCCCATGAGCAAGGCCTTTAACCCCCAGCTTGTGGAGTGCTGACCCTGTACTCTGACCTCCAAGGTATGGCAGAGAGAGGAAGAGATGATCCTGTGTAGCTCTGCTAATGGACAAAAGAAGCCTTTATTAAAGTGTGTGTTCCAGCATCCTAACTAAGGATGCTGGAGAAGAACTTATGCTTTTTTTGCAGAGATACCCTAGAAAGCTTATCCTTACCTTCCCCATCTTGCACCCCCATGGATGAGACAACACACAGCACCACCAGAGCCTTGCTCAAGGGTCCACAAACATGTAACCATTCCACTGGGGCCGGGGCTCGAACCAGCAACCTGCTGCTCACGAGCACAGAGACTTACCCAGCTGAGCCACTCACCGCCCACATGTGTCCTGGTAGGATCCTGGAGTACAAATCGTCAGCAGTCAGTCTGGGAGAAAAAAAATGAGTTTGAGCCACATTCAACAAACAAACAAGCTTTATTTGCACAAGTACCAGTACATTGGAATACTTCTCTTCACCCACCTCACTTTCACTTTGCAGTGCCCACTGCTAGGAGCAGGGCTTGAACCAGCAACCTTCATATTGCAAGCACAAAGACTCAGGGTCTTAGCCCACTGAGCCACTCACCAACCAGAATCTGGCTTTTGACTATGGTGCAGATACAGGCCAGATTTGGTACCATTCAGCGTAAATCTGGCCCATACATGGCTCTTATCCGTTTCAAATGCAGAAACTGGATTTGGACCAGTATTGGTCCGTTGTGCAAAAGGACACTGGGCCAGATCTGATTTACAGATCTGCAGCAATTTCTGAACAACGTTTGGCCCAGATCTGGTTCCGTTTCGTCTTGCTATGTGGGTGACCACATGTCTGTGACGTGCAAAAACACCAAACGCGTTTGCAGTTTTCATAAAAGAACCCTAAGTCTACTTAACAGGTGAGCAGTGTCCCATTTGTGAGTCTCTTTCGCAAAAGCAAGAGCTTAAGCTTATAAAACATTTTATTGGAATTGACACTATATGGCCAAAAGTATGGGGACACCAGCTAGTCTCAGATCTCACTCCGAAACCAAGGGCCAGATTCGCCTGTTTCTCCTTAAATCTGGTCTGGGTGCCAGTGACATTCAGGCAGGAGAGTTGGCTGGTTCATGGCTGTTACAAGGCTGGGGGGCTTTTCTGCCATTCAGGTTGGGTATCGATGCTGGGTGATCAGGTCCCTTTCTGTGAGCTTGTGTCCTGCCATTCAGGTTGGGTATAGGTGCTGGGTGATCAGGTCCCTTTCTGTGAGCTTGTGTACTGCCATTCAGGTTGGGTATCGATGCTGGGTGATCAGGTCCCTTTCTGTGAGCTTGTGTCCTGCCATTCAGGTTGGGTATAGGTGCTGGGTGATCAGGTCCCTTTCTGTGAGCTTGTGTCCTGCCATTCAGGTTGGGTATAGGTGCTGGGTGATCAGGTCCCTTTCTGTGAGCTTGTGTACTGCCATTCAGGTTGGGTATCGATGCTGGGTGATCAGGTCCCTTTCTGTGAGTTTGTTTGGCTGACCTTTTCACAACTAAACCTGCTTCCAGACGTTTTCGCTGCTCACTCACTTAATTTTTGGTTGATCTGGGTAGCTATGGGAGGAAATTTAGCAAACTGACTTGTTTTTTTGTTTGCTTATGTCCCTTCAAGAGCTGCATACAGTGCTAAGTATCTGATAGAGAATTGGGTCCCACTTTACAATAAGGCTCCCATTTGCCACTTGTCAATGGTAGTAACTCATTAATAAAAAGAAATCTGTCTTATAACTTGTTTAAAATTGTCTATTAATAATTTACAGTGTTACAACCTAATTAATAACCAGATTATAAACCATTCATAAACTCTTTATATGGGTAGCCTTACTGTAAAGTGGCACCGAGAATTTAGAACTCAGAAGAATTTCCCAGAACTTTCTACAATGTTGTAGTGCTTACAAGAATTTTCAAGAACATTCTAGAACTTGCCATAGTAATATATATATATATACAGGTGCTCCTTACTTATGTCAGTTTAGTTCTACCTGCCTAAATGAACACATAGACTTAAAGACGATCCTGCAGTGCATAGATTTCTCCAAGAAACTCAGTAGGATGGAAAAGGAAGCTTGGGACAGCTTTGTCGCAGTGAGTAGGGGCTTCCTGGGCAATCGCAGTGCCGAAAATTAAGTGGAAATGGTCGAGGCTCTGGTTGAGTAACCATAGTGTAATTAAAGTATTTATAGAGTGTTTCTGTGGAATAGCACAAATTTTAAGCAGCAGTAATATTTCAATTAAAAATATTAATATTATCACTAAATATATTATCCTGGTCAGGGTCACTGGGTTTTTAAATGTTAAAAGATAAAATGGTGGGTATTTTGTTATTTTTTTCAACTAATGGTTTTGTTACAGGTTCATGGATGTTTGTTCACGTAAGTGTATTAAATGTGATGACGCTTTACTAATCCCCAGTGGGAAATCTTATTTTCACATACCCATCTTGCTTTCCATGACACACAAACACATATGTTGGTAGTGAAGGGCAGCCACCTGCAACAGCACCCATGGAGTGGGGGGGGGGGATTAAGAGCCTTGCTTAGGGACCCACAGATGGGGGCGATTCTGCCAAAGCTGGCCTCAAACCAGCAGTATTTCAATCACAGGCCATAGTAAACAGGCTTAGCCTGTTTAGCCAGTTAGCTAACTGGACGTTCTGTATTCTGTGAGCACCTTGTTTGCCTTCCCCATGAGCTGAAAATGCATCCAGTTGACCAAACATTAGCCAAATCTTTCTCATCAGCATCTGCGAAAGGCCTGACTACAGTGTTGGCGTATGTGTGCCACACATGTAGGGAAAGTTCTGGATCTTGGACTCATGCACTGGTCTCCTCAAAGGACTCCCTGTCTGTTTGTGGGTAGGGGGCAAAGGTACCTAAATGTTTGGTTCAAACTCTATCCCCAAGGGTCTCGGAGGTAACTGAAGGTCCCTTTATAAGCTGGACCATGGCGATCAATGCAATCAGGTGATTGCATCATGTGGGCAGGCCATGCTCAGCAGTGAGGTATCTATCTGCCGTTGACCTGGTCTGCTGCATCATGCAGTTTGTCCAGACAGACAATAACTCACAGACGAGGTACCACTGAATTACATCCCATTCACTGGGAACCACTCCTCTGGATCAGAGAGAATACTGAGGCTTTAGTGCTGAAGTCCACGGTGGACTTCTGAATGAAATGTGCTTCTGTTACTTCTGGTCATTGGTGGTGCCGCGTGGGAGGATTCTATCAAGGTTTAATTTTGTTACCGAGCTGTAGACAGACTTTATAAACACCTGTGCCCTAGAGATATTGCAATCAAAAAAAATTCTATTCTTAATTTGCTTTGATGTCATTCCTTTCAATTTTCAGGAACTGAGCTGCACTACAAAAAAAATCCTGCTTTTTATTGGCATGACTAGACCAGCGTGTTACTCACTGACAAACTAAAA
Organism: Paramormyrops kingsleyae; assembly: GCF_048594095.1. Lineage (NCBI taxonomy): Eukaryota > Metazoa > Chordata > Actinopteri > Osteoglossiformes > Mormyridae > Paramormyrops > Paramormyrops kingsleyae. Next base: position 5,318,056 of record NC_132815.1, on the reverse strand, counting down.
ATAAAACTTGACAGGGTGTATTTGAAAGTGGTCCCATCCATCTACTCTCTCATACATGTTACAGGAGTAAACAGAGGGATTCTTTCAGAAGTTTCTTGTGGAGCCAACAGCTGCTATTTTTAGGCTCAGCGGGTAAATCGGCAGCAGAATCGAATGGGTTAGTTAGTTCACATGACAGCCAGTCATTCATAACAAGTGTGAGAGGCATATATTTATTAGTGAAAGCGAGTCACAGTGCTTCCTACAACGTTTCCCAGAGTGTTTGTAATGGTGGCCGTCAGCATCCTAGTACACTGACCCTGAAAATTCGAGTCCACTAATTTGTGTCGTCTGGTTCAAAAGTTCTCGGATTCCTATTAATTATCGACCTCCCCCACCACCCCCGCTCTGCATCCCAGCTTTCGCATACTACGTTTTTGTTTTTAATTATATTTATGTTGCACATCAGCTCTGAAAAAAGCAGATAATGTAATTTAATGAGGCTTTCTCAGGCAATGCAAATGTAACATTTAAAAATTCTCAGCTTGCCTTAAGCTGGGCAACTTTGTACCCTCCTTGATAAGAACAATCCACACACCCTCTAAGAAACAACGGAGAAAATGCAACTTATAAATGGAAGTAAATTCTAATAAAAGGAGACAGCCAAAGCAATTATCCATCTCTGGAATTCCTTACTACTTGTAAATGAATAGTCCACATTTGTATGGAATTCATTTTCAATGCATGCAATTATTTCACATGGGTATGCAAACACTGGACTGGATGGACTTATCGAATTATAAAAGGGAATTCTAGTATGCAGCAATAACATAGCTATTTTGATTAAGTAATGGCTTTTGGGCATTGTTTGGTTTCAGTTAAAGCTTAATCCTAACCACATTACCAACCACAATGGTCAGGCCAACATCACAAAAAATAATTATTCACACAAGTATGCTGTATGGGAGTAACACTGCGCTGTAGGCTTGGGCGGTATACTCCGGTATTTAGAAATCCCGAAAAATCCCCAAAAATACAGACGTTCCTCTTTATATTAATCTGATTAATCTGGAGCTGTACGGAGGCGATGTACTGTAATGCAAAGCATTAACAGTGATTGTAGTCTCAGTCAAGTTTAAAAAAGGCAAAGATTAATGCGCATTTGTAGGTTATTACCATAAAAACCAAATTCGCCGTGAATGCGCTGTGAACTGCCGGAGAGTGCGTGGTGTACGTGGACGCTAGTGCGCATGCGGCCGCAGATGAGGCCGGTGCGGCAGACCGGGCATTGACAGCGGTGTCAATAAACGGAGGGCGACCTTTTTATCTCGTCAACAAGGAGCTGTCTCTGAATCCTCCTCACCGAATATTATTTACGTTTTTTTTTAAATACTGCCATATGCCTAGAAGGTATAACGGTATGAAAAAAACAGATATCACCCAATTTACACACTGAATAGAGCACGTTACAATTACTGCCAATTCATTTAACCATATATTTTAGAGTAGCAGCTCTAGTTAAACACCTTGTTCATAGTTCTGCAGTAGGGCCCTTGCTGGGACTCCTTTTGCCCAAACTCACCCTCTCTCTCATACTTAATCCCCGGTACCCTCTCTTCCTCCCATTTCCCCAAATACTTTTGTCTCGTTGTGGCTCAGAGACACCTTCAGGTAATATTGTAACTCAAGCGTCCAATCGGATGTTAGAAACGACAGTGCGACAACAGGACGTAAGACCAATAATTGACAAGTTTATTTGCGTATCGACAAGTCACAGATAAAGGCTTGAGTGAGCGCACGCACTCGTCACAGGCATCGAAACAAATAGGGCTTTTTTTCCACGTTCACGTCACAATTTCATACACATTGCATTCATCCGAAATGCACTGGGAAACACCATCGTTAAATAAATAAATAACGGTATACCCTTTACAAATGTAACCCTGGAAAATACCTCTCCCTCCTGTCCTTGTTTTGCTCCCATAATGTTTCGCTCGACCACACTTGACAAAGAAACTTGCATATTACTGTTTATGTGTTTATGCGATTCTGTAAACAGACGAAGTTGATAAATTATAAATAAAACACGGACCTTATTATGGTCTTCTCAGCATGTGCTAAAGTAAAGCAGTCACTTGGAAGAGCATTAAAAGCTTTCTGGAGCTACTTAAAGCTTTTAAGCAGAAAATTAACTCACTTTTGCATTGGCCAAGATTTATTGGAACCTAGTGTTATGAGTGTGAAAGTCAAAATAAAATACTTCACATGTTAATTTAAGTAATGATTTGCCTTCCACAGCACTAAAGCAGATTGAGGGGGCAGTTATGGTCAAAATAATTCACGCTTTACTCTTTATTCTGCTAGGTAATCACGGCATTTCGATGTTTTCTTACAGCGTGGTCTGGGAGTCCACAAGAAGTGGTTCAGCTAGATTCAACACATGAAATCTTTAATTTGAAAGACACTATCTAAGGCTGACAGTCGCAATTTGAGTAAGACCCTGATTTAGGGATTAAGTCTGGTTGTACCTGTTGAGACAAAGATCTTTGCGACTGACTATGCTTCTGAATTAAATTATAGCAAAATAAACCAACATTTTAACGGTATAGTTCTCAGAAAAGTACCCTAGTAACCCTGATAATATTTACAAAACTCATCAGTAGACATGGTTATGAATTTATTTTATGCCAAAATCAAAACATAATTTTGAAAACTGATGTGGCATGAAATGTTCTTAGGAAATCCTCCACATGCTTATTATGGCTGTCATCAGGACCCAAAGATCTGTTTGTTCTAGAAAAAAAAAACTTGAAAATAAAAATAATCTGTGCAATTGATTTGAATTCATGTGCATTTAGGTTGCATGAGATAAGACTTCCTTAGAGAAGTTTGTGCTTCAAACTTGGCTGTCGCCCGGCTCCTCGTCCACATTAGAGCTCATTGTAAGAGTCCTCGGCGGTCTTGAACATCAGGATAGAGTTGTAGATCTTTAAGGCAGGCCCCAGCTTGATGCACATGATTTTTACCAGGTCCACCTGCGTCAGCAGCAGAAATGCCTCTCCATCGATTTGCTAGCGGAGACAGGAGAGAATTCGATCTTTCACCACAATCTCCAACCTTTATCAAATTCACCAAGAGTAATATTAACAAACCAAACTGGAGACAATTCAGTTGTTTCATATCTGTGATGGACATGTTTTTCTACCAAAGAATATTTTCGCCTTGACAGTAAAAACATCCATCTAAACATCCATAGTCTGCTTTTCCCCATTAAGGTTGACATGACAATTATGAATGCAGTCTGGGTTGCGTGGGACCTATAATCTATCACAAGCAGCACAGCATAACCCTAATCCTAACCATGACTGCAGTCACAGATATTCATAGAACTGAGTTTCCCCTTGTGGGGACCGAAAAAATGTCCCCAAAAGTTCAAACTAACAGGTTTTTATCACACTGTGGGGACAACTGGTCCCCACAATGTAATACATATATGACCACACACACACACACACACACAGAGCGGACCTGGAGATGAGAGATGACATGGCTCCCTCTACACCCCGAAGTTTTTTTTATCAATTTCTCTACACATATAATATTTGGGTTTCACCATTGAAATAATAGCTTTTCCTTCTTTATACGGAATATTGGACCTTAGAGCCAGAAGTCTTCAAGTCCATCCTTATATGGCAAGAGGACTGAAAAGGATAATGAAACATGGCAGGGAGCAGGGGGACAGAGGCCCCTCCCTCTGCACGCGGCGCCCCAGTTGTTAATGAGAGCGACAGCTGCCTTTGCGGCCCCCAGCTTCACACAGCTGCGTGTTTGCGGTTCAGCTGGCCCTCGTTTGTCTTTCCGTTCTGAGCGTCGCTGGAGAAAAACACGGCTTGTTTTTGTGCCCTTTGCTGAGTACACAGAGCGAGGCATCAGGAAGCTCTCCACGCAGAACAACAGGCCCTGCTTCCCATCACTGACCGATAACCATGTGGGAGATGCTGTGTGGATATCAAAAGGGCTATTCTGCTTGTGACGAACCGCAAATGATGGTGCAAGCCTTTAGCAAAACCTCTTATAGCAGTGTTTCGCAATCCGGTCCATGTTTTTGCTCCCTCCCTGCTCCCAGTATATGGAATGTCTGGCAGAGAGCTTGGAGAGAGCAAAAACATGGACCGGCTGTGGGCCCCCGAGGACCGGATTGGGAAACGCTGTCTTATAGAGTTCACACGTAACTTAAAGCTTGACATTTAGCTTCTGGAGCCGTTTGACCCACTAACACTCCACATCTTTCCCATCTTCTCAAACTGTCGATATACTGCTCTCTATGTTTATTTTGCAGTTACTTCATCTTCATTGTTATTCATTTATTCAATGTTATTCATATATTGTTATACTATTCCCTATTTTGTGTTGCCTGAAGCGTTATCAGTGGAAAAGCATTTCTCTGTGCAGCAGCGCAGTGTCTGACTGTGAAGCTCACTGTGCAGCAGCGCAGTGTCTGACTGTGAAGCTCACTGTGCAGCACAGACAGTGCGACTCGCATCTTAACTGTCCAATCACCTTCCCTCTTTCCGCCACTGGCGATAAGCCAGCGAATGATTAGCTGGTAATCTGTGCGAGATCAAAGATCGGCTGTGTGAATGAGTGACTGTATTCCCGTCACTTCAGCCAGCCCGGGTCCTCCTGCTGAGTGACAGGGACACGGACTGGACCACCCTGATGGTGCCAAATCTGAATCCAGGGAATCGACAGCGACGACACTCCACTGAAGCTGCTCATTCTGCCACCTGCTCGATATTCAGCTGAAACTGCCATCCAAGTGCCTTTTTAATTACATGTAATCCGGTTTATGAAAAACACGTGCTACATTTTTTGAGAAAAACCGAGCGTGTTCACCAATAACTAACATTAACCCTGACGCGGGAGAAGAATGAAAAAATCACAGCCCCAAATCCAAGGCCATTCATGTCAGGGGCAACATATTCATTAGTTGTGAAACATTTTAATTATGTTAAAAAGATGTATATTTAAAAAACTTGATAGAAACACCCTTAGACAGTAGCGTCGGAAGGAGTTTGACATTGGGGGGGCGAATTTGGCCCGGTGGAGGTGGGGGTGTGATGTATATCGTGACATCGCAATGGTACACGTGCAATAGTCACATTGTACAGGAATGTGATTAAAGAAAGGTTTTTAAGTAGTATTAAAATAATAAGGATTTCATCATTTAAAATAAGACTAACACTGCTTAGGATACAGTCGCACAGCTAAACATAAATAAAAATAATAATAATAACTGATCCGTAAGATTAAATGATTTTGTTTGACAGATCTTCATTATGTATGTTTTGTCCTCACGCTCTGCATGCACAGTGAGTTGGACTAACCCATGGATTCATGATGAAGGATAAACATGAAATAATGAAAGACTTAATGATGTCTTATCTGTTTCACCTTTATCATGGCAGAAATGTGATAAATAGCAAAAGCCGATCAGCGATAGTAAAAGGCGATCAGCAACAGCAGAAGGCGATAGCAAAACCCAAAAATATCGCAATTTGATTGCTTTCTAACATCGTTCAGCCCTAAACAGTCATCTGTTCATGTTCATGTTTTTCCCCCTTTCTGATGCCCCTGCTCTAACATAGATGTCTGGTATCAGCCCTAGGGTGAAGGCTATACCACACATAACCAACCACAGGGGTCAGGGCTATACCACATGTTACAAACCACAGGGGTCAGAGCTATACCACACATAACCAACCACAGGGGTCAGGGCTATACCACATGTTACAAACCACAGGGGTCAGAGCTATACCACACATAACCAACCACAGGGGTCAGGGCTATACCACATGTTACAAACCACAGGGGTCAGAGCTATACCACACATAACCAACCACAGGGGTCAGGGCTATACCACATGTTACAAACCACAGGGGTCAGAGCTATACCACACATAACCAACCACAGGGGTCAGGGCTATACCACATGTTACAAACCACAGGGGTCAGAGCTATACCACACATAACCAACCACAGGGGTCAGGGCTATACCACATGTTACAAACCACAGGGGTCAGAGCTATACCACACATAACCAACCACAGGGGTCAGGGCTATACCACATGTTACAAACCACAGGGGTCAGGGCTATACTACACATAACCAACCACAGGGGTCAGGGCTATACCACATGTTACAAACCACAGGGGTCAGAGCTATACCACACATAACCAACCACAGGGGTCAGAGCTATACCACACATAACCAACCACAGGGGTCAGGGCTATACCACATGTTACAAACCACAGGGGTCAGAGCTATACCACACATAACCAACCACAGGGGTCAGAGCTATACCACACATAACCAACCACAGGGGTCAGGGCTATACCACATGTTACAAACCACAGTGATCAGGGCTATACCACATATTACTGACCTCAGCTCTGTTTGCGGTTTTCCACACATGGCGATGGTGTAATCTTACCTCTTCCTTGAATGTGCGCACGTGCTCCTTACACCCTGGCAGGCCCTGGATGAACTGCGTCACCTGTGGAGTGATCACAAAATCGGCTGTCAGTGCCAGGGCAGAGAGGGTCAAACTCAGCACAGCCCAAACTCCAAAGTCACGGCAACGATATCGTCAGAAACCCTGCGGGTGGGCAAAGAGGGCGAAGGTCCGAGGGCACCGACCTGCTCGACGGTCCACTCAGCCACCTTGCTGGCCGTGATCCCGGCCACGGTGGGCAGCAGCTTGCTGTGCTTGTCCCAGCAGAGGGGCACGTTGGGGGCGGGCGAGGCGCAGGGCATGAAGACTGACTGGTGCAGAGCCTGCTGGAGGGTGAGCTCTGTAGGGCGGGACAGGGAGGCGCAGGTCAGGGAGGGGCGGGAATGGGAAGCACAGGTCAGGAAGGCGAGAGTCAGGGAGGTGCAGGAATGGGAAGCACAGATCAGGGAGGTGTGGGTCAGGGGGGTGTGGGTCAGGGAGGTGCGGGTCAGGGGGGTGCGGGTCAGGGGGGTGCGGGTCAGGGAGGTGCGGGTCAGGGGGGTGCGGGTCAGGGGAGTGCGGGTCAGGGGAGTGCGGGTCAGGGGGGTGTGGGTCAGGGAGGTGCAGGAATGGGAAGCACAGATCAGGGAGGTGTGGGTCAGGGGGGTGTGGGTCAGGGAGATGCGGGTCAGGGAGGTGCGGGTCAGGGAGGTGCGGGTCAGAGGGGTGCGGGTCAGGGGAGTGCGGGTCAGGGGAGTGCGGGTCAGGGGGGTGCGGGTCAGGGAGGTGCAAGTCAGGGAGGTGCGGGTCAGGGAGGTGCGGGTCAGGGGGGTGTGGGTCAGGGGAGCGCAGGTCAGGGGGGTGCAAGTCAGGGAGGTGTGGGTCAGGGGAGCGCGGGTCAGGGAGGTGCGAGTCAGGGAGGTGCGAGTCAGGGGGGTGTGGGTCAGGGGAGCGCAGGTCAGGGAGGTGCGAGTCAGGGAGGTGTGGGTCAGGGGAGCGCAGGTCAGGGAGGTGCGAGTCAGGGGGGTGTAGGTCAGGGGAGTGCGGGTCAGGGGGGTGTGGGTCAGGGAGGCCTCTTCTGTACATCACAGGCTTTTGAAGGCACTGTGAGGGACATAGATGGTTCTAGACTTGATTTGGGGGGTGGTGGCTTCTGCCTCCCTATTTGTTGTCTCAGCCCCCTAGGCAAATTAAATCGTGAAGGACTCCCTCGGGCAGGCAATTTTATCATGGCTTCCCATAAATTCTTCAGGGAACTGAACCCCCCCCCCAAGTGTCAAATCCTACAATCGCCCCTGGTGAGGTATAAATGTTTTTTCAGGGGTTATAGTCCACAGAAAAGAGAGAGAAATGGCAGTGAAGCAGAGTGCTCTGCTCATTTTGATGACATCACAGGACAAATGAGTCCGTCCCGGTCTGATCGCTCAGGGGGGACGGGTTACTGGAAGCACATTGACAGCGCGGGGTCTCCCAGTTTAATCAGAAGTTAACTGGAAGTGGGAGTGATAACTGGAGACATAAGAGGAAGACAGAGATTTGTGAATATTATGTAGTGATGGTCCCCAAACCCATGGATGGGCGGGATTATGGCACAGCGGTCCAATGGGAGCCCATAAAATCACAGAGAAGGAAGACAGACTAATCAAAACGAGCTCATGATGTAAGTCAGCCATGGGTTTAATAGGGACTCTGAATACTGCTCTAATAAAGAAACACCAACGACTTTCCATGCATCTCTTTTTCCCCGGATGCTTACTAAGCATATAAAATGAATTAAATGCAAACCACCTCTCTGACTGCCCCAAATTGGCCACATTCATTTCTGCATACCTCACATACTGAAACCAGCCGGTCTAGCAGAGTCTCTCTGGCTACAGAGACCACTGCCTGACTGCAGAGGAGGTCTATTCACGAAATGCACACCGCATGTGGCTGGCAAACTGCGGCGAGTCGACACGCCGCTCCGTGGACGTGCTTCAGTTACTGCGATATATATCCGCAGCCGGGAGTGACCCAGACCACGCGGAACGCTGGGTTCCTGCTTTCCCTGGACCGCTTCATCATTCTTAATTAATGAGGCCCAGATACCCAGCTATGCTGCAGAAGGGATACGGGAGACGATGCTCTATTAACACCCGTGGTGGGCAGCGCGTGGTGGGTCCGTAATGAGCTAGAGACCCTCCGCGTCGTGCCGGGTCATTTTCCACACAGCCTCGAACCCCAACCAGCACCCCCCAGCCCCCTCCCTCCACCAGCACCCCCTTTTCACCTACATCCCCTGGTGCATATAAAGCACACTGGCCTAGAAAAGGTGGCTCGCCAAGTCGTGTGGGGGTGGGCGAGCATTACTGATAATAAAATATGCAGAATCGGGGTCGGGGTGGGGGGGTGTATGGAATTGCTTTCTCTTCATGGCTGTCAAACAAATATACACGTTCATGAAGAGCATTTACAGAACAATAATCAGGGACTGACGTAAATGTACGCTGCGTAAACTGATACGCACGCTGATTTCTTCTCATGACAGCGTAAATGCGCACTTATGTTATGTGCATTTATGCTGCTATGACAGGAAATTAACATGTATTTTACCCTTTGCACCAGAAATGAAGCACCCATAAAAATAAGCGAAGAAGGATCATAAACAATAAGTATGCATTCACGCTGTTACAATGAAAAATTGCCACACATATCGCTGTTTGCGATGAATGTGCCGTTATGTGAATCACTGTCAATAATCAATCAGCCGCCACCATCCTGGTCCCGTACAGCTAGCTACTGTGTCAGCTTATCCTGCCCTGCTCTCATGTGACTCACATTCCTGCGGTCGGCAAGGCTCCGTCTTTGTGGAGCGCCCGTCGGTTCAGGAACAGGAATGATCCTGGGGAACCAGAAGGTTTTGTAATGTTTCGGAAATGGACCCGTCTGCGTTTCTCGCTCTAAAGGCCCTCGCTTACTACCACTCACGTCGATTTGTCGTGCCTGCGTTGCCGCCACTCCGGCTCATCAGCGTAATTATTTACGATCTCTCCCGTCTGCCCTTAAATAAATGCCGCCTCTAACAGAGCCGCTCGCACACACGGGCGCAGTACAGCTAGCCTTTTAACCGCCTTCCGCCGCTTTTGATAGAAGGTCACCGTGACATTCAGAGATGTCGAGCGACACAGCGCTAGTACAGCAGCCGGAGAGCCCGCCGTCTCACACCTCCACCCGCCTACGGGTGACCACCTCAGCGGAAAGACTGCTGGAAGGACTTCTGCTAGCTGGATTCCTGGAGGGTTTACATAGAAGATGTTTAGGTCGCGTAGCCTTCAATCCAGGTAATAAGCATGAGCAAACACAGCTAGCTGAAATTCATCACAGAGACCCCTCAGGTGAACATGAAAATATCTAAGGTGTTTCTCTGGTAAAATGGAACAAAGAGCGTTCTGAGTGGAGAGCATGTCCGTATCTAAATGCTCCACAGAAGGGGTTATGGATGGCTGCTTCTTCTGCTCTCCTTCCAATATCTCGCTTTCAATCTGGTGTTAAGGTATGTTAAGATATTAAGGCTACACGCTTCTTATGAATGCTCTATAAAAGCATTATGTAGGGACACCGAATGTTCTATGAATGCATTATAAGGGCATCATCAAGGTGCAGTTAGTGTAAAGTGTTACCCCACGTTTTTGCTCCTACCGGGAGCTGGGATGGAGCAAAAACGTGGACGGTCTGGCAGGGAGCTGGGAGGGAGCAAAAGCACGGACTGTCTGGGGCTCCCGAGGACTGGGTTGGGAAACACCAGTTTAGAGTGTCAATGGGCACAAATCTTTAGATCTACATTAAGCGGCTTCAGCCGTGAGGCTTTAATAATCTGCACATTCAAAATATTCATAGTTATTTGAGTACCTTGTAATTTGTGCATCATTACCATGATTTGTGTAACTTTCGGTTTTTATTCAAGGGTCATTGCCTGGACTACAAACGCTGCAGCATGAAGTGTTCAGAGCTGACCAGTCACACAAAAATGAGCGCCGAGCTTTGAATGCTAAAACCAGAACAGAGAAGCCCTCTCGCAGCCAGTTCGAAATGGGTTTCATGCTGAACCGCAGCCCCCTGGAGTTGGCAGACTGTACATGTGCTGGATTCACTCGCCTTTTATTTGTTTACACGCACAACCAATTTAAGACAAATGGAGAGAAAATGACGAAAAAATAATAAGTCAGTGAGATGCAGCGTAAGTCTTCTTACTAGTGAAGTTCCATAGTTGAGTATCGGAAAATAGCTGGATAGGACTGGGTTCACATCTAGGACACATGGAACATATTTGTGATTCACTGCTTCCTGGTGATATCTTTAAAGGAAGAGTGTGTGTGTGTGTGTGTGTGTCTTGCGGGGACCTAATGTCCACGCAATGTAAGAAAACCTTTTATTTTGACCTTGTGGGGGCATTTTTTTCAGTCTGCAAAAGGGAAAACTTAATGTCATATAAATATGTGAATGCAATCAAAAAACTAAAATATATTTTGTATTTCATTTGGTTACTTATGGTTAAGGTTAGGGCTGGGTAGGGGTTAAGGTTGTTATTGTTGGGATTAGAGTTTTGCCCATAGAAATTAATAGAAAATCCCCATAAAGGTATAGATACCCAATCTGTGTGTAAGTGATTGCATACCTTTGGTTTCCATTATGGAGGACACTTCGCTCTCAACTTCCTCTTCCTCCTGTACCTCCTCCACTTTTCTCTGCTTGCAAGGCCGTCCCACCCTGTAGACGGTGGGCGGGGGGCAGGGGGGGGGGGAAGATGGGACTTTCAGTACCCGCTGGGCAACGGACCAACCCTGGACGTGTCACCACCTTCCCCATGATGACAAAATTTCTGCGTTCAGTAACAGCATCGCGTGTGTCACTGAGTCGCTCCGGCTCACGTTTAGCTGAGGAAACTCGGACTCAAACTGCTTCGCTTCATGAATCTGTCTGGTTTTCCTTTGCAGAACTTGTACCATACCACTTTAAGGGTCACTGGCTGCCGTCCATATGCGCGTACGTATATTAATAATAATAATAATAATAATACATTTAATTTATATTGCGCTTTCACAAGAACTCAAAGACGCCTTACAGAGAAAGTACACAGAAAACAGATTCTGAGAGATTTACATCTAAATAAAGTCTAATAATAAATGAAGGATTACCATTCCGCTGCCGTCTTCCGAGGGGAAAGAAGGATACGGGAGTATCCCTAAGGAGTTCTATAACACCCAGGTAGGTGACGAGGAACACTGAAGTGCTGGAAAGCTCCGTAACACTGAACACCGACCTAACTGCTCACCCAGAGACACCAGGATCTAACATCTTAAAGCACTCGACCTTCAGGTGACCCCAAGGACATTCTAGCCAAGTTGGACCACCAAAGGCTATCGTTCTCCAGGGCTTGTCGAAAAACCCACGAAGTCACGTCAGCAACCGCACTCCGGCTCGCTCTGTTTTTCTGTTGGTCACCGAGAGACCGAACGGTTTGTGCTGTAAACCAGCGGAGTGCTCGGAAAACACCGATCACCAAGCATGAAGAATCGGTGCCTTCCATGAAAAGCACGCCCGCGACATCACGTTTAACTAATTATTTACGCTGTGTGTATTTCAATAAGCAAATTCACCAGGAGCATTTAGAAAAATCTAGCAGCACTGGTCATGCAGTCATGGGGAAAATGTGCGTATAAATGACTCCTTTTTAGTTGCATTACAATAATGCTTAATATTTTTTCAATGCCTTATTTTTAGCCATAAAGGGCCACAGATTGCCCTGGATATATGTCATAAAATTACTGCAAAAACATTGTGTGAGAGCCACTGGTTGTGTACGGATACCTTTAACAAATATTGTCAAGGATCTAGGTAAAAACCGTCATAGGCGAATGGCTGATTCTCTCATTAAAGGTGCAGAAACACGCAGGGCCTGGATGCATCCTGCTGGAGAACTTTCATCAGCGCGCTGTGTGATTCCTGCAGCCGGCAGGCATGCAGCACATCAGAGTGTCGGCGGCACACCAGCAGCGTTAAACGCGGGCCGGCTGGGTGCACGACCGAGCTGGGAATGAACGAGCGGCTATTACCACAGCGGGCGCAGTTGACCATCAAGGTGGGGGAGGGGGCTATGGGGTGTTTTAAAGACAGCTGAAGGTCTTATGTGACGGAGACGGCTGACCTCCTTTTCGGCTCGCCGGTGACGGGCTTCTTGGGCGCGGGCGCGGGCTCGGAGACGGCCACCTCTGGGTCCTTCGCTTCGCTGGGGGCCGGGGGCTTGCTGGGTGGGAAGGGGGGGTGAAAAATATCACGTCTGTCCCGATGGCACATATCTGGGTTCGGACCAGAGACAATTGAAAATGGAAGGACAGTGGCTCAGACATCAAATGGTGAGGGAGCACAGAGGAGCGTATGCAGTGCCGCATGTTCACAAGCTGCCTGTGAAGTGCACGTGGTATAAATGTCAGCCTACAGGGCGGCGCTCACTGCAAACTGCATCTTAAAACTACACCTACAGCTGTCACGAAGAGGACTTTCTCAAATACAACTAATCTATTCATCTACAATATAATGTAATATAATATATGAAATAATAATTTGCCTCACTTTTATGTGTCTCACACACACACACAAAATGGGCAATTTGACCCCAGGTAACCTAACGGCATGTCTTTGGACTGCAGAGACGGAAGTGTCCAGAGTAACCACCAGCAAATATGAGAAGAACATGCAAAATCCACGCCCACACAGAGCTGGCGCTGGGAATTAAGCTCCAACCCTGAAATGAGAGGCTATATGTGTACCCGTGGTGCCCCAAACCACCCTCACCCACATGGGTGCCCTTTCCTGCCAGTGAGATTTGTTCCCCAAAGTGATTCGCCCCGTGCTTGTGTTCGGGTCTCACTCGGTCACGCCGCCCGCCGTGTCCGGGCTCCCGTCCACCCTTCTGGGCCGGGCCGCCATCGAACCCGAGCCGGGCATCTCGCCGCTGAGCCGGTCGGGCAGCACCGAGTCCTTGTTGATGTTAATGTCGGAATACGGGCATCCCACAGCACTGAAAGCAGAGTGGCACAGATGCTTGGCATGACAAAGGAGAGACAATAAACCCCCCGGAGATGCAGAGACCCCCCCCCCCCCCCCGCCCCCCCGGTGCTGGGCTATCATCAAAGGAGCCTCAGAAGTAAATCCACCCCCTCACATAAGATTTCGGGTTTCACGGGGGCGAAGGCGGGAGAGAAGAGTAACACCACTGGAGAACACTAAGTAATTCACATGTTGATGGGAGGGTGATGCCGGTGCACATATCCTACCGGGCTATTATCCTACCGGGCTATTATCCTACCGGGCTATGATTGATGGTTCTGATATGCCTCCCTCGTATCGCCCTGACGTGCCATTTTTATGCATTATCAGTATACAGGGTGTATACAGGGGCGGGGCCATAGGCCCTTTGGGAATACTGAAAGCTGATTGGCCCCCCAGTGTGTCGCCTCCCCTGTCACTCACCAATTCAAAACATTTCATTGGCTAATGATAATGCCAGCCCCCTCTATGTGAATTATAGCCCCTCTTATGCTTTAAAAAGATAGTCAGATAGTCCGATCACGTTCACTTATTTCCGCTCGATACTATTATGTTCGGTCACCAAACCATGGCCAGATTTGCTCAGCGTTTCAATGTGAACCACATCTTTACGGAAAGGTCTGGAATTCACACAGGACAGCCAGCCCCATCTTATTTGAAGTTTATTTTGGGGAAGCTCTGAACTCCTTGCTTTTTGCAATATTCACATCATGATTCTTGACATTTTTCCAACGTTGTGCAGCCACCTGGACCTGCTGGGTCCAAGCCAGCCAATCAGAATCTCCATAGCCTTACCCTGCGCCCAATCAGGCACAGGCAAGCTTCCTACATTATCTCATTCAAGGTAGAATCAGTTTCTTACACAGTTTTTAATTTGCAGCTCACCAGGGTGCCCTTATTACTATTATTACCTCGCGGCAAACTACACATAGGTGAGAATGTGTGTAATACACACTTCCTGTTTTTAAGCTTCCCAGCCTCATGAATACAAATCGTTAAGCTGCAAAGTCGGATCTGTACAGTATGTGACAGAGGCACATTAAAAAAGCCGTGTGTCCCCTTGCCGGTGATGTATATGATGTATATTTGGAAGGGGTGCAGATTCAGGGGGCCAAGCACCTTACAGGGACCCTTGAATATATAACAGAATACGTAAAATTGGGCAGGTGGGAGAGTCGTATATCATGTGCTCGCCCCATATCTCGAAAACGAAATGCTGGAAATCAGTGATTTGTCCCCTATTTTCGTACACATGTCATGGGGGAGTCGCCCCTCCCACTGCAAATATCACCCTGAGGAACGGCACTGAATGTGCATATTTGCATACTTGTGTCTGCCTTTGGTGCAGGTGGTCACATGGAACGCCGCTCTGGGGGAGGGTTACCTGTGGTGGCCGGAGTAGCGTGCCCCTTTGATATGGCCCATGCCCTTGCATCCTGGAGTGGGGCAGACACTCTGCAGCTCCTGGGGGCCTGTGAGGAACAGGAAGAGGAAGAGGAGGAGCTTAGCAGAGCCTGGAACTCGCCAAACTTGCCTTCGTCACATGCGGTCCCAGGAAAACTCGCATGCCTCCTCCGGTTTGGTTGCTGGCCCCACTTTCTGTTACCATGGCCACCAGCAGGGTGGAAAGATTAGCGGGAAAGAACATTCTGGACTTTACAGTGGCTTCTTGGTGAATAGGTGGTATCGACTTTTATTAATGGCAGTACCGTGAGACTTTCCTGAAATCTGTCCGTCCATTACTGCCCTCATCAAATTCCTCTACAGAGACAGACCTCGGCCAGCCAGGCACACCGCCTCTGTCCGAGAAACCCACAGCTCCATGTGCAGTCAGAGGGGAAGGCGGTGCGGACGAGGAGGCGCCAGAGAGCCACTCACAAATGGGGGGCTGGAGGGGGTGACCTGTCTTGGCACACCACCCGGCGGGGTGGATGTCCGGGCTGTCAGCGTCCACCCAGTAGTCGTACTCGTCGGTCCAGCCGTCAAAGTGGACCTGGGGGGAGGATGGGGGATATGGCGAAGGATAAACGCAGAGCTAGGAAAATATAAAATCTAATTATGAGATTGTAATGACACAGAGGTGGGAGGGCAGTGAGTGGGTATAGAGAGGAGTCTGAGGTGAGGGACAGACAGGTTGTTATGAGAGCTGTGTAGAGTGCCTCCAATGACATAACACTGTCGCCCCCTACAGGTCCAAGCGGGGACTGCCTCCTAAAATCATTACATTCCATGGCTGTCTCATTAACTGAGATGACACGCTGGGCACACTGTTCTTATTCACAATGGACTTTCTCTGACACAATGTTACTGCACAAACACTGGCTAGAAAACAAGACAGGCTGTAGGAAGCCGGTCAGGCCATCTGACGAGTGCAAAGTGGGGGCGGAGTTTGGGATTTCAGAAGCCTGCTAATCCAGCCAACCCGACGCATATTAATAATCCATCCAGCTGCATGTGTGATGTGTCTTTTTCAAATCAAATCTGCACCGCGGAGCGACGGCATGTGAACAGCGCAGCTGAGCGCTGTATCCCGCGAGGATAAGGTGGTCAAGGAGCGGGAAGAACTCGATGTCACCGCCTCCAGTGGCAACACGCTCGTCTGTGACACACGGCGTCCCATTTGCATCTAATCTTATTATTCCAGATCTCTATGATGTTGCCCAGCTACTGCAAACTGTAGAATACGGGGGCGACTTTATGACTACAAACATGACATCTGGATTCTAGAAGAGCCTCTGGTGAACAGACCTGGAAAGCCATTCAGTTTAATAACCTGCTTAAAATCATGCAAGGAATCCCAAATCCCCCCCGTACATGATGAGTACAGCGGAAGATGGACCCACCTTTATCCTGTGGTCGTTGGTGTCCACCACGGTGACGACCCTGATGAGCATGGTGTTCCTCTTGTCCACTGCCTCCAGCTTCATGCCCTTCTGGAAGCTGTGGGCCGGCTTCTGATGGGGGGAGGGTCACGGGGTCAGAGTAGTGCTCTGGGGGCTAACGAGGAGCACCTGCCGAGCGGAGGAGGAGCCACCGTACCGCTTTGAAGGCCCTGGCCGGGGCGGGCAGTGAGCTGGTGTCCTCCAGGTACCTCTCCCAGGAGAAACCCTTCGCATTCTGGTAACCTGACGGAAGGAAGCAGACGGAGCGTCAGCGTGGAGGCGCCGTGATGTTTCCATGGCGACCACTGATCGGCGTGACCCATTCGCATCCTTACTGTAGCCTTGCTGAGAGACACAGGGCGCATCAAATTACCCAGCATGCATGAACTAAAAGGGAAGCAAAAATCCCGTGCGGCCCAGCGCAGAAAGTGTCCATGCTGGAGGACAGCAGTGTCGGACATCGAGAGCCCCCCAGCGACCCACCCGACTCGAATATACAGGTCATGCATGAACACTGAATCCCACCCCCCCGGACAAGAGAGAGGTAGTGCAGTCCTACTGACCTGGAGGCGTGGTCAGGACCTTTCCATTCTTCTGACACCAGTTGACCGGGTGAATGTAAGGGCTTGTGGCATCACACCTGCAAACGCATCATGAGAAGCCGCTCAGAGCTCCGGGATAGGTACAGGTCACATGGTACAGGGGTCACATGACCGGAGCTGTGCTCTCATGGTATGTGAATTGAGGTCAGCTTCGCGCTGCTTATTCCTGGACACTAATTCATTATGAACAGTACATATTGGTAATGAGCCCAATCCCTGAGAGACACCTTGCATTGACCCATATTCCAGGACAACCAGATGTCCTACTACGTCAGCCGTATGGGGCGGGGGGCAGATTATGAAGCCCCGCCCAACAGTCCTCTCACAAAGCATGCTGGGAGACCATCTCTGTGTCTGCGCCCTCGCTCAAGGAACACGCGGCAGTGGACACGGTGCCGAGAGCAGCCCGATAGCCGGGGGGGGGGGGTCACCGCTGTCACTACATTAATGACATCACTTAAACCTAACTGGAGCCGCGGAATCAGTGACTTCATTAGGAAAGCTTATGGCTGATGTAACAGGTTGCCATAGCGACCCCACTAAGGAGTATTTACTAAGTCAGCCACTAATGTCGATTTTGAGTTTACTGGTATGCTTATTAATGGTGTTAGTGGAATGAGTCTGTACTGCATATGTTCCTGGAACCCCAACGTGTGGCTTAAAATCTGCCCCAGTCAGTGGTCCTAGAATCCGCCCTTCCTGGCAATTACACCCTTACAGCTCACCACGGCACTACCATTCACTACCATTCACTACCATTCAGCCGGCTGCCGTCCCGCCAGTTTCCATGGCAGTAATGATCATCTCCACCTCCGGCGAGTGCGAGCATGTGCTGCAAGACGCACCCCCAGCCCTGAGAAAACGGCACCTCCGTCGTCCCAACCCCACCCCACCGCGCCCCCCCCCCCCGTGACCTGAGAAGCGGTAATGAGAGACCCCCACGGAGGCCTCCACCTCCAGTATTCTCAGCCCCCCAGCCCGCAGACGGACGCCTAGGAATTCTGTCGCCGTCTGCATTTATGAGCAAGTCAGCCAGTAGGGGGCATGGACTCCGAACAGGGGGGAGAGTTTCTGTTTTACTTCATGCGAGCCGACAGGAAGTAAGTAAAGAGAGTAAAA
Source organism: Paramormyrops kingsleyae (assembly GCF_048594095.1). Classification (NCBI taxonomy): domain Eukaryota; kingdom Metazoa; phylum Chordata; class Actinopteri; order Osteoglossiformes; family Mormyridae; genus Paramormyrops; species Paramormyrops kingsleyae. The sequence continues at coordinate 5,299,896 of NC_132815.1, read as the reverse complement.
AAAATATCATCTGTAATCCAATTAACACTGACCTCTTAGCTATAGTAAAGGGAAATGCAAATTACTCAGCGAGCATTCACTAAAACTAAACAGATACTTCATAGCAGTAATGTGTTCTGCTTATAAATTATATTAACCCTTTTGCTATCATATAACATTAATGATTTTATTATCTTTTAATTATAAATGAAAACATTCTCGAGGGTATTTATTAAATACCACTATAAAGACACTGTAAACGTAGTACATTTCAGAATTTAAACCAGAAAAATAAATTGTTGGTATAACCGATCACTTAGCACCACCTGCTGCTGTTATCTGGAACTACACACTAAGAATTTAATCAAGGATTCTGCTGTGAAACCACAGCAAAAGTGAAGCTGCTAGTGGCAGCTGTGGTGTGTGTGCAGCGTGGAAGGTTCATACGCCAACCTCAGAAGCTGACCTGAGTTATTACATCATCACAGCATTAACGGCGGTGCAAATGCCCCGTTGGGTAAAATAATTGACAAAAATGCTCAATTCATACTGAAAATCAAAAGTGTACAACAAAACATAAAAGTGAAAGACAAAAGGACACACTCAAGGCCAATTAAATCAATATTTTATGTTAGTGTTATTATTATTATTATTATTATTATGGAATGTCATCCTGTCCAGTGTATATGGAGGATGGATGGATGGATGGATAGTGATGGTGATGACTGTTCTCATTATTGTCCACAAACTGACTACACTGTCAGACGATGTTGTACTTTTTAGGGTTTTCTACTCAGACGCATGCGCGATTAAACAGAAGCCGAGAGTGCTGGAACTTTACCAGTAGTCATAGCTCTCATCCCAGTTATCGAAGTGCACCAAAAACCTGCTATCCACCATGTCCGTTACTGTGGCAACGCAGATCAAAGCGGGGTTTTTCTTGTTGACGGCTTCCAGTTTCATTCCGATTCGAAATCCTGAAGGGGTGACGGTCTGGAATGTAAAAGCAGGCTAATTATTTCCGTTTCTGTGCACGGCGACGAAGCACCTGTGTTAGTCTTTAAGGCATGGCTTCCTCCACCCCCCTAGCCCCCGAAATTCCCCCCCGCCAACTGCTCAATCCCAAATCCTCAGGCCTTTCGTGCCTAGCTGACAAGTTCAAAGGTCGAAGACAGGCAGAGCTTATCATCCAGTTTCTCTCACAAGCATTATTAATCTATTTACTATGTACATCTCTCATTCCTACTCATTCGACGCCTTCTTCTCAGCATTATGACAATACACTGAGGAATCCAATAAGGAGTGTGTGTACTGTCCCGTAAGGCTAAAAGGCACGTTTCAGGCCTATCTGCTGCCACAACAGACGACACGGGGTGGATAACCCCGCTCAGGGCCTATTCCCAGCGTTAACTAGCAGCGAGCTGCACTGAAAGGTGCAGAATCAGCCATTAGTGGCACTAAATCCCAACAGCCCTGGATCACTGGTGATTCTCATTAATACACGAATGATGGTGGTGGCCGACTGAACAAACAGAACATAAATAATCATCTAAAACTGCAAAACCGCGCTGACACACATTACTGTACAACATGCAAATGCAGTGCAGTCCGGGGCTTTAGCCTCGCAATATCCTCACGGCACAGTGCTTCTTTGGTCTGTACTTATCTGTCACATGATAGCCGTACACAGGGATGCAAGTGCACTCACCTTTAAACGCGATACGTGCAGCAGTCGATTGTTGTAACAGTGCAAATGCACATAAAATAAGAATGCAAACAAAAATTATCATGCATTTTAACCTTTACCTGCTAATTCGTACTCAATTTGCGGTATAAAGGTTAAAATGCACGGTGGTTTCTTGTCATAGCTGCGCAAATGCACATAAAATAAGTACACGTTTGCGCTGTTACAAGAATTGATTGCAGCACATATCGCTTTTAAAGATGAATGTGTGCCACTAATGTGCATCACTGGCCATACACATACTGTAGCATGTAAGGCTCAGAGCTCAACATTTAAGGCTCTATACAGAACTTATACTCAGAACACAGCATTTAAGGCTCTATACAGAACTTATACTCAGAACACAGCATTTAAGGCTCTATACAGAACTTATACTCAGAAAACAGCATTTAAGGCTCTTTTTAGAACTTATACTCAGAACACAGCATTTAAGGCTCTATACAGAACTTATACTCAGAACACAGCATTTAGTATTTAGGGGTCAAAACACGGCATTTAAAGCTTATAGCATTTAAGAGTGTAAACACAATTTGGAGATGGTGGGTGATTCCCAGAGCTAAACAGGAGGGTACTCACCGTGTTCTGGTTCTCAAACAGGGCTTTGGGCGCGGCCTGGGCCTTGCACAGTTTGATGTAAGATGGCCAGCTGAACTCCTCCTCTTTCATACCTGCCCAATAGGAAAACCCCTTAGGCAGCCCATGCTTACTGTGCTGTCAATTATGCACCAATCGGACCCTAAAATACTGGCATCTCCATCACCTCCGCTACCCAAGAGAATTGTATTTACTTAAGCAATGTTTCCCAACCCAGTCCTCGGGGGCCTCAGACAGTCCATAGTTTCGCTTCCTCCCAGCTCACAGCCAATCAAGAACATCAAATATCAGGTGCAGGTGTGTTGGGAGCTGGGAGGGAGCAAAAATGTGGACTGTCTGGGGCTGCTGAAGGACTAGGCTGGGAGAAACTGTACTGTCATTAACGAGGCTAAGTCCTTCCATAGAACTTACCTTTTGGGGAGTTCAGCTTGTGTCCCGTCTTCTCACACCATCCAATTGGGTGAATGTCAGGAGAATTTGAATATACCCAGAAGTCATAGCAGTCGGAATATTTATCAAAGTGCAGTCGGATTCTGTGGCCTGAGACCTGTAAATAAATCCACATTGAGGTGACCGTCAATGTGCCCTGCTCTCCTCATCAGTTGCCACGGAAACTAATAAGTCTGTATTTTTAAATATTACAGTGATGCCCGCCTATTGCAGAAGTTGTGTTCCAGACCCATCAGCAATAGGTGAAAATCTGCGATATAGAAAAACCATATAATTTTTATTTTTTTTTATAGTTTAAGCCTTAAAATACCATTCCCACACGTTTTAAACACATGTAATCTTATTAAAACACACTTTGGAAAGACATATGATATGCGGATGTCGGGCTAAGGATATGAATAACATAATAATAATAATAATAATAATAATAATAATAATAATAATAATATGTACGGTAATGTATGTGTATATATATATAGATTGATCCCCATGTGAGATTTAGTCTGGTCTTGTGCATAAAAAAATCCAATAATGAAATATAATATAACATAATTACTGGCCATTAAAATCACATTTAGTCATTACACAGGAGGTTTTGTCTGTGTAAGTGGGAAATAATCCAGAGCTCTGTGTAGCTTTTTACTCACAGCCGCTAATAGACTAGTTGGCAGCTGTGTTATTGTACATTGTCATCACAGGGCCTGACAGGATACTCATAAACCAGCCAGCATCCCAGCATGCACTGCGGTCACCTCTGCCACTGTCAGCACGCAGTACATGGAAGGGTGTTCCGGGTCCACGCCCTCCAGCTTCATCCCGACGCGGAAGCTGTTCTTATTCTGTGGGAACGACTGGTGCTGAAACGGAAAAGCGGCCCATCAGACGGGCAGAACACACCGCCGAGGATGAGGATCTGCCCAAATGCAGCAGGCTGACAATAAGCAAGCACTGGAACAAGTTCATATTACCAGTATTTTGCTCATTTGGGTACGGTTGTGCTTCATCATTTTAATATTTACTCATTCCATCATTTTTAAAAATAAATATTACTGAATAAGTGCTTAACATAAAATTCTGAATAACCACATATATTAATGAGAATGTATATTTAAACTGTAACGGCTTGACCACCATATCCTATAACCCATATTAAGCCACTCTGGGTACTTGTGGTCTTGCTAACTTACCTCTGAAGAACAAACTTGGGGTGCAATGAATCATGGGATTGGTCTTTTTTAAGTGTTTCTGTTCTGTAGGTCACATGAATACTACTATTCTCCATTTAAGTAACAGCATTCAGGTCACCCCCCCCCCCCCCCCATACTGTGACACAGACAGGGTCCCCTGCAGCAGTGAGCATCTCACCTCCTTAAACAGTTTGCTGGGGGCAGCAGTGGCTTTCATCCGCTCCAGGTAAGAGGCCCAACACCACACCTTTCTCTTCCCCCCGTACGGGACAGCTGCGAGAGGACAACAGAAATTCAATCCATTTTTTTAATTGAAAAACAAGAAAAATTACAGTAAAATGATACATGAAGGATACAAGTATTAATCATCAATCTGGAGAAATTAAAAAAAAAAAAGAATTTAGAGTTTTCTTAAAGAGCATTCTGAAGTGTAATTTGTCAGGATTGAGCGACGACGTGTGGTGGGTGTCTACCTCACTGCCTGCTTGAAAAGCACCACTGAGCAGGCCCCCCTACTTACTGTGTTTCAGTAAGGCTGCATCCCCCCTCCTTTTTCGCCGACCCCTGTTCGGCCCTCGTGCCGTCTTCCTGTCTGCTTTCTCTTCCTGTTTGGTTAGGAGACAGACGCAAGTTTTTACAGCTTTTCTTCATCAGTTGTATCACGGGACTCACAGGAACTTAGCACATTGCCACAGTGGAAAAAAATAAATATACAGAACTGTGTAAAATTTGTAGCTTGTCAAAGAACATAATGATTACTTGATCTTCATCTTGTTGTAAAACTTTGATATTATGTCTGTTAAAATGTTAGCCCAGCCATTTCTAACCCTCTGTATTTACAGTAACCATGCATGATTTTTTTTACTCGACCACTAGCACACTAGGTATAGCTAATTATAGAACTAACGGAGTTATTGAACTAATTAAGTTCATTAATTAATTGAGCTGGGGAGTCCCTCAGGAGAGTTTTGGGAACTGAAGCAATGTTCTTCCAGCTGTCCAAGAAGATATCAGTAAGTTTTTGAACAACAGAAGAAATTCTTGTTTGTTTTTTATTGTGTTACTGTTCGTTTGGATATATTCTAATGTTAAATTGAGTTTGTTGAGAAATTATACATTTACTGGCCAGATAAATAGCCTTTTCTTTGACTGCCTAAGACTTTTGCACACTACTGAATATATGGCTGGTCTCCTAAGCTACAGAATTAAAGTGGCAATGAGGTAAAGACCCTCAACTGCCTAGAGAACCAAACCGGGCAGGTGGAAAAGCACAACACGGAACAGGGCACTGAGTTCGACTCCGGGTTCCTCTGCGGGATCGGATATCGCTGTTATCGCTATAGCAGGCTAGGGGGCACTGAGGAGACATATCACTATATCACTGACCCATGTCATCTGCTGATAAACAGAGCCAACAGCCAATGCCACCCACATCTCTGTGGTCCTGAACATTGCCAACCCCCCCCCCCCCCCGCCCCCGGGGTAAGAGAGCCGTGAATCCGACACCCACGTAGTCCTCGTCGTCGTCCTGGCCGTCCGCCGCGATCTCCATCTCCTCGGCCGGGATCCCACGTGACGCCACACACCGCTTTCGCCCAACGCTGACGGCCTCGCCGTTGGTGCTGGCTGTGTCCTTTTCCCTTTGGCGGGACAGAAAACACCCTGATGTTACTGCTAGTTACCTAGGTCCTAATGGATGGGATGATTTAAATGCTGTGGCACCACACACACACACACACACACACACACACACAGTCGGGTAAACATATCTTTTTGGGGACCACTCATTCATTTCTGTGGGAAAAATGCTAACGCTAACTATGTCGACCTTAACCCCTACCCAGCCCTAACCATAACCATAAGTAATCAAGCAAAATACAAGAGTTTCTGCATTTGTAGTTTTTTCATTGCAGTCACAGATTTTTAATAAATTGTAAAAAAAAAAACAGGAATTCATCACGTTGTGGGGACATTGTGTCCCCATAAGGTAAGATATACCTGCTCACACACACACAGACACACACGGGTTCATATGGGGCCTCTTTACAGTGGACCCATCATCAGTACAAAATTAATAGCTATTCTAATTTTTCTACAGCACTCACAGCAGTAAAATCCATTCTGGGGAAATCAAATCAATCAAATCAGTTCAGTTTTACTACTTACAGTGTTCTACAACAAGTATGGGAATTTCACACCACAGATTTGTCTATAAAAATAAAACTGAGAGAACCTGTAAAACACACAAGATACTGCTTTCCAGGTTTCCGTTGTATATAAAGTGAATAGAAAGCACATGTGCTTCAGCGATTTTCACCATGACATCATTCGTATTTGAATCAGTGGCATTTGCTTCATTACAGTCTTCCTGTCTGCAGCATCCAAAATGCTCTGCCTGTCACCTGACTGCACTGGCAGCTGAGGGGCAGGTCAGGCATCGATTGACTGATCCCATTAGTGCAGTATTTCCCAGTGTGGTCCTCGGGGACCTGCAGACAGTCCACGTTTTGTTCTCTCCCAGCTCCTGGTAGGTCTAGGAGGGACCAAAAATGTGGACCGTCGGGCAGCGGATTGGGAAACACCGCACTAATGGGAATCAGAGCCTCTGTCAGGCAACACGGAAATGCTTCTGCTCTTTCCACACTCGTTTTCTCTTTGTTGCCATGGCAGTGGCACATCTCTGGATGCACATCACACTTGAAGATGACCACAGCTCTCCTTTGCAGGAGCAGTGATTAAAACACCCTCCGTCTGGACCTGTGCCAGTCTGCCAGTCCGCCTCTGTGTCTGACGCAGGCCAGTAGTACTACCCGTTTATAACTAAATTATAAATGCGAAGACCATGAGACGTTAGCTGTTTAACTTCTGCCGCTTACCACATTAACCACTCAGGGTAGCTCTCCGCCCTTGTACTGGGACCAGCAACGTTTATAGCATAATTTCCTCCTTAACCATTATGCTATACAGCTTCCGTTAAACCCTGAAGGCTGTGACAGCTTGTCCAAGACACTGATCCTCATCTGAATCAAATTCTGCAACCACATCCCTGTCCTACTCCACCAGCAGTACAGGAACTGCGAGCAGCATCATGAGCTACTGTTGAGCTATTAATAACCACAAATATGGGCATAATCGCTATAATTAATACCTGTCGTGACCTCGATTTTTTTTCCTGTGACGTGACTCAGAGGGATGATGTATAATCCATCATAACGGCTTAATCGTGTACAACAATTCCAGTTCCTCTGTTCTTCTAGACCACAGGATCCAATCAAGTCAGATTCCATTAATCAACGTTCAAATTGTGTCACAGGTCTTGCGGATTCCAGGGTTGGCATACGTGAATCTTTGAATAAATATATCGCCTCCAACAATATTTAGCTATAGTTCTTGAATGAAATTTTATATGATGGTCATTTCGTGGGCACCCCAGGTACATTTTTTCTCACTTACCTGGTGTGCCTAAGCTCTCATGTGGGTCTTATTTGGAACCCCTCTGATGCCCCCCAATTCGAACACTAATCACCATACATAATAACTGATGATGGACAAAATGACCCTTCATGAACCATTTGCTCTATTTTTTAACTCCACTAGATGGTGCTCTTGGTTTGCTTTGAGGCATGCATTGTGCTCATTTTTGAATAGAACACACCATCTAGTGGTGTCAGAAAAATACAGCAAATGGTTCGTGAAGCGTCATTTCGTCCATCACTAATAATACCCCCCCCCCCCCCCTGCCATTGAGCACAGAACCCAACTGGACCAAAACTCACTCCTGCTGGTCTTGCCGGAGACACCTTTCGCTGCAGTGTCGTCCGTCGGCCAGGAAGTCCACGGAGGAGCCCTTTCTGTGGCAGCGGACACACACCAGGCCTGGCCTGGCCCACGGCAGCTCTGGGCCCCCCTCCTTCCCTGGGGCGGAGGCTGAAAACGCTGCAGGGACATTCACTAGGTTACCTCCATTCCTCCTCCAAACTCCAAGGTCAGCCAATGCTCCTTCAGGTCATTAGAAACCAGAAACGCACCAAAGCGTGCGCCCCACCCTCGCGTGCGTCTCTCGTTTTTAAAATTAGTTTGAAGACAGAATCAAACTACATTACTTCATTGCCTGAACTGTCGATGTTGCCTCTGGGGTAGTTAAATGAGTTTTATATTATTACCATTTATTTCTGTAATAAAGATAAGTATTTCATCCTATCCTGGGCACAAGTTACAAAGACGATAAAAAAATGACAAAAAGACAGAGCAAAAAAATATACATTTTATCATACAAATTGTTTATTGTGGGTGACGTGCAATGAAGTTGAAAGATTTAAAAACACTTCATCTTGTTTTGTGTTTAATGTGATTTTAAACCTGTTAGGTTCATGCGATTTTCGGCTACGTATTCGGGGAAAATCATTAAATCAGAGCAACAAATAACAGAACTTCGAAATACCTATAGCTTTAAGGCGATAACAGTTTCTCTTCATATAAGCAAGACTGAGGGCCGCCTTTTGGGCCATTCTGACAAGCTCAGAGCTGCACCCCAACTTTACAGTCTGGCTCTTTGATCCTGGTGTCCAGCCTGTTTCCAATAACCAGCCCCACCCCACCAAACACCAGCCCCACTAACGATACAATTTGGCCGATGTCTGAAAATATGTGAAAGTCTGGAACAAACAACTGCCATATGGAGAAACATTTTCCATTGTTCCAATATTTTCCAAAACGTTCCCCAACATTAAACTGCATTCCACCCTAGCTTGTACACATCTGAAAAACAATAACAATAAGCAACAGAGATTATGTATGACAAACCGTTAAGCTCTGTATGTACTCCGGGTCAAACCCTAAATGCGGCAGACATGTGTTTGCAATCCTGCAGCATCAGTTTTTACACACAGCACAAATCGGCCAGCAAAGAAATAAACTTCTAACATGACCAAAAAGGTGTTTTCCAAAATCTGATTGAAAAATCCCCAAAAAAGCCCTCTGGGATCCTGTCGAAGTTAATTAGCAAAAGGGGACACGGGAACAGGAATCAACACTGGATGGGAAGACCTCCACCGCCTCCATCATTTGGATCGACCCACATCTCTGAAGCACGACTTATGTATTACAATAACATTTTTAAATAAATGAAAGCAATACAAAGTTTCTTTTCTCTGGAATACATTAATCACTGAGTCCAAACCGTTATGGAACTTGTGTAAACAGATGACATTTTCATGGTTTTCAAATATAGTTAAACCTCAACTTGTGTAAGTATTTACACACAAACATTTACAACAACAGTAACTCACCCTACGCCCCCCCCCCCATCACAACTTCCAGCTGAGATTCAAACTAAGAACCTTCTGATTCTGGGTCCCTGTCCTTAGCACCACCCTGCCTGAAGTCCCACCTAGGTCTAGGGCACAGTTTCAGTCACGGTAAACAGAAGATGCTGGATCCACCTGCTGGTTTATCGTACACTGGGGTATAGCTAGAAATTCTGGGCCCCCTGACAAAATGTCACCTTGAGCCCCCCCCCCTCCCCGTCCAATTTCACATATAATTTTATGTGTTCAAGGGCCCCCTGTAAAGTGCTGCACCCCCTGAATCTACCAGGGTGGCCATGTCCTCACCACACCCCTGATTGTACACAAATTTAATGACTGATACAGATCTATGTACCCAAGCACTAAGATGAACCTTGCAGAGACCTTAATTACGATGACAGGGGAAGCTGTATTTCATTCAGTGTATCATTGGTCTGGCATTGTGGGTCAAAGTGCACATTGATCTAAGGCTGAGGTCAGCAACAGGATCAGTCAGCATGCAAAGGGCAGTCAGGGTCAAAGGTCTTGCTCAAGGGCTCAAATGTGAGAGGATTACGCAGGTGGCCAGATGACTTTTCATTAAAAGTATCTTTAAAAGTGATATGATCAGCAATCGATTGTTGTAACAGCGTGAATGCGTACGTATTTTATGTGCATTTGCGCCAATATGACAAGAAATTATCCTGCATTTGAACCTCTATACCGCAAATGAAGTACGAATTAGCATATAAAGGTTAAAATGTGCGATAATTTCTTGTCATATCGGCGCAAATGCACATAAAATATGCACACATTCATGCTGTTACAACAATCGATTGCTGAACGTATCGCTTTTAAAGGTGAACGCGTACTTGCGTACCAGTTATGTTAATCCCTGGCTATAAACCACATTGTCCTGGGCCTAAGAAAGTGGATACAAAATTCAGGATCCCCCCCCACCCCCCCCCCCGCCCCAAAAAAAGATGAATATCTGTGAGCCTCAAAAAACTCTGTTCTGTTTTCATATGTATCAACCCACACCCCTGTACTCCAATTTGTTTGCTGTATATAAAAGGTAGCCAGTACTAGCTAAGTGCCCTGTTCAGTCTAAGCGGAATAATTGCACACAGATGCAATGGATGACCTTAGTGGGAGCAGAGCAGCGGACGGCCAGCGAAGGCTGGAGCAGCAGTGGTGCAGCAGACGCAGAACAGCGAGCTGAGGAACTCAGCCTCTGCAGGAAGCGCAAGCGAGACACTTCCCCTGTTTGAAAAGTGTCTGACAAACATTAAAACTGTTAAAATGCCTGAGATTCGGCTTACGAGACGTTTCTAAAATGAAAAGGAAGAAGCACGCCATTTTGCAAGATGAACATCCACACCGGTACGGTTCCGCCCATCGCCCCTCCGTAAATTGATGAGTTGGGCCTTATTTACGGCTTACTGACATGATCGATGTTATGTATTGGTGTACTAGCTGCAGACAAGAAAATTTACTCTGGATGCAGTACACCTAATGTCCATAAGATGGAGCACTTGTCTCTCAACCAATTATTCATTCCTTACAGATCAGAGCAACCACACCCCTCAGTGTGTCATGTAACTATAATGTCCTGCAGTAGAAGGCATAAAGGGGCAGTGCTTACCTTCCTGAGCAGTAGGGATGGCCCAGGTGGTGGTGGCATGAGCCTTCTTAATGCCCTCGGGTTCTGCATCTTCGGTGATGACCTCCAACACGCCGAACTCATTCACACGAAACTGACAGCCACAAAAGAAGGCAGCTTCAGTACGCCACCCGAGTCCTGTGTCACGTGACAGGGGTGACCTCACACGCTCGGCTCATATAGCCTATTCCCCCTTTCGGCTTTGCTGTACATCCACACGGGATCAGAAAGTATAATTTTTTCATCTGTAAACGCTGGAGATAATTTTTATAAATGATGCCGATTAATAGTTTGTTTTTTTTTACCAACAATTTAAACAGTAGGAATTGCCTCTCAGTATTTTCTTGCCTATACAAATAAAGTCTCCTGTGTGTAGTCATGACATTAGTACTTTAACACAGGCAAAATGTCACCATTTTATTACGCTTGCCAGTTCACTGGCACAGGCCTCCTCTCAGAACCGCGCCCCATACCTTCAGCTCGCTGCCGGGCAGAGTTCCGACTCCGTCTGTCCAGTCCATGGCTCCGTAGACGTCGAATTCAGGGCAGCCAGGTCTGGCAGCCGATTCTTCCATATCAGACAGATCTGACACACGTTCATTTAGACATGTTTCTTTTATAACCAGGTGTTCTTTCAAAACAAAACATTTATGACTGCAGCTGCTTCAAAAGGGTTCAAAATGTAGCTGATACCTGAGCTACAAACATGGGCACTAACACAAAAGAGAAAAACGGGACTACTTATAAAAACAGTTCAATATAACAGACCATTTTAAACTATATTACAGGGGTGGGCAATCTTATCCAGAAAGGGCCACTGTATGTGTGGGTTTTCGCTGCAACTCCCTAATTAGATTACTAATTAGAGGACTGATTAGCTGAAGGGTCCTCACACCTTGGTTTGAGCAGTTGACCTAAAGGTTATACCAAAAACCTGCATACACACCGGCCCTTTGCGGATAAGGCTGCCCACTCCTGCTGTATTAGGTGTATGTTTTATACAGATACAATCTAAGTTAAACTACTCCACGTCAATTGCACTAATTATGTCTGAAGTGGAGCAGCACATACATAAAGTGAAAAAGAAATTTGAAAATTGTTTGATACATAAACATTTGACAACACAAACCAGTCTACACAGATACATACTGTATAAATATCAACTAATATTTTTACATATTATATACATTTCTCCAGCTAAAGAAAAACCAGAGGAAGGTGTGTACATTTAACAAAGTCCCCCGTATTTCCATCTAAAATTGAGAATTACAATAGGTTAGAAAAATCATACAATACTGTAATAGCAACACCCTGCCACTAGAGGTCAGTGTTGTCCAATTCTATACAATTCTGCGCCTGAAACTTTCAAGACCTATTCAACAATGAAATCTCTCAGCAAAAAATGGAGACTAAAATTCACGCGCATTTTATTGACGTGATTGATACTTAGACTGAGGTAAATGTAAATATGCAATGGCCACTCTCCTCATGGATCCCTTGCCATTATAATCACTTGTTGCAATTAAACGTTTTACGATATGCGCATCTTGGTCGTATAAAATTAAGTGATGGCATTCAGTCTGCCAGCCACATTAACTAAGCAAATCGCCGATTTATGAAAAATAAAATATTTCAAGAAAGTTTACACGCTCGTGCCGGTCTTTTTATACGACCTAAAAGGAGCAAAACACGTTATATGTGTCCGCAGAGACCAAAACATTTAAATCAGCTAATTTCACGAAAATACTTTTTGAATTAAGACAAAATTAATTTATATTTCAAGCGCGAAAACAGGGTGTTGATTGCCTGGAATCTATTTCTCCTGGTCTATTGTTGTCAAATTCCCTCGGTTTGTTTTTAAGACTGTTAATATTTATTTCATGCTCTCTCACCCAGATACTTTTTATTACGAGTATTACGGCTATTAAAGACTCGTTTCGGGGCTAAGAGCGGTTTTTGTTATCAATAAAAGAGCTAGGTGTGTTTCACATACAGTATAGCCTCCTCGGCGTAAGACGCAGATCATGCATTGTATCTCATATAAACACTTTTCTCTGCTCTGATACTATTTAATGTGTTTTAAAGGCAGTTTCCCAAAATGGCGGAGCTGGAATATACTCTATATAATTCTCACCCGCAGGCCCGCAGACACGTTGCAATAAAACAAAAATAATATTTTAACTGTATAAAAACCTTACTGGAAGGAAATGGTGATTGAAATATTTTTGTCTCGCTCGCTTGACTAGCGCCCAGTTCCTGCTGTTTCTCAGCCGCTGGACCTGGTATTATTTCTGAAAGAGTATAATAAATCATTTAATAGTCGTGCCTAAGAAACAACAAAGGTAGTGCAACACATTTGCCATCGATTTCGGCACATTTCGCAGCTACTTTTATTGTAATTTTATTGTGTAATTCATTACATACTCTATCACACTGAACCTCTTCCTGGCTGAAATTATTGATGACACGTCCAGTCGTTTTGTACTTTATTGCTAAGTTTTAGTCCAATTCAATCGCAGCGAAGCTGAAACGAAAGTATAATACGGAACACTGCGTATTTATATAGGGGGCCGTTTATGGCATAAACAGGTTTATCCTAAAGTACAATTGTTTAAATTTGTCTGTTTCTTACCCAAATTCTCCCACGAGTACTGACAAATTGACCAGGCAGCAGACAATGCGCATGAGCAGAGCCGGGCGAGAGCTTGCAGGGGTGCTCTAGCTACACACCGAGACACATGATGCCACACATCGAAAGTTTTTTAGCTGCTACATTCCCCCAAAAAAATAATGTTTAGGCTTGTAAGCACCGATCGCCGCACAGTTTTACCCTTATAAGCGATCGGGGCGGCGGGCGGATGAAAGTGCGACGCAACTGTACCGGGAGCAGAATGAAATGTATAATAAAAACCAGCACGGTTACCATTTTGTTACTAAAAATAAAATGTTCAGCTTGCTACACAAGTAAAGGAAATGCCACTGTAATAGCCGCACGAAACAAGTGCGAATGCCAGCGATCTCACTGTAAAAATATTGTGATTGAAGAAAGTGTTTATAGCACTAATATAGTCGTCCCATTAAGTCTGCTTGTTTTCTGACATTTCTGATTTAATATTATATTTCCGCTATAATATAGCATAGTTCGTTTTCGTTTCAAAACGCAAGTTCGACGACAGCAAACGACTGGCAGCATAAGTTGGGAATTATGAAAAGGCATATATAGGCCTAGCAAAGCACAATGTAGAAAAGAAGTGTACGTGCAGGTAAAAAAAAAAGATGTTCGTTCAACAGCATTTCTTGTAACTTTGACCTAATGTCGATCAATTGGCGAAAACGCCACGTGATAAGCGGTGCACAGGCAAATCACTGTTTGCACGCCCGATTGCTTTGCTGAAACCTACTATAACCATTCATATCGATTAATTTAATTTATTTTAATGGTAAACGCGGAAGCCCCGCGTTATGTGGGCATAGCAGCATTTATATAAGCCTGTACGGAAAAAGAAAGTATGCTGGTTATGAGAGAAGGTGAATACATACAACGCTGGGTTCAAGTTCGGGACAAAGAACTGCACTGGCAGGGATCTGTCACGCATTTATGCAAGGATGACTTTATTAATGTCTGACTAAAAGTGTGAAATATCCAGTATTTCAAATGATAGTTCCTTAACTGATGTTACACACTCACACGTTTTTCCTGAACATATTACCTAAAAGAGGTTTCATGCTCTTCAACAATAAGAACCAATCTAAAATGAAACACTTCTCATTACTTAAATAATAAATACATATACTGTAGTTTTATGTGGCAAAATGGTTGTTATAAAGAAGCATCTTGCTATATGTAGGAAGTCACATTTAGTACATTATACTTTAGATATTTCACAATATGCTACTAATTATTCTATCAAATATGCATAGTACAATTATTGTGTTTATAAGTCCCGCTAAGACCCTCTGAATATAAAATATTTACAATGAACTATATTTCAGCACTTTTCAGTGGTTCTGTAGTTTGGTAACTTTCCAGCATGTATCTCATTATCAGTCATAGTCTTAGGATTCCCGTTTGTTTAGATTATGGTTTCTGGTAAGTACATTATTAATAAGCTATAGGCAGAATCCTCATTTTAATTTGTTGTGTTAAGTGACAGGGCATCCCTTTAAGTGTTTTTTTGTTTGTTTGTTTGTTTGTTTGCCCATGTCAGTCTGCTATTACCCTGATGTGTTGACCAAGTAATTTACTTAAATTTATGGAAAACAGCAGGACTGCGATAGATAAAGGCTGCTCAGAATGGCATCAATAACTCTTGGTTATTTGCCCCAGGTGAGGGGGGGGTGAGGAAGACGTTGGGGTGAGATGCGAAGACTTCTTTCGTCAGGGTGTTTGTCAGGGAGAAGCCTCGCGAGAGCCACTGCCTTGGATGGTTTTATTGGACCACAATTGATTGTAATAATTACTCAAGTGGTTAAAGCATTCATCCAGAGTTGCCAGGTTGGGCCATCTGCCTCCCGTCTACAAGATGTCAACAAAAAAGCACTGTCCAGGGACGGATGGTGGGAGTATGCGACGAAAGTCTCCCCAGCAACAAAAATAAATAAATAAGGATTCTCACACAGACACCTGTGACATTACAGGCCTACTATGGAATGTAACAGTTATGCTTCTGTCATTTAGTTTTTGGTACCAACACTGCAGTCAATGCTTATATGACAAAAACATGAACGTTTCCATCTTGTAGAGAATATTTGCTTTTTTTCCCATGTGGTTTTATTAATATCTCATGTGTCATCTGAAGCATTTTAGCGTTTCTCACATGCAGACCTACGCGCATAGAAGATACTATAGCCAAAGAGCCAACGGCATCGTTTTATTTAGGCTAACGACAAATGCCACTGGATTACAGAAACATAGAAATACATTGTTGTTCTGTTGTTCTTTCTGTTGAATATCTCTACTTCTGTGGCCCATTCCTACAGGTCTAGATGGACGTATGAAGAAGTTCAGGGCAGATCTGCATGTCAGCAGAATTGCGTAGAACACCCCAGCCTCTCAATCAAGCTGTACATGCATGTGGGGTGTGGGGTGTGTGTGTGTCTGTGGGGGGGGGGGGGGGGGGGGGGGGTCTCAGAATTTTCTTAGAAGTATGTTATTTGTAGATCTTGTCATCTACTCCAACGATGACATGTCAAGGGTTTCATAATGGATGACTGGGAGAAAAACAAGCATCTCAAGTAGCTTCAGTCACAGTGGCTGTGTGACCTATTTGCATTTAATTTACTCAAAATCAAGTCTGGCTTGCTTCCCAGTTTTCTGGCAGCTGTTTATATTCCAACAAAATAATGCCAAATTAATATCCTGAACACTGAAAGCGAACGCAGAGGCTCGACGTGCAGAAGCCAAACGATGCTAACGTATTTTTAGCGACTGTGATGCTAACGTATTTTTAGCGGCTGTGGGCAGTGGATGTGGGCCGGCCGGCCGGGACTGGGCTCAATCCAGGCCAGCTTGAGAGAAGCTTTTCATGTTGGTAATCCCATTAGGTCTGTCCCCCGTTGCCGTGGTGCCCTACCTGCCACCTTCTGTCCCCATAAAGGAACCAGCCTCTATTCATGTTTTTGGACTACTGGTGCAGGTGTTGTGGCGCTACGCTAATCAAGCGCCTTGGGCAGACACCGACTGAGACCAAGACTGAGGAAACATGGGTAAGTTTCCTCGGCCTCTTGGAACTCCAGGCGAGATCGAGCGCTGCTCCGGAGCTGGATCCCATATGCTCTGGTGACAGTGAGCCCACACTGGTCTGCATGTTCATTTCCTGCAGAGCATCGCATCCTACCAGCTCGGAAATGAGAACCACAGGAATCCCACCTCAGAGCTTCCTTTCACACTATTAATGTAAAGATTTACTTCATTTGCCACACCTGTACTTTATTAGTTATTGTTTACGCAGCATGTTTACAATGTATCTCTTTAAATAAAAATTTTACTACTTATGTATTCAGTTTACTTCATATATTGTTTATCTATTTATTTACTGCTTAGTTTATATTATTTGCATTGGCTTGGGAAGTCACTAAATCTCATTGTTTGTAACGAACATTTCTGGATTTTTAATCACATCGTGAGCTTTTTAAAAGTGGATACATTAAAAAAATGATTCATATACTGTAATTTTAGATATTAAATCTCAAGGAAAATACAAGTCCGTCCAGAATTAGTGTACTTAGCTTATATATATGTATATATAAAGGACAAAATGCATATCTTTCACTTGAATATAATTTGGCAAATCTGTGAATAAAGTAACTGTTGTTTCTGTGTCTTTTGTCAGGTTGTCCTGTGGAAGCTGTTGATCTGTTTGGGCTCCTTCTATTCCCTGTACTACATCACCGTCAGCCTCTGTGTTGGTTTTCTCAGGTGGGTTGAAACATAGAAAAATAAAACAGAGCACTTCCTTACTTTTTCTCTGTGCCGACCGCATGTGTGCTACGGGTGAATGTCACTTCCTGTCTCAAAGATTCACGCAGTTACACTTACGTGGTATCATATCACTTCTCCAATTGTTTTTATACCTCTGGTAGACATCCTGCTGTTAACTGTCGCTGGCATAACTTTTAACAAACTACGTGATTATTGAGAATTGAAGGCAGCGAGGGCCCTCTCACTGAGAGATAACTACACTGTGTTTAAATTCATATCTGGAAATAATCTATCAGTACTGTGCCTGGGTTATCACCTACTTACATTCAAACAATACATTTGCTGCATACTTTATATTTATCATCTGATTTCACATGGTTTATCTGTCCTGATTATCAGGTTGGAAGATGTTAATATCTGGTTGGTACCCTTTGACTTCACTATACAGGATTCATGGGAAAATCCAGAATATTTAGGTGAGTTTGAACAGTCATGTCATGATGAACTTACCTTGTCTTATCTTATCGGTACAAATCAATTCTTAGAATCGGTGACAGCAGTGGTATAGGTTGTAATGAAGACTACTGAACCTATGTGACAGTGTTTAGTGTGAAGTAGAGGGATAAGTAGCTTTTCAGCCAGCAGGTCTGTGTGACAGACTCCCCTTTCCCCGTACAGTGAGTGTGACAGACTCCCCTTTCCCCGTACAGTGAGTGTGACAGACTCCCCTTTCCCCGTACAGTGAGTGTGATTTCCACCGAGGTCACGTATCTCCTCAGTGGGCTGCTGTTTGGGTGGCTGGTCGATGAGTGCATGTGGGACTATGCCATCACCGTCACCCTTATCCACGTCGGCTTCACTGTAGCAGGTAAACACTGTCACATGCTACGGAATTTTCTGGCCAGGAGACATACAGGGACGTGAGCGTCATAGAAGAAAGGATGGATTTTTAAAGAGTGGCATTGATCGAAAACAACTATTTTGAATAATTCAGACTGCTGATTTTTGCCCTTAAGTGAGGGGGTTTGTGCCTGTAATGGGGTCCAGGCAACCCCAGTGACCCTGATCAGAATCAGAAGTTACAGGATGGATGGATGGATTTTTCAAATGTAGCTTTGAATATTGCTTTTTTATATCTTGAAAACACTTAATTTTGCCCGAGTGTCTCAGGGTATCTCCATGCACTGATTTAACAGAATTAGTCGATTCCGGATTTTTTCCAACTTTTCTTGTCTTTGGAGACTTTCAGGTTTGCATTTGAAGGAAAAGCAAACTGAGCGATCCTGAATAAAACAATAGCATCATTTCAGAGTAGCTGCTAAAGCTTTACTTGAGGGGACATAAGTAATTTAGTAACTCAGTTACTACTGAAGCAGAAATCATGAACAAATATAATAACTGCATGAAATACATGAACCATTATGACTGACTGATGATGAACGAACATGGAATCAGTGCGTAAATAGCACTTAGTTTCTGGTTATTTAATACATACAAGTAAGAGTATAGTACTACATTATCTGTACTCCCTCAAGTAAAGTGTTGAGAGTATCATTTAATATTAAAGTTCTACACTTTCATATAAGTTGAAATGTAAGATAATAAAAAATATTTTTAAAAAACTGAAAGAATTGAATTTGTATTTCTGGATACTGTATATACAACATATATTTGTAGACTGGGCCTTGATTGCTCCTAGTAAATATACTCATTTATAGTATTTGGATGTATTTTCAAATGCGGTTATGTTTAAAATAGAATAAGAAACAACAATAAGCAATGCTTAATTATGTTAGTGAAACTGGATTTTTCATTGAGAGCATAATAATATTCATGTTATGACATCCAGTTATCTTGTCTATGGGTTTAATTCTGTATTATGATTTTTCACTTCAAAAATCTGGCACTGAAACTCTTCCTCGTAGGAGTGGCCTGTGTGCTTAGCCTGTCCCTGTCCTCTGCTCTCCTTGCAGTGATGTCTGATTTTCCATCTGCGGAGCACTGGTGGGCTGCACTGGGTATGACACACTTTCTCTGACAAAGTAGGAACAAAGTCATGGCAAGAAGCACTCAGTGTGCCATTAATAATTCATGAAATTAATAGATTTTTCCCCCCTCCTTGATATTGTGTTCACTGTGGATATAATGGGCGTCCTACAGATGCTTTGCATTCTGGGAAATAGGGGACCGTGTTGTTAATGAAGCTAGAGGGAGAGGTGTTCAGTAAGCACCTACGGGACCAAGGGCGCAGCGTGTGCACTTCTGTTGTACCTTTGAGAAATAATAGCTTCCGAAAAATGCCTGTTTACCTGTGAAAATGGGTAAAAACGATGGTATGTACGTTGTGCTTAACATCTGCTGATGTAAACTGAAGTTTAATCACACAGTAGAGGTATTTCAGAATACATTAAGGATGCAGGATTATGTACAACATGACCTGTTTTGAGGCCATGTCACATGAGCAGAGAGGAGGCTTGAACCAAAAAAAGAATTACAGAGCAAACAAATGAGCCCATTAAATGAAAGATACTAAACACAGACCTAAACCTTAACACCCTAGATCAGGGGTGGGCAATCCTTTCCAGAAAGGGCCGCTGTGTATGCGGGTTTTCACTGCAACTCCCTAATGAGATTAGTGATTGGTTGAAGAGTCCTCACACCTGGGTTTGAACAGCTGACCTAAAGGTTAACCCAGTCTTTTGCGGATAAGATTGCCCACCCCTGCCCTTGATCATCAACAACTAACACCATTATACTCTGAAGAGGCCCTTTCAAGTTCCCCCTTATACATACTTTTGGAATCCACACAATTGGCCAGAGTTATCTCTAGTAGAATGATCAGTCCAATTGGGAGTTCATTAACCAATCCAGCCAACTGATCAGTCACTATGGAAACATGACACTGATTGAACCTAGTACTGTCTTATTGTTCTGCTACCATCACCTCACAGTAAGTCAAACTGAGGTAATTGCGTGACTGTGTTACACCTATATTGTGCAAACTTGATGTTTAATTTTTTTTCTGGGGTCTGTGCTTCAAGTTTAAAAGCTGTATCCTTGAAACTTGTGCTTTTCATTTTCATATCAGCCAAAGCAAATTATACAAAGATTCAAGATTCAAAAACTCTTTTGTCATCGCGCAGGAACAACAAAATCGCAGTTTTCTTAACCTCAAATGGTGCATTTATATAAAGTTTTAAATTTAACATTTGATGACATTGAATATTTGCTGAAGCATTTCATTTTCTCTCCTTAAGGTGCAACAGTAGATATTCTCCTAGAATTAGCATAATTTTGATCAGAATCTAGTTGATTAATCATCATGTCATCCTTGAGGTAATTGGAGATATGTGTGGCATCTATCCAGAGGATGGTATTTACAGTCTTATCACGATCCTCACTATAATCATTTTAGCATCAAATGTTTTTTAGGGATAAACATGATGTACAGAGAGTCAAAGACCAGAAAAACCTAAATTGATTCCTTTAGAGTTTGTAAGAATATGGCTGATCTATGTTTTCAGCAAAATGTCATTTTGATGATGATGAACAAAAACATCTATGAAAGGTCATATAATGTCAGCAGAAGGACATTAGCCTTTGTAGTGAAGTGTAGTGGTGTTCTGCTCCCTGCAATTCCTGTGTGGTTTGATAGCTACGTATGTTTTAGAAGTGATAACCTGGCAGAAAACACACCATTAACAAACTTTATGTTCCTCTTCTACAGGTTCCGGGTTGCTAATGATGATTTGCACTGGACAGCTTCTTGCATACAGGCTTCTCAGAAGTAATTTTGTGCATCCAGCTGATCTTCAGAACTTCTAACTCACATTCTTTATCTGTAAAAGTACTCAAATTATACTTAAGTGTGTATAGTTAATATTTGTTATGTACAGTTGGAAATTTTGTTTAGTATATTTTTTACATGCTGTTCAAAAGTATTTTTGTTGTTACTTTACTGTCTTTCTTGGTGTAAATAAATGTATAGAATTATGCTTTCACTAAAATAAAGCTGTCACTTAGTTGCATATCAGTGGTTTGACACAGATTTCTCAGGGCCCGTCATACTTGGACAACTGATGATACTGTACCTATATTAGCCCTGCTGATGTTATTTAAACGAAAATCCAACTGGATCAAAAGGCAGTGAAAATGAAGTGTGATTTGTATAGAGTATAGTCTTTGCTTTTTCTGTGTGATAGTTAAGGATATTTCATATTGTCCCTCCTCATTATTGAAGGCATCGAATAGACCCTTTGTTCTATAGGATTAGCATGCATGAAACAAAAGAAATGAGTCAGTGATTTTTCTCTTTGAAAGGGGAGCTTGTTTGTTTGTTTGTACAAAATACATTTTTTCTGTGGCAGTTAAAAAAACCACATGTATATTTGTGTACCTATAGACAGCATATTGGATACATTTAGATAATGAAGAATTTATGGTGATATGTTCAGTTTGAATCTTTTCGGTGTGTTGGAAAGGTGCGTACTGGTGGAACTGTCTAATCTTTGGCACCTTCTGTTGACCACAGAATCTGTCTGGAATTAAATGACAGTTCTCTGCTGGCCTAATTATTATTCATTTAACGCTTGTCAAATCTTTGATGTGGCCAACACCTGCACGGCACTTTTTAATTCCAACATGTACTTCTGTGAAAAACATACAGACTGCGAGGTGATGGCCAGGGATTGTGGTCTGTCCTCACTAGTAAAGAATCTTTGGTAACACTTTCTGTGAATGCCATGTCTATAGAATATATGAACACATTCATAACACATTATAATGCATTCATAAAACTTTATAAACATGGCTATCAATATTTATTTAAAAGGCATAACACATTATAGCCATGATTATTTTGCATTATAAATGATTATGTACTCATAATGCAGTATAAAGCATCCTTAATTGTTATACTGACCATTATAATGCATTATGAAGGTATCTATAGTGCATTATAGATGACAACTTTATTGGAGCTTATGAAGTATTATAATCAACACTATAATGTCTTATGACTGTCAATAAAAGATGCTGTAATGCTTTATTCATTCTTATACCGACCACCATAAGGCATTATGAAGGTATCTACAATGCATTATAGATGAGAGCTTAATAAAGAATTCACAATGCATAACAAACATGGCTATAATATGTTATGCCTTTTTATAAATAGTTATATCTGTGTTTATAATACTTTAGGAATGCATTATAATGCATTGTAGTAACTGGTTTAAGTAAAGTGTTACCATGAGAGTTTCATTGGATCTTATGAAGTATTATAATTAATATTATAATACCTTATGACTGTCAATAGAAGATGCTGTAATGCTTTATTGGTTCTTATACCGACCATTATAATGCATTATGAATGCACCTATACTGCATAAGAGATGACATCTTTAAGTAAAGTGTTACCAAACCTTTTTTTTTTTAAATAAGGTAATTCCAATTGTCTCCATGCAGTTCTTATATTCAGGATGAAGAAGGTCCTACAACGTTGAGCTTTTCCACGGGAGACACCTCCTACTCAGCACTTCCCAACATTTGTAGCACAGCATTTGCAACAAGATGCCAGCTAAAGATGGACCTTAATCATTTAATGTGATTATATAAAGGCTAAGGACAGGATTAAGGGGGGGTGGGGGGTCAAACCACCTGAGGCATGACTTCCAGGGAGAAGCCCTGGACCCTAATATTCAATACAGCCTGCAGGGGGCTCCACTCCTCTGGTCCACCAAGAGACACGGCCGCTGCATCTGCTCCTTAAACGTCATGGCAGTGTGATTCCGTGGCAGGGAAGATTTTACGTTTTGTCGCAAGTCAGATTTTCCCCGAGCTTTCACTAAACAATTCAAATTGTGGATTTAAGACATGCTCCACTCCTGGTATAGAATAAAAATATGATGGAACAGTAATAAGAACATGTATTTGGAAATTATAAATGTTTTTGCTTGGAACACAGAAATTATGCATAACATTCAGCTTAACCTCTGCTGAAAGTACTCTGTACAGACAGAAATTATAATATCCGACAAAACACATGCCTGTGATATATAATTTACAGGTTTTTTCAGCTGCTTTGAAGCATTTTATTTTGTCGGTCAAAATAGAATTTGTAGTTTCTCATTGTAACAATTTTCCACCAAAAACTACATATGCATGTGATCATTGTGTTAACCAAGATTTCATAATGATTTAAAGACATATTCCATAAATTGCAGTGATACAGCATTGTTGTGTTTTTGGTTCCCACAATACAGTCATGGCCAAAATTAACGGCACCCTTAGAAGTTTTCCAGAAAATGCACCATTTCTCCCAGAAAATCGTTGCAATTAGAAATGTTTTGGTATACACATGTTTATTTCATTTATGTGCATTAGATCAACACAAAAAAAAAACAGAGAAAAAAGCCAAATTTGACATAATTTCACACAGAACTCCAAAAATGGGCCAAAAATTATTGCCACCTTTTCAAAATTGTGGGTAAATTGTTTTATTTCAAACATATGATGTTTGTTTGAAGTCACCTGTTGCAAGAAACAGGTGCTGGCAATATACAATGTAGCAATTGCACCTGAAGCCAGTTAAAATGGAGAAAAGTTGACTCAGCCTTTCTGTTGTGTGTCTGTGTGTGCAACACTAAGCATGAAGAACAGAAAGAAGAGTAGAGAATTGTCTGAGGACTTGAGAACAAAAATTCTGGAAAAATATCAACAATCTCAAGACTACAAGTCCATCTCCAGAGATCTTCATGTTCCTTTGTCCACTGTGCACAACATAATCAAGAAGTTCACAACACATGGCACTGTAGCTAATCTCCCTGGACGTGGATGGAAGAGAACAATTGATAAAAGACTGCAATGAAGGATAGTCCGAATGGTGGATAAACATCCCCAATCAACTTCTAAACAAATT
The DNA here is from genome assembly GCF_048594095.1 of Paramormyrops kingsleyae. Lineage (NCBI taxonomy): Eukaryota > Metazoa > Chordata > Actinopteri > Osteoglossiformes > Mormyridae > Paramormyrops > Paramormyrops kingsleyae. Next base: position 5,275,654 of record NC_132815.1, on the reverse strand, counting down.
CAAGCTGTTCTGCAGACTCAGGATGCAACAGTGTCAGCTTGAACTATCCGTCGACATCTGAATGAAATTAATCACTATGGCAGGAGACCCAGGAGCACCCCACTGCTGATACAGAAACATAAAAAAGCCAGACTGGAGTTTGCCAAAATGTACTTGAGGAAGCCAAAATCCTTCTGGGAGAACGTCTTGTGGACAGATGAAACCAAGGTAGAGCTTTTTGGTAAAGCTCATCATTCTATTGTTTACAGAAAATGGAATGAGGCCTACAAAGAAAAGAACACGGAACCTACAGTCAAACATGGTGGAGGTTCTAAGATGTTTTGTGGATGTTTTGCTGCCTCTGGCACTGGGTGCCTTGACTGTGTGCAAAGCATCATGAAATCTGAAGACTACCAAAAGACTTTGGGGTGCAATATAGGGCCCAGTGTCAGAAAGCTGGGTCTGCGTCAGAGGTCATGGGTGTTCCAGCAGGACAATGACCCCAAACATACCTCTAAAAGCACCCAGAAATGGTTGAAGACAAAGCACTGGAGAGTTCTGAAGTCACCAGCATTGAGTCCAGATCTAAATCCGATTGAACACTTGTGGAGAGACCTCAAAATTGCTGTTGGGAAATGGTACCCTTCAAATCTGAGAGACCTTGAGCAGTTTGCAAAAGAAGAGTGGTCGAGAATTCCAGTTGAGAGGTGTAACAAGCTTGTTGATGGTTATAGGAAGCGACTGATTTCAGTTATTTTTTCCAAAGGGCGTGCAACCAAATATTAAGTTGAGGATGCCAATAATTTTGTCCGGCCCAGTTCTTGAGTTTTGTGTGAAATTATGTAAAATTTGGCTTTTTTCCTCTGTTTTTTTGTGTTGTTCCAATGAACATAAAGGAAATAAACATTTGTATAGCAAAACACTTGTAACTGTAGCAATTTTCTGGGAGAAATTGTGCATTCTCTGGAAAAATACCAGGGCTGCCAATAATTTCGGCCATGACTGTACATGAGTTTGCTGCCCTGTTGTTGTTCTTGAATCGCCGCTTTGCTGTTTTCGTGTTATAGTGCCGTGTGACTTTATTGTTTGCTATTGTACTGTGTCTTCAGATCTGAAGAAGTTACATGTGCATGTGAGTGCTTTCTCTCATACTGTAATGTAGGACCTTGCGAGGTTGAAACTGATGTCTTTGAAATGAATCAGCAACAGTTTACTAAAAAAAAAAAAAAAAGATCAGTCAGTGACAGTGAGAACATGGGAACCGATTATTATTCAGCATTGTGGAGCCTAGGAGCAGACTTACACTGACAGACTTACACTGACACACTGACAATATATCTAAGCATTTTGACTCTCATAGGTAAAATGAAGCTTATTGTACTTTCCATTTTCATGGCACTGACTAATTCAGTGGTAGGATTATTTGCTTATGAGACATGAGTTAATTGTTTCGGGCAAGTTACAGGCTTTTGCAGCCAAACCATAGTAATGTGCTATATGCATGGACTGTTTTTAGAAATGCTCTTATAGTCTTGAGAATGTTAAGTATGTTTCATGAAATGTGCCAAAGCAATATAGAAAAGCTGTTAAAAGTTCCCATTTAAAAGGAACATTTTATAAAATGTCTCTGTGTTTGGTGATGGCATGATTAGATAGATAGATAGATAGATAGATAGATAGATAGATACATAGATAGATAGATAGATAGATAGATAGATAGATAGATAGATAGATAGATAGAAGGTCTGTAGCAATGTTGAGAGCACAAGTATATTTCCACAGTGGATGCAGCAGCCCTTGGGATCAGTAAAGACGAATTAGATCAAATCAGCAGCAAACGCAATAAGCACATTCACAGAAGCTCTACAGGCAGCTGGGCTGCAAGGTCTCACAGCGGATGCTATAAAGTTCGTGTAGCAGCCCGCATGTTGGAGTGAACGAAGTTTGAAGAGCAGCACCGCATTTAAACGTGACATTTACTTTGCTCCACATTTATGTGTTTTGTGTTTCATCCCTTTAAGTGTCATTTAATTCCTGGTCTGACAAATGAATTTTAGAAAGTAACAATAGAACTGATCTTTCTATTAAATGAAAAGCTATCTGAATGCGATTTCGGGATGATGCCGCTGGCCTTTGCTCCAAGTATGATCATTGTCTCCATATTAATCGCACTACTGCATGTTGCATGTGCATGTAACAGACGTGGCGATGGACTAAGGAAAATGGAGGGGCGTTTTTTAATGCGGGGGCGATGGTTATGTGGTATTTCTGCATACCTGTTTATAGCAATGTCAACGTTCATTAAAACTGCGTTTTATTTATAATATGCACATCTTGAATCGCCGTTAATCTAAAGCTTTACGAAGTTTTTACCCGAAGTTTGTTGAACATTACATAATAAGCACAGACTGACCTTTATGCCTTACGTTTTTCCGCTCTCATATCTCCCGATTATCCATTAAAAACACAACTCTCGTGTGGATTTTTACATGTCCCTATTTTTCATTCATTATAATAAATTTCAGTGAGGTTTTAATTAAGATGTTTCCACGCAAACAAAGGAAATTATAATTGAACTTTTGTGATTTACGGCGGTATATAAATGATCTCCTTACACTCACACCAAACCAACGACCTGTTTTTGTCCGTTGTACTTTTCGTAAGTCTTCGGGATGAAATACTAATTTCCCCCCCATTCCAGCTGACAAATAAAAGCATGACATTCACGGTTCCACATCCACCCTCAACACCCCCAACGGTAACTGTAAAAAGTCTTATATAAAAGACAATTATATTTTCCATATAATATATATTTTTTCCTATTCCCCATACTGGTGGTCACTTCATTTTACGGACATCATAAATAATTCTAATATACAGTGTGATTATGCGACAAAACGTCCGTTGATACGGCTTAGTTTTTCTTTTGCTGCTGAATATCAGCGACTGGGTGTATTTTGGGGGTAAAAAACTAAATCCTGTCTGAAATGCGAGTTTGCTGCATATTTAACAAAGGGATTTTTCGCTAGGCGTGACGGGCATTCATATACCGGTAACCGCCATCAGGGGGCAGTGTTGGTCATCAACGGCGTGCCCAGTTATGACTGATCGGATGAATAATACATCAGGCATGATGGAGTCCATGCGATAAGCCTGTTCGGTATTTTAGGCAGGCATTGCAATCCGATATTATAAAACTTTGTCCTTTGCCCATTCTGGAAAGCAGCTGAAGGATAGTGCAGTCAGTTTGAGACTACCAGGCCGATTACATGTAAGTTAAGAAAAGTAAACATCCCAATAATCCATTAATAAAACAAGAAAATCCTTTTAAAAGTGAAAATGTGAAACCAGATATCATTAAAGACTGCCCGTGGAAATTGCTGTTCGTACTGTATGTAATTATTCGGTACGGAATTATAATACATCAAACCAGTTAGTGGATGAGCTGAACACAAACTGGGCATGCATAATATCGGGTTATATTCTCTGGAAGTTTCTGACAGTTATGTAACAGAGGCTCATTCACAGACTTTGCTGTGACAGCCGACTGAACAGTAAAATGTCGAGGGAGTTAAAAACGTGCACAAAGAGCATAAAACTGTGAAATCTGATAACTTTATTGCAGAGCGTGTTGTTGTTTTTTTGCCTAACACCCTGAAGGTTGCCGGTTCCAGCCCCAAGCGGAGCCCTGCCTCTTGAATAACAGAACCAGAATTACTGCACGTCGGCCCAAAAGGCGCAGCAACAACAACGGTTACGTCGCTGACATAAGAAGGAATTAAGTCACACAGGGTGTATTAAAATCGCCACGTTGAGGTTAGATGGGAGATACACCCTACAGAATTAAACCAGTAAACTAGGTTGTATAAAGTTCAAACATAATTTACTGGATGCATGGATCTCGGGGGTGGGATGGAATAAAATATTTTGGAGAAGACTAAATTAGGCAAGCTAGACAAATAGAACTGAAACCTTGATGGCCAGTGTTAAAGATAAAATAGCACGTTAATGTGAATTGAATTCCAGTTTGCAGTGCGGTCCGACCTACATGCGTTCGCGAAAAAGCCTTTTCTGTCGGCGGAAGCTCCTCCCCTCCGCAGGCGGACCGGGAGGAGCCCCGGTCCACACGGCCGGGGAGAGGAAGAGGTGAGCCGTGCCCAGCTCCCGTCCCCGCTAGCCCCACCGCTTCAGCCCGGGCTCCCCCACGATAATGCGGCCGGCGACATGAGCCGACAGCAAGATGAGCACGGGGTGGTCCTGACCGGCTACTTCAGCAGCAGCGAGGCCCGACCGGCGGCGGGCGTGAGCGGCGGAGATGACGCGGAGTGCCCGGTAACGAGGTGAGGGAGGGGGGTCGCCGACACCCAAGCGTGCGCCTCGGATTACGGAGAGTCTCACGGTGCGAAGAGCGAAGGTCCGCGGTGTCGGTGCGCAGCCCGTCAATAGCGCTGCTCTGCCGATGCTTAATTTATAACGAGGCTGTACATAAAACAATTAAAGCAGCCTAAAGAAAGTTATGTTTTTAAGTTTATGGATAAGAACTTCAGAATTGCATGACATTTCCAATAATGCCTTCATGCATTTTTTATATTCCTCTGTTGCGAGCTACATCACTAAACTAAGTCGAGGGGACAGAATTAATGCAAACTTTGTGACGATTCGCAAAGATCCTACGCTTCCTGGCATGAGAAACCAACCCCCTCCTTGTCCCTTCCTGGGGCCATCTGGAGGACGTGGGCGTCTTGCGTCCCTTTAGCCCCCCGGGGTCGCCGATCGCCAGCTGTGATCGCCCGCGGCTGCCCGACCTGTGCCGGGGGTCAGGCTTTTGTAACTGCCTGGGAAGGAGCTGCCGTCTTTTTCTCTGTGTCAGGATTTTGCATGGGAAGGTGGAGGTCACGTCCAGCCTGTACTTTAATGCATTTATTTTTGTCTTTTTGTCCTTAGGACATCTGGCTAAAACTACCGAGACATTGAGTAGTTTAGAGTCATTTGAAGTATAAAGTTTTGCCTTAAAGTTCTTTTTTTTTAACCCCTGCTTTTGATCTTGACGAGTTTTTGTTGTTTTCATACTTTACAAGGAGCTGAGCGGATCCCATAAATAGCCTGACATATATGCGACTTGTATCCACCAGTGAGTTCTGAACAGCCCTCAAATGGATGTTGGTTTTAAGCTTTGCGTTTGTGTGTATTTGTCAGTTATCCAATTTATATTCAGACAACCTTTATTCGTCTTTGTCACATACATATTACAGCATATTAATGAAGGTATTAATGAAGGTATTATATACAATCCTATGTAACAAGTATTGGACAAACAGTACGTTACACTGACTTTGTTTTTACCATGTAGGCCTGTTAATATGTTGATATAACAAAATTAACAATTTCGTAGGACAATAGATGAGGGTACAGGAACCCTAACTGCAATGAAATGACCAAGTGGACCTCCTACCGGAATGCCACCAGCAGTGTGAGCCTATGAGGGAAACCCTAACATCAGTATCTGCAGCTGGAGTGTCTCAGCCTTAGTGTGTAATGTTAGGCCTACGCACATATGTTTTTATAACCAAAAATTTCCCTGGCAAAGCGCACTCGTTTATGCAATGGTCCGTCACATAGTTTAGAAGTTGCGGTTCCGTGGTAAAATGTTGCAATAAGTGTTTTCTCTGCATGTGTTGGATTTAAGCTAAATTGATGCTTGTTATCTGCAGTCAGATTACAGCCCACAAAGAAGTAAAAACAGCAACAACAGCAAAAAAAGAAAAATAACAGAAAGAAAAACAGTAAAATTGTTAGCAATTTTAGAATTGGTTGGAAAAGGGGGTTTGTCCCTTTGTAAGTAGCACTGGAGAGTTGGGTTGATGTAGTCAAGCAGGGTCAGATGAGTGGAATGTTCTGAGAGTCTTGCCCACGGCCCCGTGAGATTACCCCGGCGGAGTCTCTCTTCTGGATGATTTGTCCGGGTGTGGGGTCATGGTTGGCCCATCAGTCTCCCTGCATCATAAATGAAACAGGCCAATTCGGTGCCATCCAAGAGATCTCCAAGTCGTCGAAGGGGCCCGTGGAGTTGCCGTTGAGAGAGTTCCGCCTCCGCACGATGGCTCACCGCCGACGCTATGCCGCAGGAGCCGACGGTGAATCCACGTGTAATCTGGAGCGCGTCTGGAAAGCCATTAGATCCCCATCACGCACTGCTGGTGGCAGCGGTGACGCCCGGTGTCCCCTTTCAGTGGCGTGTGCACGTCCTCCGGAATAAAAGCCCTTCAGATAAAAGCAGACAAACATCCGCCGATCCAACACGGCCCGGGAGCGTGCTGGTGTTGTTCTTAGAGATTAAAATGAGGAGATGCTATCGACAGACTGTGCCCAGAGTCTGCCGCTCTCTCCTGTCCGTGACGATGAGAATGGGGAAGAGCATCCGCCAGTCATGGTGGCTATTCACTGTGTAACCTCTGGGAATTTATCCCCGCTGGTTCTGTAGCGCTGCTGCTCTTGGTCAGCCATGTCACTACTCCCCCAGGGATATTATTATTATTGTTGCTGTTATTAGTTAAATAATACATAAAAATACAAGTTGATATCCCAGAGCAGGAAGCACTATGGTTAAAATAAGTTCTTCAATTCTTGGACTCTTCCCTTGGACCCTTGAAAAAATTCTTAATCCCTCAATCGCTTGAGTCGAATTATAAACTGGAAAATCCTTACAATGCTTTTGATTGAAAACTGCTATGTATAGCAGTAATGTGACTTAATCTTTATTGAGATTACCCATTTACAGGTGGTGTGTTATGCAAGAGCAGTGCCTGCATATCTGTATGTCTGGGGGGAGAGTCTGTGGCCTGCAGCCTGTCGCGACTTGCCTGAGGTCCGTACGGGGCGCCGTGGCATTTCTGCTGCTGTGTTTGAGCTGGCGAAGCCGTCGGGCAGCCAACCAAAGAGAATCGAGTGTTTCTTTCCTCTTTCCTTTGTGACCCGACGTCGTCACCCTGGGATTCCGCAGCCTGGCTGACCTTTAGATCTTAACGGGCCTGACTTTGAGACGCCGTTTGCTTCGTGTGCTTTAGAGCCGGCCTTGACTTTGCTTGTGTTCTAGATTTTTCCGTCCTCTTCCGGATCAGACAAAACCATGTTCACGGTTTATTGAGACTTATAACATGCGTCCCTGTTCAGGTTTCTGTTTGCGCTGCACCTTGTGTGTTTAAAATGTGCTTGTTTCTGACTCATCTTTGTTTAACCTGTTTAATGCTTCGTAAATAAAACACCTGGGGAAGTTGGTCACATCTAAAATTGGCAGATATGTTTGTTCCTTCCTGAAACCACACGATGTTTGAGACGGCCTTTTTATAGTGTTTTCATGGCTTTTCTAGCTCTATGTGCAACACTAGGAGGATAACGGCATTGTTTGCTTTCGTAAAATGTACGGTATGTGCTTATCTCAGCAGAAATCAGAAAATATTATCATGAGAATTCTTTGAGCTTGTCTTGTTTAAGCCTTGGCAACCTGTTTTTTGACTACATTACCCATAATCCCGAATGCTCTGTCTTTTTATTTTTTTTATTAGCTAGTTCCAAGAATGGTCATATGGAGAGCATATAGAGTGTGTTGCGTTTCGTTCTCTGTGTGAAACTGCACACCCTTGATTTTCTCCTTGCTCGCCCTTTCAAATACTCGTTGCGACTGAGCGGCTGCAAGCACTTTTGTGTGTTGAAGTCGTGCAGACATTAATAAAATTGCATGTGTATGTTGACCTGTCGCTTAAAGCATTGTCTCCAGATTTCATTCAGTCTAGAAGTAACAAGCCCTCTTTATCAAGTACCTCACTTTTTTTCGATATCGCCGGCGCAGAACCTCCCTAAGATCCAGAGCTGAAAGGAGCTGTTTGTCCTGTGCTTAAAATGTCATCTGTTACTGACACTTCATACATTTCCTGTCACCTGCACTCCTGGTGGACTCATTTTACACACTGTGTGGCCCTTCACATAACACAGGGTCCCAAACGCTTTTTGTGCAAGTTAAAAAAAAATAAAAATCGCCTTCTCTGAGGCTGTAGCCTCATCTGCTCGACTTTTTTTTCTTCTGCTAAAATGTTCAGAATTTAGTCATAAAAGTTCAGTATTTAATCATTTATGTCTGCAGCACCAAAGACGGCCTGTCGTATCGTCACTAGGGGAGGAGGATTCTTTGTGGTCTGTGGCACCAGCCGGTACGAGGGGTAAATGTCCCCATTATCAGCTGACAGTGTTCAGTGATAGCAAACATATTCTGCGGTACTTATGGGTGGAAGTTCCACTCTGTTTGGGCCTGATTTAAACTAGATGGGTTGGGGTTTTCCTAGGGGGATGGGGGTGTGGGAAAATGCTGAGGTTTTAGGGTTTTTTTTTTATTGTAACTGATCCCCGTCAACAGAGGTTTTACCAGCGGGGTGGAGTTCTGTAGCAGTTCCCAGTCTTACCCTTGGGCCCCGCCCCCCCAGGTCTCACCCTTGGGCCCCCCCCCCCCAGGTCTCACCCTTGGGCCCCGCCCCCCCGGTCTCACCCTTTGGCCCCGCCCCCCCAGGTCTCACCCTTGGGCCCCGCCCCCCCAGGTCTCACCCTTGGGCCCCGCCCCCCCAGGTCTCACCCTTGGGCCCCGCCCCCCCAGGTCTCACCCTTGGGCCCCACCCCCCAGGTCTCACCCTTGGGCCCCGCCCCCCCAGGTCTCACCCTTGGGCCCCGCCCCCCCAGGTCTCACCCTTGGGCCCTGCCCCCCCCAGGTCTCACCCTTGGGTCCCGCCCCCCCAGGTCTCACCCTTGGGCCCCGCCCTCCAGCCCCATCCCAACGGAATCAACATTCCTAAATTAGTATTAAAAACAAACAGTGCCGGTTTGCTTTTGTGTGGCCTGAGCTGGACCGGAACCAGCGATCAGCAGGACCACTGAGGACTCTACATGCGCCAAGGTGGGGGGAAGGATGGGTGCGATTGCTGGTGAAACCATTTAACCTTTAATACCAGAAACCGGAAGTATTTGATCTGGTTTGGGTTTCCCAGCTTACTTGGCTGTACAGCTCGTTCTCATTGGGGAGTTTATTATACATTATCTGGTGTCAGCGGGATAGGGGGCTGGACCTATGATCTGAATGTTGCTGGTTTGAATCCCGGGGTTGGCAGAGTGATTTCACTGCTGGGTGCTTGAGCAAAGCCCATAACCCCCAATTACTCCTGGGACAGCCTGATCTTGCATTTTCGCAAAAATACTTTGGATAAACGCGTTTGTTAAATAAATGTAAAGTAATCACCATCCTGATTGGTGCTGGACTACTGAGACTTGCACATGACTGTAAAACCTGTTTTGTCACCCATCTGGTCCACGGATTGTATTTGCTGTGTGTGAGCACAGAATTCAGAGTATTGATAGATGTGAAGATCACAACAGCTGTTAGCTTCTGTTTAGCTGCATCGCTAATGATATAGTTGCAGTAAAATGTTTTTAATTTTACATTTTTAAATTGAATATTCCACTGTAGGCTGCTGATGTCCTTTTCTCTGTAGTTACCCATGACATGTATATGACACTGGACTTAATCTTAGCTTTCTGCTGAATGTCATTGTTCCTGTGAGGAACCTGGCTTGGTAGGTCACCGAGCTTTTGGGTCTGTCTGGTTTCAGCCGCAAGACCTGCCACTACCTGCAGAGCCGCGGCAAACACGTACGCGGCAAATCGCCATGCAGCCACTGCGGCTCGCAGGACTCCCTGGATGAGCTGCCCCTGGACGACTACTGGAAGGAGGTGGAGAATATCCACGAGAGCGGTGCCGGAGATGCAGAGCAGCAGGAGGAGGTGCAGCTGAAGGTGACCGATGGTACGGCTACCTGGGGCCTCCGTGGGGAGGAGTCATGACGGGCTTTAGGTGGCGCCCCCAGGTGCTGAGTGGGGGTTAGGTCAGGTTCGTTTGAGATGCAGGTTTGTGTTGAGCTGTGCGCATGTCATTCTGTCACAGTCAAGCAGCTCTGTAAAAATCTGTTTTGCAGTCCAGCAAGGTTTGTTCATTTATAAGCTATCCAGATGTTCAGGCCATGTGTCCATCAGTCTGTCTGCTTCTACAGCATCATCCCGTTATTGGTTGGTCTTCTTGGTCTTCCAGCCTGCGACAATCCTGAACTGTCACATTCTTTACTCTCTCCAGGAATCTTTCTGGTTTCAGTGGCTGTCTCGCTAATTCGTTAGACCGAAGTGCTTTTTTCATGAATCCATGAAAACACCCTTCTCGTTGCAGGGGTAGAACTAGCCTTTGTTGTACTTTCACAGTGCTGTGAATCTCTGCAGTGGTAGGGGGTGTGGCTACTTTGGGGGCAGGGCTAGCCTCGCCACCAATCCTGCTTTGAGTTTCTGCTAAAGGGCGTGGCTGTTTGGATGTTGCGCCTACCACGCCCTCTCCTGTGCCTGCAGAGGGTGAACGGGAGGAGGCGTGGCTTGCCGAGGTCGGCCTGGCCACCCTCATCGATGGGTCTGCCTCGGACCCGGAGGATAGCTTGGCGCTGCTGTCGACGCTGACGCGCACCCAGGCGGCAGCCGTGGAGAAGAGGGTGGAGACCCTCAAGCAGACACTGAGGAAGAAGAACAAACAGCATCAAGTTCCTGACGTGCGGGACATCTTCAAGCCCCCAGCGGCCCAGGCGCCAAAGGTAGGACGAGTCAGAGTCCCCTTGTGGTCAACAACTATGGGAGCATATCATCCTACTCCGTTAGTGGGGTGTGAGTTAGCATTAGTTATGCAGTTTGGCTTTTCTCTTTGCTCGGTTAAGAGGAAGCCCTGCCTTGTTGCTGTTGGAGCACCATGGGAATAAAACAGCAGTAGGGAAGATCTGACATTTACCTTCATTTGACATTTATTATCTGCTAGAGGTTTGCAGGTGAATCGTTTTTATATACAACTTGTGTGGTTTAAGGTGTTAAATACCATAAGTAACGTACTGTAAGTTTAGATTGCTGTTTTATTAGATGTGGTTACGGTCATGGTTATAGTTAGTTAATTTCAGTAAACATTCTGAAAACCACAAGCTCCAGCTGGAGACGTAAAAGCTAGCGATGTGGCACCACGGTGTAACGACGAGGTCTCGACCTTCTGTTCTGCAGCTCGAAGTTGAAGTTCTGCCTGCAAGGAGAACTGAAAACGTTCAGGGGGAAGTCGGCTCTGGTGGTACGTGTGTCCCACACTTTGTGTGTTCCTGTCTGTGTGCGCATGCGTGTATTTGGGGCCAGAGTGCGATCAGTGCCTGCGATCAGAAGGTTGCTGGTTCAAGTCCCGTGTTCGGCTGAGTGATGTCATTGTTGGGCCCTTGACCCCAACTGATCCAGACCCTGCCGAAAGTGCCTGGTAAATATATAAAATGTAAATGCCCGTGTGAAATGTTTTTCCCTGCCTAGAGACAGCACCTAGCCCTGGTACAGTGTTGTCATATTTCCCAGGCTGATGATGGCATGCTGAGTCCCCCCCCCATACAGGAAGCAGGAAGTCCCCTTGATTTCCTTTGTCTGCTCCCATCGACGGCCTTCCTAAGGCGCTGAGCGGGACTCTTCTGTGCTGGTTTCGACAGTTTCCACTTTTTAAATATCGGCTTAATCAGCTGACCCCCCCCCTCGTATGGCCGCGAGAATGCGCTCCCGCTGCAGTCGTGTTGGCGTTCGAGTCGGTGTTTTTCCCTTGAGAGTCTCCTGTGACTAATTATCTGCGCGTCCAGTGGGCAGGATCTGCGAAAATGGGGGAGGGACCCCGGCCGCAGGCATGCCGGACTCGGAGATCAACGTGGAGATCTCATTTTCGGAACAAGCCCTCCTCTACAAGGAAGGGCCAAAGGGCACGGAGGCCAGAGCCCAGAGTGACGTAGACGACAAGTTACCAGTGAGTGGCATTAAACATTAAACCGATCCTCTTGTTCAGTGCAAAGTTTAAATGGTAACACAGAGAAGCATTATTCTGCGTGTCACCAAGTACAGCCATTGTACAGAAACCAAAGCTTGTCTGTGTTTCTGCTTGTCATTATTATTAAATTTTAATTATTTCTTCCCTTTGCCAATGGGCTGCTGAAAGACATGTCATGTTTATGAATTACATATATATACATGCATTTTTATTGTATGATAAATCTGTTATAAGACTGTATTTACGCTGATCGTTTTAATTTGTGTTTTGAGAGACACCTGGTGGTCGTCAAGGGGATTGCACACTTTGATTTTGCTGACTTTTTGTCTGTGAGGCCCCACACTGCTGGACTCCATTAGAAATCTGTCCTTTTGTTTTTCAGAATTTTAAAGTATCCAGAGACAGGACTGGTGTGACTAAGGTGGGCGACCTGGCCGCCCAGGACATGAAGAAAGTCCACCGGCTAGCTCTGATCGAAATGACGGCGCTATTTGACACAGCAGGAATCGACCTAAAACCTCAGAAGGCCCTCAAACTTAAAGTCAAAGGTCAGATACAGCATCTCCTGTTTCTTGGGTTCACAATATTTGCTCTAAAAACATACTGTTTGCCCACTTGTCAATAAAGAGTGACTCAGCTGCTGTCAGCAGAGTTTAAATATAAATGGTGCGCAGCTCCGCCTCCTTATGTCTAAATTTCACCTTGCTGGAGCGCAGCTCCGCCTCCTTTTGTCCAAATCTATCCTCGCTGGAGCACAGCTCCGCCTCCTTATGTCTAAATCTCACCTCACTGGAGCACAGCTCCGCCTCCTTATGTCTAAATCTCACCTCACTGGAGCACAGCTCCGCCTCCTTATGTCTAAATCTCACCTCACTGGAGCACAGCTCCGCCTCCTTATGTCTAAATTTCACCTCACTGGAGCACAGCTCCGCCTCCTTATGTCCAAATCTCACTTTGCTGGAGCGCAGCTCCGCCTCCTTTTGTCCAAATCTATCCTCGCTGGAGCACAGCTCCGCCTCCTTATGTCTAAATCTCACCTCACTGGAGCACAGCTCCGCCTCCTTATGTCCAAATCTCACTTTGCTGGAGCACAGCTCTGCCTCCTTATGTCCAAATCTCACCTTGCTGGAGCACAGCTCCGCCTCCTTATGTCTAAATCTCACCTTGCTGGAGCACAGCTCCGCCTCCTTATGTCTAAATCTCACCTCACTGGAGCACAGCTCCGCCTCCTTATGTCCAAATCACACCTTGCTGGAGCACAGCTCTGCCTCCTTATGTCTAAATCTCACCTTGCTGGAGCACAGCTCTGCCTCCTTATGTCCAAATCACACCTTGCTGGAGCACAGCTCCGCCTCCTTATGTCTAAATCTCACCTTGCTGGAGCACAGCTCCGCCTCCTTATGTCTAAATCTCACCTCACTGGAGCACAGCTCCGCCTCCTTATGTCCAAATCACACCTTGCTGGAGCACAGCTCCGCCTCCTTATGTCTAAATCTCACCTCACTGGAGCACAGCTCCGCCTCCTTATGTCCAAATCTCACCTTGCTGGAGTGCAGCTTCTCCTCCCTCAACTTAACCTTTTTTATTAATGTCCCAAAATGTAGTAAAAAATTGAAAGTAAAGGGTTTAATTAAAAGATCAAATTTGGACTAAAATTTTAATTAGCTTAATGTTAATTTTCATCAGCCACTCTGACTTCTCAAGTGAATGAGATATTCCTACATGATGCCTTGATTTCTGTCCCGTGATTTTTATTTTGACTGTACTTCTGCCAAAATAGCACTAACTAGAGTTAAGATGTGTGTAAGAAGCAATCTGCAAAAAACTTGATACTTTAATGTATTTTCACAGGGGTATAATGAATGGATCTAAAAGAACATTACTTGTAGTGATAAGCCATTTCAATGCATTTTTTAGTTTCATTTACATGTTATGTTCAAAAAATTCAAATACTCTTTAACCGTAGGATATGTACAATAACCATTTCAAATAAGAAACACTGTTTATAACTAATAAGCTGCTGTACAGAGCAGCCCCCCCCCACCCCCCATGTTTGCCCTGTACCTGGTAGGGCTCCCCCTCCTGTTCGATTCTGATATAACCCTAACCCTGGTTGTCGGTGTTTCATATTCTTGCAGAATCCGGGTTGTTTGGGGTTCCTCTGTCCACCCTGCTGGAGCAGGACCAGAAACGGCAACCAGGAACCAAGGTGCCCCTGATCCTACAAAGGGTGAGATTCAGAGCAGCACATCACCATAAGGCAGGGACATTAAAGTCCACAAGTGATTGAATTGCAAGCAAAATGGTCACTGATACCCTCATAGTAAAATGTTATATTGTAAGATGTATATTTTACCATACAAGGACAAAATTGCACTCCTTTAACTTGGCAGTCTGTTTTTTTTTTTAATGACTCTTGCTTGTGATGTAATATGTGTAATTTTCTCCGGCAGTTAATTTCTCACATTGAGAGCGAAGGCTTGGGCACCGAGGGGCTTCTGCGCATCCCAGGTGTGGCTACAAGGGTCAAGGTCAGTGTCGTGAACAAGGGGGAATCCCTGCTTGTGATAGGGGGGATTCCTGCTTGTGAATGGGGTGGAATACATGCTTGTGAATGGGAGGGGGAATCCCTGCTTGTGAATGGGGTGGAATACCTGCTTGTGATTGAGGTGGAATACCTGCGTGTGAATGGGGTGGAATACCTGCGTGTGAATGGGGGTGGAATACCTGCTTGTGATTGGGGTGGAATACCTGCGTGTGAATGGGGGTGGAATACCTTTGTGTGAATGTGGTGGAATACCTGCGTGTTAATGTGGTGGAATACCTGCGTGTGAATGGGGGTGGAATACCTGCATGTGAATGGGGGTGGAATACCTGCTTATGAACGCAGGGGTAGAAATCCCTGCTTGTTAATGGGGGGGGGGGGATCCTGGCTCAAGATTCATGTGTCTGATGATGGATTCCAGCTGGGATCACACATGATCATTCCCAAAGTTCTCTGACCATTAGTGATGTGTGGGGAGGTGGGGGCCTGACTCCCAGGTTTTGTGGCCCCTGCAACCAGGCGGTGTGCTTGGAGCTGGAGGCGAAGTTCTACGATGGTATGTTCGCCTGGGAGACCCTGAAGCAGCACGACGCGGCCAGCGTCCTGAAGCTGTTCATCCGGGAGCTACCATACCCGCTGCTGACCGTGGAGTATCTCAACGCTTTCACCTCCGTGCTCAGTGAGTACATCTGCTGGCTTCCAAGGCCAGTCCACATCACCCTCCAGGAGATGCCTCCAGAGACGTAACCCTGACCATGCTTTCTTCTGCCCGTTGAGTAGAGCTTCCCACCAAGAAACAGCAGCTACAAACTCTCAATCTCCTGGTTCTGCTCCTCCCGACGTCGAGCCGCAGCCCTCTGAAGGTAACCATGACTCCCTCTGCTGTCATCCAAACTCTGGTTTCTGAAGAACCTCCAGGCTGGGAACCCTTAGCATGAGCTAAGCATGTTAGAACAGCTGAAGATGACTGTCCCTCTTTCCAAGACCTTTTGTTGATTTGTATGAGTGTATATGAAGTCTGACCGTGTCTCACTGCTGTCACTCAGATACAGCAGACCAATCAACACACTTGACTCTGTTTTCATTTTTCTGATTGGCTACCGGCTGTATTAAGGTGTAGGCATAAAGTACTACGACTGATTGCTACAACACATGATATCACACCACAAATCTGTTTGAACGCAATTAATATATTTGTACCCAAGTCCAATGCAAGCTGGAATCGCATTTGCGTTTGCACCAGAGAAAAGCACTTTATGAACTACAACATGATATGGTCTTAGCGAGAAACAGTACTTGCACACAAAATAGCCATCCATTCATGAACGAATACTTTTGATCTGATTCTTTTCAGTGAATTCATTTTGTTTGCAGTTAGTTACTAAGTTTTGGAGTCACATTGCCCTATTCCTGTTTTTCAGGCACTTCTGGAGTTTTTCCGAAGGGTGATGGATCACAAGCAGCAGAACAAGATGACCCTGAACAACATCGCTGTGGTGATGGCTCCCAACATCTTCATGTTCAAGGGCTTCCGCAGCAAGGTCAGCGAGCTGCAGGAGTTCAGCATGGCGACGGGGATGGCCCACATTGTCCGCCTGCTCATCCGATACCAGGATCTGCTCTGGACGGTAACTGCCAGTCCTCTCCATTGTCACTGGGGGCCACTGCCATTTGCATGCTTTAGATGTGTCATCACAGCTCTTTGTGACGTGAGTTATTTGGATAGACAGTCATGCCACCTTTCAAAGATCAGAATTGGCTAATGAGCAGGAAGCAGCCTGATCTGTGAATAATGCCACATTCGCGTCACTGAAATGTTTGTAGTAGGATGAAACAGAAAGACCGGCCCTTCGTGGCATCGATGTGGCCGGGAGATCTCTCTCCTTGTCTCTCTGTATAAATGAAATAATTTTTATTATTTTAATAATTTTGTTTTCTTTCTTTCTTTGTTTATTAATCTCTATCTATCTATCTATCTGTCTGTCTGTCTGTCTGTCTGTCTGTCTGTCTGTCTGTCTGTCTGTCATAATTTTGTTTATTACATTGTACTGTGCACAAGTCTCAGGCAGTCATTGAAAATCATGTAAATGATCTTGTTGCTGTGGCACCCTGCTTTCATGCCCGTGCAGGGACAAACTTCATGAAATCAGCCAAAATATTGGAAATCTAACACAGGAAATAATTGGGATCAGGTCATTTGTACAGCTGTCATATTGGGTATCCTGGGCTGGCTGGCATGTTACAGCTGAAGATCCCCGTTTGTCCTACATGCAGCAACCTATTAAATACATTTCATTGTTTGTCATGTCATTGTTATAAGAGGATTTTCGTTTTTGAGGCTACTTATTATTTCAAAAGCTAATCTTAAGCATCATATTTAGAATGCTTTGACTTTATAATATTTTGCAGTTATTTATGAAGCTGTCACATTTTGGGTTATTTAATCGGTGTCTGCATTTGTATACTCATGCTGTGAGAATATAGCCATAGTTTCTGACATGGCGTTAAAATCAACATAACATACTAATGCCCGTGTAGGGATGTTAGGAGACATTTAAATGGTCAGTATTTGCAGTAACCACCCCATATACTTATCTGTTGACTCAACCATTAGTGCACCATGTTTGGCTAATCAGTATTTCCTGAAGTTAATTATATAAATAAGTTAATTAAGTGAGCTGGTGATGAAATTTAATGAATACATGGAATGGCTGAGGTGTCCCTGAGGAGAGGTTTGGGAACTGAAGCGTGTTCATCTAGCCGTCCAACAAGATATCAGTAACTTTTTTGGAGAAGGGAATGAATTTTTGTTTGATTTTTGTGCTACCGTTCCTTTGTATATATTCTCATGTTGAGTTACTTTTAAATATACAGTTGATACCTTGATAAATAGCTTTAAACATTTTTTTATGCCTGCCTAAGACTTTTGCACTGTACTGTGTGTGTGTGTGTGTGTATATATATATATATATATATATATATATATATATATATATATATATATTATTTATAGTTTGGTTATGTTGTTTTTCCACTCAATAATTTCCATGATCCACTCGTGGTTATGTGCCGTACAAATTCCCGCTCCAGATTCCCAAATTCATCATGAACCAAGTGAGGAAACAGAACATGGAAAACCAGAAGAAGATGAGCAAGGACCGAGCCATGAAGAAACTCCTGAAGAAGATGGCGTACGACCGTGAGAAGTCTGACAAGCAGGAGAAGAACGCGGCAGAGGTGAGCGCCAACGGCAAGGCCGCCACACCGGGCCTGGAAACCATGAGTAATACAATTAGCGGAACAATCAAGGCACAAGTGTTCAATTACACAACTGTGTCACAGCTAGTATGAGGTGCTTGTGCTGGGTTCATTTCTCAAGGACTCTGTGGTGCCCCTGTGACACCTAGTGGACAAATTTAGCATTGATGTTTTGTATGCTAGCTGTTGAGAAAATTACGTAATGGTGGAACCGGGAGGAATTGCATAATTTTTAACATGTTCTAACCAATATATTCGGTGAATCTGAAGAATATAATGACTTTATTATTTTTTTATTTGTGTAGGAGTGTGCTCAGGGTTTAATCCGTATCCAAGCCCCACAATTCTCTAAGATCTCCATGGCCGTCCAGCTGACGGACGAGCTGCAGGTCGCCGACATCGTTGCCCGATTCGTGAAGCAGGAAAGGTGAGAGCTGACGGTGTGGCATGTATTGATGGGCGTGCCCTTCCTTGTACTCAATCACCCAATGTATGAAATGTGTGGCCCTTAGGTTAGGACTCCATGTCCGCGTTCAGAAGGTCGCTGACTTGTGCCGCAGCCAGCAGAGTGATGTCACTGTTGGGTTCTTGAGCAAGGCCCTTATCCCCCTAATGGCTCTAGGGACTCTCTGACTCTCTAGGGAATCTACACGGCATTGAATAAAAGCATCTGGCAAATTCATGAATGCAGATGTAAAACAGACGTCGCGCATCCAGCAGACTTGTCCAGTTGGACTTGGTGTGCTCTTATTTTGAAAGTTCCCCTGTAGCTAACAGTGTTATTGGGTGGCTGAGGTCATTGGGTGCCTAACTGGTCCAGTGTTGTGTTTTTATTCCAGTGCCTTGCAGGAAAAGAAGGAAGATTTTTGCCTTTATGAAGTTGGAGGCAATATCAGTAAGTATCTGCACTACTGATCATGTTGACCTTGCAGACAATTGCATATGTGTGTGTGTATATCTATATGTATGTATATGTAAATATATATGTATATATATATGTGTGTATGTGTCTGTATATATATATATGTATGTGTATATATGTGTGGGAGTGTGTGTGTCTGTATGTATACTATATACATATATGCACATATACACATACATCCATATATATTAAAAATATACACGTCAGAACTGCTTTCATTCAGTAAAATGCAGCATAATATATCACTGATGTTAACTCTGTTTGGTATTTTTTACATTAGTGCACATATATTTCTGGTGTCTTTAATACAGATGAGCGCTGCTTGGACAAAGAGGCCTACATGAAGAATGTGATAGAGCTGAACCCCAGTGCGGAGTGGGTTATAAAGTCGGTGCCCCACTAAGACGCGCAGGCCTGCACTCCCATCGCCACCTGCAGCGCTCTGCGCTGCCCCTGCACCAACATACCCCACATGCTCCTTCCAGCACCTAACCCTAACCCTAACCCTACATGAAGAATGTGATAGAGCTGAACCCCAGTGCGGAGTGGGTTATAAAGTCGGTGCCCTACTAAGACACGCAGGCCTGCACTCCCATCGCCACCTGCGGCGCTCTGCGCTGCCCCTGCACCAACTTACCCCACATGCTCCTTCCAGCACCTAACCCTAACCCTACACTCAGAATGCTCATCCCATCCCATGGTTCCCCTGCCTGGGACAGGCCCTAGAAACCAGCCCTGGGTGTGCAGCCAGTGTGGAATAGGTTACTTTAGGCCGTTCATGCCATGTACCTACGCCTGTGACAGATGGACTTGGAGCTATGCTCAAGGTATTCTCAGGTTTGGGAGGCGGTTTCAGTGGGAGCTGCAGAAGACAGTGTAATGAGCCTGACATTTAAGGGCTTTTATAGGGAAGACACCACTATGGGCTCTTACATTCTGCTCAGAAAAGTGACTCAAAAATAACTACGTATTTTTATGCTGATCAGTCCGCTATTAAGTTTTTATTTATTTTAATTAATATATATTTATTTAACAACCCTGAAAATACTGGCCTATCATTCAGTTTCTGATATTTGTTGCATATGTAATCATTAGTTAATTTTAATATGAATAATACTGGTTTTAGTGAATTTTTTTATTTACACTAATAAGGTAATTAATCTACTGGCACTCTAGTCAGCTTTTACTGACATAGCTTATGATCAGGTGTTCTGTTGATGATTATGTAGCAATGCATAGCATTGTCCAGTGTCTCAAGGCTTTTAAAACTAGTTACCTTATAAGTACTTAGTTTTTTTTTTTTTTTTTAAATATCCAACAGATTTTTTTGAGGGCCTATTTGAGTCCTTTGCAATCACTAATGTTTTATATTTTCTCAACACCAAGTGCAGGTTTGTTGGGTTATAATTTTTTTTGTGATAATTTCAATGCCTTAAAGATAAATTTTGCCTATTTGTCAACAAAACTGTACTCCAGAAGCACTAAATGCCAAATTGTGTGTGAAGCTTAAAGGGGTGATATTTCAGGGGTGACGCATCTCTCACTGTCCATCGCTGTGGGCTGAGGGCTATCCAGGGCTTTGGGACAGCCCTCACCACAGCGTCCTTAATAGCGCAGAGAGTTTTATCCTGCAGCCACTAGAGGGCGTCTGAGGTTTCTTTACAGTCATAGGAATGCTTTTTAGCCTTATATTACTAGGTAAATTGACTGATCTGGTGTTTAATGATGACATGCCAGTCAGACTAAGACTCTCTGTATGGCAAGCCGAGTAACCCTGATGTATAGGTTCAGAAGATTTTTTTCCCCCCCAAAGGGACAGATCTGTAAATAGACTTGGTACCACTTGTCTCATGTCGTAAAGCTCAGGAAGATAGAACCACTAGATCCGAGTTCATACTTCCCTTTTCCACATGCAGCTAAGTCCTACACACAAACACTTGTCTACACACTACATTTGCCTGCAGACGATCAAAGTTGGCACATACGTACTGCAGAGATATTCCACCAGACCAGCAGAGGGCAGAATGAATGAATCCTGGTCTGAATGAATTCTCTTCTTTGCCAAGTGGTCAGGAGATAATTTTTGTTCCCCATAATACGTCTTTGTGCTCCTTTAATGATGAGTATTTGTATGTGAGTAGCCCTGCACCTCCTCACACAGCTCTTCTGCTCCCTTTCTTTGCTGTTCTCTGCTCTGTGATAGTTAGTACTGCCACCTCCTGGAATCACATGAGCAGCTGACGCACAAGTAGTGCACTATACTCACAATCTGGGCTATTATGAAATTTACATCACTCACCCTGTGTAAACACCGTTACTTTGTGGAAAAGTGACGTGTGAATTAGACTTAGACCTTAAATATGCTAAAAAAAAAGAATAACTTCCCACAATTTTGTTGGGCAGCAAACTTCAACGCTACTGTATCATTTAAATTTGGAAGTTATGGAATGCCAGGGATTTATGGTTTCTGTAGACGATGTAAATTGAGTGGAGTGATTTATTTACTTGAATATCTGTTGAAGGATGTTTCCATTTGAGTCTTTTGAACTCTAATGTATGGAGCTATAACCACTAAGCCTTTTATGTAAATAAATGAATAATTTAATGTTTGTCTGGCATTCATGCACTTTTATGGTCGTTGACATTTGGACGTTAGGTCCATAATAAGTCTACATGAGGAGGACATGCTTCCGCTGATGGGCACACTGGGTCATATCCAGGGCGTGCCGGTAGTCCCCAAATGGCACCTGGACGCACCGGGGGAGGGACAGGCGGCCGGACTGCAGGAGGCCGCAGAGGGAGGCCACCATGGCCTGCAGCTTGGCTGGGTCTGATGGGACGTGTATGGAGAAACGTGGTGGTTATCAGAATGCCTCCAAGCAGCTTTGGTGTTTCATGTTGATGTTTACCTTTTCTATTGTCTCTCTTCCACATGGTCAGCCAGAATCCCCTCAGATGTATGTTTTTGAATATTAGAGCTTTCTGTTTTGGAATGGATTGGGAAGCCTTATTTAGTTTTTCTTTTTTTACCGTCACAGTGCAGAGCAAGTTCAGTTGTGCTCACATTATACGTGCGTCTGGTGATGACAGAATGACGCTTCATGAATCATTTGTTGTATTTTTTTGACCCCACTTGATGGTGTTCTTGGTTTGCTTTGGGGCATGCTCTGTGCCCTTTTTTGAAGAGAGAGCGCCATCTAGTGCGGTCAAAAAATACAGCAAATGGTTCCTGATGTGCAGTTTTGTCCATTGCTGCTTACATCTATTTATTTGGCAGATGCTGTTGTCCAGAGCAATGTGCAAGCAAGAGAGGGAATACAGAAGCAGCTTAGGTCGGTCAAACAGTCAGTTTAGGTGCTATAAGCTTACCTTCCATAGAGGGACCAAAACACGTGCCGAATGGTTGTGCGGAAAAGAACTGTAAATATACTGCTTACAAACTTTCACTTACAGCAGGAACTGGCAGTGGTTTCCTGGCCATTCCTCCATATGTTACCAGTGTTCCATCGTGGCTAATAGGAAATAGACTTTGTTAGTGTAGCCAATGCAGAGTATACCAAACGAAATGTACAATTCTAATCCATAAGAGTTGGAGGTCAAAGGCTAGCAAATCCACTTACTCTAGTTGAGAGAGAAGATATCCGCTGTACGGACCCCCAACACAGTTCAGGCCTAGCTTAGGCCTTGGGACCTCCTGAGTCAAAAGTAAAATGGACTTGGTTTCTAGAATTCCGTGACAGAAAAGTGCAGTTCTTCTACAGCAGTTCCATTCTAGTTCTATACTGCAATGATGTGCAGGGGTTGAACAAAGAAACTGAAAACACCAGGTCAAAAGTGTTTGAGGTTTCACACCTGTATCTGCATGGCTCTGTGGCCAGTCTTCACCGATCGCACATTCCATCAGTAAGGGCCAAGATCAGTGATGGTTTGAGGTGCAATATCATAGCAGTCCACTTGTTCTAGATCAGGGGTCTCCAACTGCAGTCCTGGAGAACTACTATCCAGTAGGTTCTCTGTCCCACTTGGCTTCTGATGAGCCACACCTGCTCCTGGTATTTACCTGAGAACAGGTGTGGCTCATCAGAAGTCAGGTAGGATAGAAAACCTACTGGACGGTAGCTCTCCAGGACCGGAGTTGGAGACCCCTGATCTAGATGGTGTTTTGGCAGAGCAAGTCAGGAAACATTTTCCTCCGCCAGAATCACATATTGACCTGGCCACTGTTCTGCAAGAGGAACGGCTCAAAATCCCTCTGGCCACTATCCAGGACTTGTATCTGCCAATCCCAAGATGAAATGATGCTTTATTGGACCCAAATGGAGGCCCTACCCCATAATAATAAATTGTTGTGGTCAAAAACCAGGTTTTTAAGTTTCATTATTAAACCCCTGTAATATGTATGTAATACACCTGAAAAATGTGTATGCAATATTTCATACATCTAGTGTTGAAATCTTTCTTTTCATTTTACCATTAATAGATAAGGTAACTTCTGGAACATACCATAAAGCCAAACACAGACAAACTGGGCCCTTCAGAACCACCTGTCTACAGATAATATGAAGTACGTGTACATTAGTGCCTGAACTGGCATGTGGTCTGAGGTACTTCATATGCTTCCAGGAGAATCTTCTGATAAGCTACAGTGTGAGTGCTTATGGGAAATGGCCGG
The DNA here is from genome assembly GCF_048594095.1 of Paramormyrops kingsleyae. Taxonomy (NCBI): domain Eukaryota; kingdom Metazoa; phylum Chordata; class Actinopteri; order Osteoglossiformes; family Mormyridae; genus Paramormyrops; species Paramormyrops kingsleyae. The sequence continues at coordinate 5,252,376 of NC_132815.1, read as the reverse complement.
CTCTTTGGATGCCTGGCTGCAGAAAGCCCAGGTGAAGGAGCGTCCTACTGTAAAAGGCGTCATTAATGAAATCGAGCCACACGACATGCATCTCCAGGGGACCACGATTGCCCACCTCAACTCTGAAATACATTCCCAGGATAAACTGGCTCCCTTTTGACAAATTTCAGTCCTCTCTGCATTTGTCAGCTAAGAGTGGACTGCTGTGGTTTAACAGTTCTGCTGGTTGCATTATTGCGTTACGCTATAGGCTACATACAGCTAACAATTTTCCTCTCTCCCTCCACCAAAATCCATGCTATCTCTTTTTCTTAATTCCTGCTCACTCACCTGGAATATTCTCTCCATTTCTGACCCCTTCAGTGTCTCCTCTGTCACCACATAGTCTGCTCCCATGGATAGAAGATCCTCCACCACTTCCTGTTGGTTGGGTCTGAGAAGATTTGTCTTATTGTATTACACACTTTAATTTCTATTGAGTTTCTTTAAGACATTCTCTGTACTTCTGAGTGCTCATACCTGTCCCTTATTATGCATATAGTCTTGACACCTAATGCTGCGGCAATCTGGATGACTGCTTGTCCCACTGCACTGTTGGCTCCGTTCTGAATGACAGTGTCCCCTATAGGTGGGAGGAGTGAATATCCGCACAGCAGCCAGTGTTTTTATTGCATAGACACGTACTGCATGCCTTCCCACTGTGTGCCACATACCTGGCCGTAGTGGCTGGAAGTCATGCAGCATCCTATAGGCAGTACAGGGGTTGACCCCAATGGTAGCTGCACCCAGCAGAGATATGTCCTTGGGGACCTTGATGATGTCACTCGCATCACACACCGCTTCTGTCCTCCACGTTCCTTGAACATTGCACAGGAGGGTTGCTTAATACTGGCCGGTCAGGTAAAAACAAACACTTATCGAGATTTTTCTCTCACTTGATTAGGGTTCCAAACATGCCAAAGTGAAACAGAATAATGTCATCTGTATGTGCTGCAGGCCTTTTATGTAGCCTGGGACATATACAGGGGTGGGGCCAAAGGGACACTGGCTCCAGCTGATCGCTATTGGCCCCCAGAGTGTCCCCTCCCCTGTCACTCGCCTATTCAAAACAAATCATTGGCTAAAAATAAGGCTGGCCCCTCTGTATAAATGATGGCCTCTCTTATACTCCCCCCCCCCCCACCACCTTGAAAAATCGTCCCTGAAAGTAGCAGCATCTCATTATTCAGATCTCTTACCAAAACCAGCACCCACAGGGATGGCCCAGTCTCCTGGGCTCAAAGAGGTGACATCACTTCCTACTTCAATGACCTCCCCGACGCCTTCATTTCCTCCCACAGCAGGGAACGGTGGGCGTATTGGATATGTTCCTGCACGTTAGTATAACCAATAAAAGCAGCATGATCAGGCTTTATTGTTTATGAACATGTTTTTAATGCTCATTCGTCATTTAGTTTATGTAAATGTGATAGATGAATGGAGGTGGCATTTACAGTGCTGTTACCTCACACCTTAGGCTCTGGGGGGTCGTTCTGTGTGTGCGGAGTTTGTGCCCCCCCCCCCCCCCCCCCCCCCCCCCACATATTGCATGGTTCCCCCCACAGCCCACAGCCCAAAGGTGTAGAGTTAAGCTAACTGTGTGTGTGGATTCTCTGTTATGGACTGGCATCCTGTCCAGGGTGTAGCCCAGCCTATGTCCTGTCCTGCCGACCCTGACCAGGAGAAGTGGTTAGAAGATGAATGGAACCTCCAAAAGATATCTCTACTGAAACCAAATAGGACGTCTGCACAAATCTATCTCTAGTATTCTTGAGACCAGGCATGAATTAACTGATGGGTTTTTTCAGCTAGCAAAATTTATCGTGGAGGAACCCAAAATCCAGGGCAAATGTTTGATCCCAGTCCAGCCCTGCTTGTCGCTCAAAGTTAAACAGAATATTTATACCAGCATGTATCTAGGCTGTCTAGGCTAACAGTGGTACTCTGGTTCTGCCCGGGCCTGACTCTCGCAGCTTCCTGCTGAGAGCTCTGCTGTCCTCCTCGGATCTCCACACCCTGGTTATAGACTCCGCACCCTGTAACCCTGCACCCCCACTGGCTCCGTCTCCCCATCAGAGCCTGTAGACGATCGTCCCCCGCTGCCTGTCATTCTTTCCTCTCTCTGTAGCCCCACATGCATGGTTTGTCCCTTGTCTGTCTGTCACCTCATGGTGCCTGGTCCCACCTCCACTGCCCTCCTAAAATAGACTCCCCTGGCGTTAGGATATCGATAAGCTGCTAATCTGGTTAACAACAATGTACAGCCGTGGAAAAAGTTGAGAGTTTCACTCAATTTATGAATATCTATGAATAATATGTATATACATATTTTGCAAACTGCTACCTGGTTCTTTCTTGTTTCGCACTAATTAAGGGCTTCTTCCGTGCTTTATGGGACCTCAGGCCTGCTTCACATTTCACACCTGTTTCCCATTCCTTTTGAAGGTCACTTGATGTCATCCTACGATTCATGAGAAACTGTTGGATAAGTTCACGGTCATCTCAGGCATTAGAAAGTCGCTTCCACCCTCTTCCTGGCTGGTTTCTGGTCGTTCCCAGTGTCTCCTGCTTCACCTTATTCTTGTGTACTGCTGTCTTACAAATTTTCAACCTAGAAGCAATCTGCTGCTCAGTGTAGCCTTCTGCCAGCAGAACCAGGATTAAACCGGGATTTAAAAATCCAGATTTGTTTAAAAATATAGAGTGGTTTCAATTTTTTCCACGGCTGTATATACTCTGCCAACGGTGTTTGTATCCAACCATGCAGATGTGAGAAAAAAGGTTTTTGAACCCTTGTATTTCTGAATGAATGATCTGATCACACACACACAGCACTGAGCATAATTACTCTCTTTTGTACAATGCTGTATTTGTTTGGTAAATGAAAATGGATGAAGGTCAAATCAAATTTTATTGCCCGTTCACCAAGAAAACCAGGTAATTATCAGATAAAGGACACACAGACTTTTCCAGAACTATGTATTCATGAGATCTTCATACGGTATTTTACGTGGACCATATCTATTACCTAACATCATAACAGATCTGATAACTACTATTGTAGAAGTTCTGAGACGTGTAGAGTTTTCTGTTTTCCGTTTGTAGTAAACATATAGTACCGTACTGAGGTAAACGCAAGACAGCATGCACCTTGTAGCATGTTGATATCCGCTGGATTCACTGGTGCAGCAAGTATCTTCAGTCTCACGCAGTGCTTATCGACTGGCGGTAAGGCCATTCTCTCCAGCCTTAGAACAAAAGACAGACATTTTATTGAAATGTTATTTAGTATTTACCATCACTCTTCCGTATTTTTTTTTTGTCTGTGATGATTTGCTCAATGGAATTGTCTGCAGGTGAACTGCATTGAATATTTACACACTTTCCTATTTTGTAAGGTCAAACGGTTCAATAGCTCTGTCATGGGGGAAATAGCACCCTCTAGTGCTTTAAATTGAAGTAAGCACTTAATTTCTCAGCAGACATTGAATGTGAACACGTTTTCAGTTGCCCTGCTGCCTTGTAGCCAAAGCTGTTCGTTATTAAAAATACAGTTGTTGCAAAATATGACCTCCAGAGAAAGGTTACTTGTATTTTGACTTGATTTTTACAAGGTCAGACTTGTAAAAGCGTAACTCTTGTTCATTCATTCATTAGACTGAAGAAATTTGCAAACTGCATAAATGATTCCCCATGCACTAATAATTATATAATTTAGTTAATTTGTGCTACTTACACAGCACTGCAATTTAATATTCAAGTTTATTAAACATTCACTCAACTCATTCATTAACCCTGGCTCTATCCATGGTTGCCCCTTTTGACTCCATGGAAACCTGACTTCCACCCATCAGCCAAACATTCAACCCAACTCTTGCGGAACTTTGTCTCTCTCCTAAGGGTCTCTGCTCAGCAACAGTGCAGACAGCACTGCGATATTACTGCACATATAGAGAAAATTATTTACAAAAAAAATAAATGCAGTTGTGTGGTAGCAAAACATCATACTATTAAAGACCAAATGGCATAATGACCTCATCAGCTGGATTTAGCTGGAGATAGATTAATCTGGACTCATGTGGACACATGCTCATGCAGAGTAAAGGGCAACCCTGCTGGCATCTTCATCTAGCTATTACTGAGCTGTAAAACGAATTTCTAACACAATTTGACTTAAACCCCAGCATTTCAGAAGAATAGTAAAAGAAAATCTGTGTGGCCATTAAAATACTTGCTATCCAAGTTCTCAAGTTTAATTACTTGATTCACTTAGAAGTAGTAATTAGGTGGAACTGGTAGCGTGGAAGAGCCTAAAATGTAAGCTATTTTAAACTCTCACAATAACTTTAAAACATGATGATGCTAAACGTTGAAAAATCACCATGTACAATGACTCAGCGGTTTGGCAACGGATGAGAGTCCCTCCATCTACTGGGTTGGGGGTGATGGTCCTCTAATGATCAACTTAAGCAGCATCAGCGTAGCTCAGTGGGTGTCAAATCTACAGCCTGGTCTGTGCCTGCTTTGTTTCTGGGGGGGTGGAACTCCCCATAAGGCAAGCGTAGGCAGCTGCCTAGGACCCACAAAAACCAGGGCCCCCTTGAAGACAAAACTTACGTTTAAGGATACAAGATAAATGATCATTTTACTTATAGTAAAATCTGTTATTGGCAATTTTTAAAGACAGTTTTCAGGATAGACAAAGTTACCACCCCCATCCAGACACTAATGGACTATTCCAACTTTGAGACTTCATGCTAAAATGCAACAAGAAACTCTGGTAGACTGGTAGGCTTGAGCAGGGTCCTGTTCCTGATTTCACCCCCCAAAATCCTTCAATCTGCCCCTGTACATGGAGAGGCAAGAATGAAGTTAAGGGCAATGCCTCCCACACTTCTCATATGCCTCTAAATGTCATGGACACGGGGAATATGGTCCGGGGGGGGGGGAAAGGACGTTTGCAGCACAACACAGCACCATTGGCAGAAACCTAACACACAGTCTGACATAATGACCGACTAAGGAACTGAACTAAGGCAGGAACATAAATACACAAACTGAACTGGCTAATGAAGCAGCAGGGGTGAGACACGGAACAATTAACCAGTCAGAGAGTGAGCAGGACAACGAGCATCCAGGTAGAACAATCATGATGCACAGGAAACAGGTGGGTCAAATAAACTTAATGATGGAACCAAGAGACCAAAACGGAACCTGAGAAAGAGAATCAAACACTAAGAATATAACAAAGACAAGTAATACAGAACCACAAACTCAGGCACCTAGCAAAACCCGAACCCGAACGCAAACCAAAAACTAGGAACAAAGAAACTAAAACAGAAAATAAACACTGGGGAACAAATCCAGTAATTAAAAATAAAGAGGAAGCTGGTCTTAAACTCAGGACCACAGAGTTTATAACCACACACTCAGCCCATAGAGCTATGCAGCAGCCTGGGGGGAAACACACTAAGGGCTTGAGGGACACAGGGGGGACAGGATGGCCAGCGACACCTGCTGGAGAAATGTGGGTGGGAGATACGAAAGGTTGGGGAGGACAGGTGCTTACCCTGACACCAAGCCAAGGCAGAGCTGGAAATAAAACTCAATAAAGTTCACACAAAATTAATAGATAGTATTAATATGTCTCACAAGTCATGTGGGTATAACAAAATTTATACAACTATATATATATTATATATATATATAATATTAGCTTTATCCAAGGTATCTAATACATATGCACCAAGTTCATGGATGGTTTGGATTCAAAGATACCTCAGTACTCTAAACACCCTTTGCCACTTTAAATCTGCTGCTTAAATCCTGTTGGGTTTTCAATATTAAATCCAATATTATTCTTCTGTGAATTAACTGGCTATGGTGATTCCTCACTCCCAAAGGCTGATGATATATCAGCAGAGTTGACAAGCTATTCCCCCCCAGACTACAATTATCTCTGGGTCTGACAACAGCTCTTGCTACAGTAGTCCATTGCCATCATTGTGGTTATGTTTTGTGCCGCTGTATGTGATCAAAGAGCAAATTTCCGAAACTAACTTTCGGGAAAATATCTGTGGACAGTGAGTTTTGGAAATGTAATTAAAACTGAGAGTTTTGGTTCCCAGTACTGTAACATGATGAGGAAGCCTGACTTTAGGTCACTGGCGGTCTCATCTCAAAATCAACAAAAAATGGATTGAGTGAGTTTTGCTCTTCAACTATTTCACACATACATCTTATTTCAAGATGTTGAGGAGCCAACAGTAAAGTGATAATTATTAATTAGTAATTCATAGGGATTTATGATACATGAATCCATCATACAAAGAAGCAGAGCTGGAAATAAAGCACTGCTTGGGGGGGGGTGATAGCCCTTTGTGACCCTTTATTGTATAAGTAGATGGGAGATGGCTGAATGGATGTTAGGCTGGTTATCTCAGCTAGTATTTAATCAATGTTTAACAACCCAGTCCTTGGGGATCCCAAGACAGTCCAGGTTTTTGCTCCCTCCCTACTGCCAGCCGATCAAACACAATGAATACCTTTACAGTGCAGGCGTGTTGGGAGCTGGGAGGGAGCAAAAATATGGTCTGTCTCGGGGTCCCTAAGGACTGGGTCAACAAACACTGAACTCCACCCTATATCATGGCACATTACATGATGCTTCCTGGTAGACTCTGAAGTTGCTGACGGCTCTCACTGACTGATGTACGGTCACAGAGGAGTGAGTCGACTGCTTACCGCAGGACATCCGCGTGAGCGCCGTTCTGTCTGTACACCAGTGCGGAGCAGATGTGGAGGTTCCTCGTACCTTCTGCACGCTGGGCGGTTCTCTGGTGCTCATTTCCCTCCCAGGCACGGCACCACACGGAGCCCCAAGTCTGCCTCACACGCCGGAGTGCCCTCATGTCACCGTCCAGGAACAGGTCACCCTCTCTCTAGGACGTAACCAGCCTAAGCTCACTTCTTCAGTTGGGAATGTCCTGTCTGCGCTGCTCCTGACCAGCTCTGCATGACCTAGGACTCCACTTTCTTTTGTCACTGGTTAACTCTGCCCTCTCTGGCACTGAATGGCTCCACCCTCCCTACTGCTATTGTTGGGGCGTATTTACAGAGCTCCACCTTCTCCAGCAGTGAACAGCTTCACCCTCACTACCGCTCTTGGTGGGTTACATTTACGTTCAGGGGCGCCGTAAAGGAGGGGAAAGTTAAGACGATTCCAAGGGCCCCGGAGTAACGGGCCCTAAACAATTTGGAAAATAGACTGGGGGACCCAATATGATATGCTTTCATGGAACCCAAAATCTTTAGCAATGCCTTTGTTTATGTTTATTTAGTATATGCCTGTATCCAAAGTAACATACAATAGAGAAAGTAGGGTCAGCCTGTCACTGGAGCAATTGGGGTTAAGGGCCTCACTCAGGGGCCCAACTTTGACCATGGGATTTAAACCAGCGATCTTCCAATCACATGCATGCATAGTCCTAATCCATGACTCTACAAAGCTGTTTCCACTGAATTTTCAAGCTTATAAAATGCAGTCTTGAAATTCCATATTCTCTTCTGGCAGTACTCACACAATCTCAATAAAGAAAATGCTCAAAGTGGCATTTTCAGCAGTGGATATCACTGCATCTCTCGCCAGGGTTGGGCGTTTCCCCCTGTCTGCAGGCGTGTAGTTGGCATGTTCTTCCCGTGTTTGCCTGGATTTCCTTTGGATCCTCTTATTTTCTCCCACAGTCCAACAACATGTGTTTAATTGAATTGGTGTCTCTAGACATCCTTCAGTGTGTGACTGAGTGTGAGCTGATGGTCTGCAATGGGCTGGTTTCTATTATGGGATGTCCGCTGTATTATGCACCATGTTTTATGGGATGCACTTCTTAATTAAAACTGCTTAATTCTAGTTTGCTCATTCTTTAAAACGAAAGATTTAGAATAAAATAACATCCTTCTTGGTCTGCAACACGACATTTTCAGTGTTGACTTTTTGCAGTGTTTTTAAAAATTGTGTGAAAAGTGTCATGGCGTAAATTAGAAACTCTCACTTCTCATTTCTTAAATAGGTATCTCAGCGTTTTGTCAGTTCATACCCAGGAAATGAAGCTGACCAAGTGTTTTTGAAGATTTCATAAAAGATCAAACAAAATGGGAACTGCAGGGTGTCTCTGAAATGTGTGCAGACTCAAATGAAAGACGCACTTTCACTTCAGTAAAAGAGATATATTTGTAAGTGCATTACAGGACTTCCGTGCAGCGTTGTCACACCATGCATACGTAAGAGGCATGTGGCTACAGTTCAAAAGAAGACCTTTCTATCCTTCTATAAAACCACACAATTATTTTGTATGGGATTGATAGATAAGTCCTTCCTGAATGAGATATTGACAGCTTTGAAAAAGAAAAAAACAGCAAATCCAGTCATCCAATCACACACAGCTAGGCAGAATACTGGGGAACAGGAAGGATTGTGGGAAATCTTTTATGCTCTGCTTTTAGTGTGGTGCCACAGGTATTGATGCAAGCAGATGGCTCCCAAGCGGACTCAGTTTGATGGGCAGGTGAGAGGCTGCACCCCATGCAGCTCCAGCGCCCTCTGCAGGTGAATTTCCTGAACCTTGGAACCCTTGATCAGCTTGAGGTTGCGCATACAGCCCTTGAAAGGTATGCTGGTGGTCAGCCCAAACTGCTTCAGTCCATCTGAGACAAGACACCAGAGAAGAAGATCAGACTAGAGCGAGGTCGTGCAGAGATGGCTCTCAGCAAGCAGACCCCGCATATTGTCACCTGAGATAAACTGCTTAAATGCAATTTGAAAATACTTTAGAAATATCTATAAAATGAATCCCTCTGAGCCAGTCTGCAAAGTACAGTAGGATACAGAAAAATCTAAAAATAATGATAAACATTGGGTGTTTCTCAATATGAAGAATGCAAAGATTGTACTTGTGGGCTTGGCAAGAGCGGTCTTGCTATCTTGGCTCCCAAGAGCAAGCTTGTGGCACAATGAATCATGGGATTGTTCTCCTATGCAACTGGTGGGGCAAGAACGACATCTGGGATTTTTTTTTATCATCCTCTATACTTCTGTTCTTGAGTACTGGAACTGGTCTTTGGCAATGGAACATGATGTAAGATGGGTATGTGAGAACCCAAGCACGGTCAAGTACGCATACTGAGAAACATCCATAGTCAGGAATGCCATCTGAGAAGCTTCCTCAGAGACGGGACGTAATGCATATCTCAGGTCAGCTGGGGGTGGATGAGGGACCCACCTGGGTAACCCCCGACATAGACGGGGTCGTTGGTGTCCACCGACGTAGACCTGACGTGGGGGCTTTCCGCTTCCGACTTTTGGCCGTCCACTGTCAGCTCCAGCCGATGCTTCAGCTTGTGGGCGACCACCGAGTGCCACTGGCCATCACAGAGGGCGGCCTCCGTGTCGGGCTCGTGCACTGCCGTGACCCGGCCCAGCCCGTTGTCCATGTGGAAGAGCAGCTGGGCAAAGGGCAGCATTGCTCGGGTCACCAAGCGGCACCAAGCGGCACCAAAGCACACAGCTCACACTCTCCTAATCCTTACTGGAAAAGCACTTCCGTGGAGATGGATGGAGAAACATCATATATACTTTTCAAGCCAAAGGGATGGAAGTGTGAGGAAGACTAAGAAAGTCTCACTAACACTTCCTAGGCATGTCATGTCAATAAGAATATATGAACACATTCATAACACACTATAATGCATTCATAAAGCATTTTACACATATAAATATCCATAAAAAGACATAACACACTACAGCCAAGTTTATTATACATCATGAATGCTCTCATCTATAATGCACTATAGATACCTCCATAATGCAGCACAAAGCATCCATAGTTGTTATACCGCCTTTATAGTGCATTATGAAGGTATCTATAGTACATTATAGATGTGAGCTTTATTGGAGCTTATGAAGTATTAGAATCAACACTATAATGCCTTATGACTGTCAATAGAAGATGCTGTAATGTTTTATCAATTTTTATCATGACCATAATAATGCGTTATGAAAGTATCTATAATGTATAAATGACAGCTTGAAATGTTACCGAATTCTCTTTCAGATGGATGACGTGGGGGGGTTGGAGGGGGAGGAATGAATGGGAAAGCTGGCAGTTAATGCCCCAGGAATCACGCTGCTATTGTGCCACATGAAAGGTATCTGGTAAAACACTGGCCTGTATAAATATACGGAAAACAGTACGGCTCCCTGCTAAATGTCCAGCAGGACTGGTGGGGGTGTTTCAGATCATCTAGGAGACGAGTACCTTGCCGTTGTGCAGCTCGATTCCCAGGCCGTCCATCTTCTGACTGCTGACCCCAAGCAGGACGCCGCTGCTCTGGGAGGTTCGGAACTCGAGCTCCATGGACATATCCATGCCGACTTTGTAGCTGTTCACTGGACGCATTGCAGGGATATGAGCAAGGACATTTAGTACTGCAGAGTCCTTAGAGTGCTCACATATCCACCTATCTAGCTCTTGAGTCACACAAGTCATCAAAAGTATAAAATTTTATTACATTTTCAATCCAAATGCCCAACAGTGGGTTGAAGGACTTTAGTCAAGGTGTGCTGTACCAGTCAGGAAAATATTACCAATGTTATAGTTAAACATCAGAATCAAGCCAAATCTTACATTTTAGAGGAGCTCGCTCTTCAAGGTCACAGGAGCATTCATCCTCCCCCTGCTATCACCTGCAGCACATTCCACCTGCAGTGTAACCCACCTGCTTTGGCATATCCCACCTGCAGCATATCCCACCTGCTTTGGCATATCCCACCTGCAGCATATCCCACCTGCTTTGGCATATCCCACCTGCAGCATATCCCAGCTGCAGCATATCCCACCTGCAGCATATCCTACCTGCAGCATATCCCACCTGCAGCATATCCCAGCTGCAGCATATCCCACCTGCAGCATATCCCACCTGCAACATATCCCAGCTGCTTTGGCATATCCCACCTGCAGCATATCCCACCTGCAGCATATCCCAGCTGCTTTGGCATATCCCACCTGCAGCATATCCCACCTGCAGCATATCCCACCTGCTTTGGCATATCCCACCTGCAGCATATCCCACCTGCAGCATATCCCACCTGCTTTGGCATATCCCACCTGCAGCATATCCCACCTGCAGCATGTCCCAGCTGCAGCATATCCCACCTGCAGCATATCCCACCTGCAGCATATCCCACCTGCTTTGGCATATCCCACCTGCAGCATATCCCACCTGCTTTGGCATATCGCACCTGCAGCATATCCCACCTGCAGCATATCCCACCTGCTTTGGCATATCCCACCTGCAGCATATCCCAGCTGCAGCATATCCCACCTGCAGCATATCCCAGCTGCAGCATATCCCAGCTGCAGCATATCCCAGCTGCAGCATATCCCACCTGCAGCATATCCCATCTGCCTTGGCATATCCCACCTGCTTTGGCATATCCTGTGCCATTGAAGTAGTTGCCCTTCTCAGTCTTGACATAACAGCTGCCCACATTGTAGCGGGACGTGGGGTTCTCCAAATCAAGCAGTGTGTTCACCATTTGGAAATTTCTGATACAGGCATTGATGCTGTACACCACCTGTCGCATAAAAGGAGAGAAACAGGGCAGTGATTGGAGTTCGGATGCTTGTAATTTTAATCATCATCTTAAATCCTGCAAAACAGATGCAGAAGTTCTTTCTTGAAGTAAATTTTTACCGTACCTAATAATTTGTACCTCCAAAACTTGAAATACGTTCAGTTCTTAAAATTTGAATAAATTGAAATGATTGAATAAATCGAAATGATTGAAATCTGTATGAGTGACGAGGTCATCATCTTACTGGGCCGATCCGTTTCGTGGTGTAATTAACAGGCAGGCCACCGATATAGAGCATCCCAACCACGTCCAGGATGTCGGCCTGCTTTGGACTGGTGGTGTGTTTGAAGTAGCGGTTGTCGATGGTCAGCACACCCCTCTGCTTCTCCCGAAGTACCCTGATCTGTGAAGAGGAAGAGGAGAGAGCGTGATGCCAGACGGCCTCCATACTTTGCATCTAGCGACTGAGGACGTGCTGGACAGGAGTGATTCGGACACCTTCCGTGCGCGGAGCTAAAGCAGCTAATCCTACCACCCTCATCTTCTCCTGTGGAAGCTTACAAAAGTGAATTCCGTTGACAAAAGAAGATAAAATATACTTTATTGATCCCAGGGGAATATTCATTAAAGGCTTGGAGAATGAAGGCATTGATCCCACTACCGCTTACGTAGGGTGACCAGATAATCCATGTCAGGGAGGACACTTTGAGCTACTTCGGGTTTTACAAACTACTTTCAAATTGAAAGGCTCCTGTGCTCGGCTAAATAGTTCAGCTCTTCTTGTGCTTTGACTGGTTTGTTTCCTTGACTGAAAGACTCATCCAGCTGTTTCACATTAGCATTAGTGACACATGCATGATTATAGGAGACTGACCAATCAGCACATAGCAAGAGCTCAGTGCTCAAGTGAAATCCAGGTCCTTTTAATTGAAATGGTAATTTACAATTCCTGTCCTAGCTCAGAGTGTCCTCCCTGACATGGATTATCTGGTCACCCTAGCTTACGTGGTAAGGAACTGCTTTACCGTCTGAGCTAATTCCCCAGAACAAGGAGCAACGGGAGGCCTTCTGGAACCCAGGACGGCATTTTCCACTGCCGCCAGGAACCGAGCCGTACCCGACCCAAACTGTGAACCGGCACTTTACCAATGCAAAGTATGAGAGCCGTTCCAGAGCTGCGCCCATGCTTCTTACTAGCAGGGCAGAAAGCGTGACCAAACTGAGCTGGTTGCGTCACTGCCATCTGATTGGTTGAAATCATGGAGATGCTAGTGATCTGTATCGATAAGCATGGATTATCTGAAGGGAAAAATTGCAAAATTCTATATATTATTAATCATTAGCAGTTTTGCACATTCAAATGTATTAATGCATTTCTGTTAACTGGGATCAAGAAAATTTCTGACCTCTTAGAACAGCCAAACAGAATGGATTCGTAATGCAAATTCACACAAGCGAAAGCTACTTCCGCTAGTGTTTGATTCTAACATAACATGGCGATCCTCACAGACAGCTAGCAGAATTTAGCATATAGTCATATCATGCTGTACACTGTGTGAGCAGTAAATAAGTGCCCCTTCAGTTTCACACCCCTGTCGCTTTCCAAACCTGGCAACGCCTTTACCGAGCCGACCCTTCTGCAGTGGAAAACCAAAGCGGGCTGGAACCGTGCTGTAACTAGTTTCTCTTTGCGGTACGACTCAGGTATGGGCCGGTTCCTATTTGCCAGTGGTAAAGCACCATTACAGCATATCCATGCTAAGCGACTGTGTGGATGTAGCCCAGGAGCCCCTGCCTTGTGCCACTGGCCGTCATTGATGATGCGCGGCACGGAGACGGACGTGTTCCCGCTGCCCAGGTCGAAGCTCAGGTAGGCCATCCCTTCCTTCAGCTGGATGGTGGCGAAGTCCGCGTGGTTTATCCTGGCCATGTAGAAGACCAGGCCCGACTCGGCCTCAGTCCGGATCTCGAACTCGATGAGGAGTCTGCAGGACAAACAGGCGAGAGTGGCATCCTTAAGGGGGTGAACCTTACACACAATCTGGTCCTCCTCTTCATATGATCATCTGGCAGATGGTCACCTGTGTCCCAACTTTAAGCAGCGTGGTCAGATATACCAAGGTTTCTCAACCCAGTCCTCAGGGACCACCAGACGGTCCACGTTTTTGCTCTCTCCCAATTGGCAGGGAATTGGGAGAGAGCAAAAACATGGACCGTCTGGTGGTCCCCGAGGACCGGGTTGAGAAACCCTGAGATATACCAAACAGGCCTTTAGGAAGAACCCAGTACAATATACTCTATCCACAAAGACAAATTTCTATGACCAACAAGATTACGAGACCACGTTTCTTTTCTGAAGCTGATAAGGTCAGTCTTTATAAACGCAAATCACCATGTAATGCTTTGGTGCTCATGCCAGTGTCGGTCAAAACAGTGGCTAAACAATTACACACAGTATGTCAGCATAATTACTTAATATAATTAAGCCGTCAATTTTAATACATTCAATATTACAAAATACTTAGGACACCCAAATGAGGAGCAATAATATCAAATTACTGCTGCTAATGTTACATTATTCGAATGTATTTCGTTACATTTCAGTAAGTCCAGAAACTTCTGATTGCATCATAAATTGTTAATGAATACTCAAGTGTTGCAAAACTGCAATAAAAGGATTGTGTAACAATCAGAGAACATGGAAACAAAGAACATACAACATATACAGAATATATACCAAAAAACAAAAACAGATGCAAATGTATCAGTGAATCTGCTGTTTGTGCATTCTATGATTCTCAGTGCTTTTCTTTTCTTCCTGGAAAAACCAGTTTAATATCAGCTAACTGGAAATTCAGCGGTTTGCATGTAGGAACCCCGAATGATGCAAGGGTGTTTCTCCTGTGATGTCATCCGTAAAGAAATCAGCCTCTGTATACCTGTTCTTGACTTTCGTGTCATCGAAGGCCACGGCCACATGGCTGTTTCTGGACAGGCCGAACTGCATCGCCTTTTCCAGCACGATGGGGCTTGCTTCAGCTGCGCAGGAGATCTGCAATGTGTCACAGGAGTCCTGGTACTGAAATCTGAATGCATCGTTGCAATCATAGGAAGCACCATTACATTTTCAAGTCACCACAGCACAGCCTATTAAGATGGTACATTCAACTAAATACGTCTTATCTAATAGACAGTCATTGTCAACCAAGAGCCTGTCCCCAGAAGCACAGGACACAAGGCAGAGGGGGTCATCCCAGGCCTGGATGCCAGCCCTTTACAGAGCCAGTTGAAAATCTTCATACAGTGCAGTTATTCCATAATCCGTCAGCAGATGGTGCTATTACAAAGGACACGACAATAATGGAGCCTTTTGTGTTCAATTAACAAGTGCCCTGAAGGAGAGCCTTTGTGTCGGCTGTGTGTTGAAGGCTGATCTGGCCGGATCCCTTATTCTGTGAAGGACATGTCCGGCAGTTTTTCCATTATTCACGTGACCTTCTACAATGTATTCTTTGTCCTGGTCGTCCTCATCCCTTGAAAGCCCTCTCTTGCACAGTGGAAATCAAATGCTTAACCCAAATTCGTGATGTTGTCCCCTACCGCTACACACACACACACACACACACACACACACCAGTGCAGCCATGCAGGACCCCCTCTATCGCAGACGTCTGAAGCCTCTGCAGACGGTGCTAAAGGTGGAAATAAGATGAGAGGATGAAACAAAAAAAATAACAGATGTCTGGGAGATTAAGGCCCAACTGCTGGGTGATTAAGGTTAGAAGCTGAAAAAAAGCTGAGGAGGAGGACAAGGGGTCACAAGCTTCTCAGCTTAGCTACGGAGAAAGACTGAGGTGAAGCAATGAAGATATGGACGATTCTGCCTGGACACAGGCAGCGCAGGAAATGAAAGCATCGCAGTGCATTATGTAGCATTATGTAGGTCAACGCGAGATCTTTGTGAAACCAGACAGTCCAAGCCAATCACGCCACCCACTCTGCAGGTTAAAAAAGACAAGCAGAAACACGTCTGTGAGATGTAACGCGAGGAGACGGCCAGAGGCGGACAGCCGGCCGGGACGGGGTGCCCCTGGTGCATTATGGGTGAGGAGGGTGGGCGGCGATGAAGGACGAAGCTCCTGATGGTTAGACAGCACAGCGGAATGGGGGCAGGCACGGCCTGGGGTGGCCAGTAAGGGGTCCCATCCCTTCATTAGTTCCTATTGCTCTGTGATCCGAACCTAACAGTAGATACTGTGCGGCTCAGTGGGCTAAGCCTGTGTGCCTCATCCAAAGGTTGTTGGTTTGAAACCCATCATCAGTAGAGTAGTTCCAACTTCATTGGGCCCTTGAGTGAGGCCCTTAACCTCTTGCAATACTGGATAAAAGGCCTGGCTCATGGGAGTTTTACTTATACAAAAATGTTCTGAAGGCAGAAGGAAAAAAGATTGGTTCAGAGTGATAACCAATCAGATTGTAGGAGGCAGGACCAACAAATCAGATGTCTTGATCCAGCCTCCTCTACAATCCGATTGGTTATCTCCAATCGTTTTTCGCTATGCACTCACAACGTGGTATATGTTTATATGAGTGAATCCTTCAGAGAAACGCATGATGGGATATGCGAAATAAGCATTCCAATGTACTTGTGCTAATGGAAATAAAGCATAATCTCCCCTAACAGACTGGAGCTGTACTTCAGGCCTGCAGGACCAACCTGCCTCTGGTTATGGACGTTCTCAGGTATAAGGATGTAGCCGGCTGTCATGTGATCGCGAAACCCCTGCCCCAACCAGCTGGAGGCGGAACGTACGCTGGATGGTGGCAGCGTCGGTAAGCGATGAGGTTCTGGCCACCGCTCCTCCACCTCCTTGGTCTCTGCTTTGGGCGTCTCCTCCGGCGGCGGCCCCGGAGCTGGGAGTGTCGCCATACTGGGGCACTGGCCAATCTCTGCATTCTCAAACGCTACTGGCTGAGAGAAATCCCACGGTCTGTGGGGAAGAGCAGCAGCAACGATTTAAGAACCCAATACGGCCCAGCTCACCGGGCTGGCAGTTTGAATTATGAAAACAGTCAGGAAAGCAGACAAGCCCATTAAACTGATCTAAATATGGCTCAATCGTGTTGATTCGACTGGAAGAAACGATGGGCTTAATAACACACACTACACACTGCTTAAAAAAACAGCTTTTGTCACATGATCATGTTGAGTGAGAGTTAGACAACCATGAGTGAACGGAAAGTGGGATGTTAACAGCAGGTACGGCCATGACCCCCCCCCCCCCCCCCCCCCTCACATGGTGTTGGTGACGAGGTTCCAGATGCAGCCCTCGAAGGGTACGTTGGTTCTCTGGGTGCCTGTCTCCACATCTGGGGGGATCCCACCCAGGAAAAGCCGCTTGATGCTCATGGGATGGTCGTTGGGGAGAACCTGTTCCATCTTCTCTTCTTCGTCTATCTGCACTGTGAAGCCCCTAGTGGACGGGAGATCAAATGCACTTCACTGTGCGCTCTTCCAGCCGCCTGCCGCAGATACCCCCCCCCGTCACCTGTGTTTTCTGTCTGCCCCCCCCTGGTATTTCTGGTGCCATCCAGATTCACAGCATTCCTCCATCTTATACCAGTGGCCCCCGCACCCCCCTTAGGCAGACGCGGTAATAGCGCCAGCATCCCCCAGTAAAAGCAACATGACGGCTAACCTTTCAGCAGTGTTACTATGGTGCGAAAGTGTGTTGGGGCGTGTAACGGTGCTCGCCGTGAGATTTAAAGGGCCGCAGCAGGAATTCCCCAAGGGGATGCCCGCTAAACGATGCATCTACCAGGGAGTTTCAGGCCAGCACGGCGCATCGGCGTGGACATGTGACGTGCTCTGTATGCGCGCTTGCGGGCCCGCTGCACGCTTTAGCTATGGGGAGTCACACAGCCCAGACGGCTGCTCTACCCACCCGCCTGTCCTCTCAATGCGCAGGGCGTGTTCCCGGCCGTCGTGCAGGATCCCCTCTTCTGGTTTGCGGCCCACCCTGCGGGGACCGCGGCCGCCGGCGAACAACAGCACCTCCAGGACCCCCTTGTTCAGGTGCACGGACAGGAAGGCCTGCAGTGGAGGGGGGGGTCGCAGGGAAGCAGAACAGAGTTAGGGGGACATTCTCTCGGCAGCTGGAAAGGACAAACGGGAGGAGCCAGAAGGTAGCCACTTTCAAAGTAGTGCCTGTGCACAGCCTGAGGGGGGCGCTGTGGGGCTCATCCCTGTGTTCAGATGGTCACCGGTTGGAATCCCGGCGCTGGCAGACCAATGCTGCTGTTGGACCATTGAGGAAGGACTTGACAAAGGGCTGTGCAATACCGCTGAAATTTTCCAAGGGAGGAGGATAAATGGCTGAACCTGCATTAGGACCCCAAGCTCTCTCACGTGTGTGTGTGTGTGTTTGTGTGTCTCCCCACAATGTGAGAAAAACCTATTATTTTAATGTTGTGGGGACCATTTTTTCAGTCTCCACAAGGGCAAACTCAATCTTATAAAAATCTGTGACTGCAATCAGACAACTAAAAATGCCAAAATTCTTGTATTTTGTTTGGTTACTTATGGTTAAGGTTAGGACTGGGCAGGGGTCACGGATGTCACTAATGAGATTAGGGTTTTACCCATAGAGATTAATGGACAGTCCTCGTGTCTGTGTGCGTGTTTGTGTCTCAAAAAGGACAGCTAGGCGGGTGGGATATATCAAAAGAATCATTCCAATGTACCTGTAATCCTGCTCGTGCAAATTATAGCAAATAAAGCGTCATTTCATCACGTCGGTTTACAGAGACAACGCGCCCGAGTTGAGACTGCAGATCCAGCCGCGACACCGTTTCCTCCTCATCCCCAGCCGGCTTGCGGGGATCCATCCGAGCATCACCTCCCTGGCCGACGTATCTAACTGAGCGTCTGCGTGCTCATGGTGGACCTGGCTGAGGAGGTGACGAGCACAGCCTGCGTCAAACAGAGCACGCTTTTCACCCCCCCCCCCCCCAGGCAAACTGCCGAAATGAATGGTGGCCAAGCCGAAATGAGGCACAGAGCCCCCCCCCCCATCTGAGATGATATCCACTTCATTTATGGACAGTAATTATTTTCAAAGGTGACAGCCCATGCCCCCCCCCACCCCCGCCCCTACCTGGGCTGTTGCAAATTGAATCCAACTTATCACTGTGCTGTTGTATAATATTTTCTCAGCAAAGACGTTTCCTGCCAAGTGTTAGAGGTTAAACCTGCGGCTGTTTGCTTCATTCAGTGCCTGTAATTGATGTAACGCCTGCCAATGCCCTGAACGCCCCTCAGATGGGCAGGCAGGGATTCGAAGGCCCCACTAACAGAGATGCTAAAAGTCACATTCTAATTAAAATGATCCCGAGATGCGACGCTGTGCCCCCTTCAGAAATAATAACACCGGCGCAGTTTTCTGAGGGGCAAAAACAATTATTATCACATGTAGTGTGATCAGGCCTCCCTGCTAGGCCACACACATCTATGTGCATGTATGAGAACACATCAGGCTGCAGGACATCATCTGCATCATGTAATTATCATTAACGTTCCGGCCCCTCCCAGAATCCATCTCCCATAACTGCTTAGGAAGCTCACGGCCGGGCTGTGCTTGGGGTCTATTCCCGGGGGCACAGGGCAGGAGCCCGCCAGTGCCATCATTGCTGGATGCACGTTCCATGGTCCTGTCATCTAAGTGCATGGAATTTCACTTGATTTGGGGAGTCTCCCAAAAATAGTTCTGGGACCACCCCCCCCCCCCATAAGAGAAAAAAGATGCACTCACAAGATTCAGTGTCCCCTCCAACCCCCTGGGTAGCAGCTTTTATCATCACCTTTTATGGTTGCCACAACCTTCCCCCAATCGCCGATCAACCACCCCTTTTGACTACTTTTATCACCGCCCAACCCCCCCGCTCCCAACCTCCCGTCAACAACTTTTATCATTGTCACAATCCTCCTGAAAACATCCCCACCGTCGGTCAACTATCATCCTGGGACTGCCCATAGCAGGGACCCCCCTCAAGGCAACTGGAGAACTGATTACAGGGCTGGCCCGAGACGACTCTCACCTCCCCTGTCTGCCTCCTCCTTCTCCTGGGGGGCACAGGGACGCCCCCGCTGCCAAACAGGATGATGCCCTTGTCACTCTTGGTGCTGAAGGACAGCGTTATCTCCGTGCCCACGTCAAACGCCATGCCTCTCAGCTCCACAAAGCCGGGCTTGGGGAAACTGACCGTGTGCAGGTTCTGTAGGGCAGTGTGCCAACAGCTCAGACATGCTCAGCTGTCAGTCATCACACACACGACAGCTGGCTGTCAGTCATCACACACCCGACTGTCAGTCATCACATGCTAAGGCTGCATTATAATTACCCACTCATGTGTCAGTCACCACCAGCTCAACTGTCATTGGTCACACACCAAATCAATCAACACTCAGCTGCCAGTCATCTCACGTGGTTACATGGATTATCACTGTCTACCATAAATCAGTAGATAAGTGACTTGTTTGGGTAAATATGTATACCGCAGGGACTAGACTGTAACATTAGGCTTTATCCTCCGTCTGCAGTTGCTCTCTCACTTCTCTGTAGTTTAATACATTATACAATCACAGTGTTAAAAATTCACCCTCCGTTGCTCCATCTTGCCCCTTCACATGAGCATATTTTTGTCATTGATAATCACATCCAGGTTCCCCCACCCCTGTGTCTCCTCTCTGATGTGATTTTTTCCCCACCAGTCAGACTCAGGCTCTCTTACTGGCATGGAGAAAATTACCAGGCTGCAGGAAATATTCCATGGACCCGGCCCCCGCCGGCCCCCTATGCATAATAAGCGACAGGAACATCAAAGAGGAGAAGGTGATAATCAAACACACACCTCTATCGCACAGCCCTTCGTCAGGCCTGTGTAGTCGGAGCTGCTTAGCAAATTGTACGGTGTTCTGGAAACTTCTATGTCCTTCATACAGCCTGCGTACTTCTTCATAGTGACCTCTGTCCTGTAAGGGATACAGTCACCATAAATACACTGTATTTGCAACCTAGTTGACCTTTTGCCAATAACATATATAAATGTGCACTGGTGAGAAAAATATTATCCAAAGAAAATACACAAAAACGCACATCTGCCGTGTCATGCAAAGAAGAGGAATTAAATAGGCGGCGGAAATTAAGTGGATGGAAGTTAAGCTGGTCCTTAGCAGCCCCTACGTGCAGAGGCCCCATCAAGCCAGCCACCCCGGCGTGAAAAGTGTGATCTTTCATTCCTGAGATTCTGCTGATGGATGTGAGCGGCATTACAGCGACTAGCAGCACGGCGATAGCCTTTTGTGCCATTATCACGTTCGAGGAACAAAGCACCTGACCTCCTCCACCAGAAATGCCACCAATTTGCCAGCCTCTGATAGAGAAAAATGCGTATGGAACACATGCAAGAGGATACGTGTAATATCTATGTGTCTTTTACCTTGTTTTCATACTGTAAGAACAAAAGACACGTGTTAATACTTGCCAGCATGACAATTTATGAAATGAAGAGAACATTATACAAACAATGCTAAACCATGGAATATAAATGCTGGCTCATACAGTGTTGAAAGCACCCTTGTTTCACTGAAAGACATCGTTCAAAGCCTTGACCGAATGTCAACCTGACAGGAATTCGGACGATTTCGTTATGGGACTCCCGAAAGCTACTGTGAATCGTTTTGCCGCGATGAACGTGGGCATTTCGCATTACAGGGAGACGCACAGGAGTTTGGCCACTTGCGTAACACTGGAGCATTAAAGCTTACGCAAGTGTCCATTGTGGTGGACATACTGCCATTTTCAAATCTATTTTCTTTTATACTTCCCTTTACAATGCCGATTCTTTACGGCACAGAGTGAATTATTTTTCTCAAACAGGGGTCAGCAATCACAGTGTGGCACTGACAGCTGACACACGGCTTTTAAAGTTCAAGCAATTACAACTCCATTTCTCGCTGGAGATTTCATCTCGAGACCCTGAACAGCTAGAGGGCTTGGGGGGAAGTCAGAGGGGACCAAGTTTTGGGAAATCAGGCTGGCCCGGAGAAGCGCAGTAGGAGGGGAATGGCCAGCTAGACAAAAAGACAGAAGCAAGTCCTTGTAGGCACACCTGAAATTCCCAGTGGTCGGCAAACCTCCAAAATATATCCGTTCGCCTTCCTTGAGGTTCAGCCCAGTGCTGGCACCTTGGGATGTGGCCACGAAGTTCTCTTCATCACCGGAGTCGATATCCACGATAGTCACACTCGCTGTCATCAAAAGAGGGGCAAATAAGTAACATTAGACAAAAAATCTTTATACACGCCAAGCTACCTACGAAGGAGAGTGACAGTGTCGCATCACATGACCTGGCCACATGACCTAAACACAATAGAAATGGTTTTGGAGTTTGACCCGAGAGTGATGGAAAAGCAGCATATATGTGGGACCTCCTTCAGGACAGTTGGAAACTCATCCCAGGAGGCCACCTCATGATTCTGGTGTAGAGGAGAAAGTTGGGTCAGCCAGTCCCTTGAGCAATTGGGGTTAAGGGTCTTCAAAGGACCCAATGGTGGCATCACTCTGCTGACCACTGGATCTGAACTAGCAGCCTTTAGAGTCGCAACCGACAAAGCTGCCCCCTAACATTCTAATACTTTGTGCACGATTCCATATGTTATTTTGTAGTGTTGATGTCTATAATTGTTTTTTTAATGTAGAGAACAGTACAAATAAACCTTTCTATGGGTAGGTGTGTCCAAACCATTGACTGGTACTCTATATATGGAATAACCAGATGATGTTACAATGACAACAATGTTTTCCCCAGGTGGCCCCTTCACTACCTCATCTAATCCCTACTCCTCCCTCACCTGCCAACCTTTACAATCTCTAGTCCCCCTGCACGCTCTTTCCACCTCTTTTTATTAAAAGCCTGACTTTGAGTGACTTGTCTCAATGTAATCAGGTTCACCAGATCTGCGTCTGTGACTATCCCTTCATGTGCCACCACTAAATGACACTCTTTCAGTTTTGGTGTGATTTATCTCAGATCATCACCTATGTTTCTGGGAAGTTTGAAAAAGATCTATCAGTTACTTCTAGATTTACTGTGTTCATAAGATCAAGTGCCTTCTACAGCTGCCCTTCTCTGTCCAATTGCTGCTGCTTCAATTTGGGTGCAATTTATCTCTAAATAAAATTTGGTGTTGATCTTCATCCATGCGATGTTGTTCTGAAGTAGGAAATAAAGTCCATCAAATAACTCTTTAAGTTATCACGTTCACAATGTCAAGTATCTTCTGTAGTCACCCTTATCTTTGCTGCCATTAAGTCACATCACTTCAGTTTTGGTGTGATTTGTCTCAAAAAGAAGTTACAGACTTTCTCCTATATAAAGTTCCTTGATAATATATCTGACACATCCTTTTGAGTGTCCCCAGCTACCCTTCTCTTCGCTACCACTATTGGGCACTGCTTCAGTGTTGCTGCTCAAAATTTGATCAGTGGTCTCAAAATTTAACCAATTACAGATCTGCTCCCGTATGTCAAACCATATGCATTGCCTGTCTGTGGAATACAATTAAACTGGATAAGTGGCATGCAACCAAAATGTTATGGTCAGGATTAAGTGCCAGGATGGAAATTGCTGCTAAATACTTCATCATTAATAACAGGTGAATATATCATGTATATCAGTGTTTCCCAATCCTGTCCTTGGGGACCCACAGACGGTCCACATTTTTGCTCCCTATCTGGCAGGGAGCAAAAACCTGGACCATCTGTGGGTCCCTGAAGATCGAGTTGGGAAACATTGATTTATGTAAGAAGAATTTGTGTCACTGTAAAATGGAGCAGTTACTTTACATAAAAAGTGATAAAAATTAAGAGCATAAGGAGTAATGGAGGTTCTCATACCTTGCTTCAACATTCTGGCCATGGTGAAGGACTTCCATTGGCCATCATTGTGCCGCTGGCTGCTGGAGACATTGCCTGGCCCGGATCCCAGGTCGTAGCTGACTTTCACTCTGCCGTTACTCAGCTCTACACTCATGAAGTCTTTCTGTCTCCGAAAGAGGTGTCAGGGGAGAACATGAAGGTCCGGAACAACAGCGAAAGCAGGAAGACAGGAATGACTCCTGCCTTGACAAGTCAGACAAGTGGCCCATCTGTGGTGCTGCAAGATCCAGAGTTTGTGAGTCTGTCCAATCAGATCAGACTATACAAAAGCATCATCTGGTCCTGAATAATTTAGTTAAAACAGATACAAATGCATTAAAACCAGACTTCTGAGTAGTACTCTATAATGTTATGCACTGTAAAGAAGTAATGTAAGAGATGTTTCTCTTAATAGGATCTTCATTGTAAGGCTCCTTAATTAACACTGATCCAATCCTTTTCCTGGATGTAACTGTTTCTGAATTTGCTGCCCATACAAAGCTTCGAAATGGTACCCGCGACAGAGATCGACCCCTGTCGGTGACGAGGGCGGCCTCACCATGTCCTTCGTGGCGAAATACATGAGGAGGGCGTTGGTGGAGAACGTGCGGAATTTGAACGTGATGGTGGAGACGTTGGGGTTCCAGCGTGTCGGCCGGCTCACGGCGGCGTAGCCCTCGCCGTCAAAATGCACCGTGCCTTCACTGTCTGATGGCTGAGGGCTGGGCAGCACAGGACAGGGGGATGCGGGTTCCAGATGGTAGAATAAGACCAGGAACATCATGGGGTGTATCCACAGCAAAATGCCGCATCTTTTTTATAGTGCCAATTTTTTCTACTTTATTTCACTAGTATTTATAACTTCTGGCTAATCCTTTTGCTGAAGTGGTTATATTAGTTACAGAAGAGTAACACAATGCATCTTTAACAATAATCCACTGGAAAAACTCAAACGCAAAAGTAAGGAGGTAATTTGGTTATTATTAATATTAAACAGTGAACTTAATATGAATAGTAAATCATAATTAGAGAGTGAATACTTTTGTAACCAATTAAACATTTAAATGCTCCTCCTCATTATCATCATTGTTAAATCAGTAGCAATGTATATTGTTTATTAAGAAAAAAAAGCTAACATGATGGTCAATAGATTAGATAGGAACTACACTAAAATAAAAACAGTACCTATTTGTACCTCATCAGTCACGTCTCAATAACCCTACAGAAGTAGCATGTATTGACTTTCATCCACATATGAGTGATTAACTTAATAATTCATTCTTGCAGGATTTCTTAGCCCTGTGAGTTGCAGTTGCTGTGACAGTTGTGTCTCAGAAGATAAATTGGCTGTAGTCTAAGCAATTTAGCAGCTAGCAGCAGCAGAACTGTGCAGCCCAGCATCTCAGCAGCTCCAAGGACTCTATTACAGAAATGTATTATTTATGTGGTACCCAGGACTATACCCTGAAAGTACGTAATAATAATGATAGCGACATAATAATAATAAACTTAAGCAGTGATATTCTAGGTTTTTTCTTTTTTTACATTTCCAAGGTTTGTCATTTTTTTGTTCTTTTTGTGACCTACACTCACTGCTCATTATTTATTATGCTCCAAACCATGTTTACAGCAAACAGTAAACTACTTAATTTAAGAAATTTGTTCCACGCCTGTATTTACTCGGGAAATGAAAAGCAGCTGTCTGACGGCTGCTACAAACACTGGTGGGAGGGGGGAAAAAAAATAGGCTTCACGACCCAACGGAATTACCTATGCTATCAATCACTGCCTTGTTTAACCCAATGGGAATTAATGAGACAATTAAAGCAATTAGAATAGTGTTAAGGCTGTTGGTGGTTGACAGAGGCATTTAAAAAACCCATCCAACATGGGTTTTGAGACCTAGAGCCCTTCATCGTAACGCCGTGCAGGCTTACCTCACTACACATCCAGCACAGTCTCCCTCCCGCTCGCGGTAGTTCCACAATCCTATGGGTTTGTTGTCCAGGTAGGTCTCTCCCATACACCCAATGAAGGTGGTGGTTTTAACGGCATCAGCTTTCTTCAACGGTCAGTTGAAACAAACGTCAATGCATCTCAAGGGCGGCTTCATCAGTATTTTTTTTTTTTGAGATGGCTGGACACTACCTTCACGCTTCCCAGAATGCCTCCAACGAAGAGATAGGCTTTCTCGTCCACGTCGAGGATGGTGTAGCCTTTGGGGGAGCTGGCGCTGCTGGAGACGGGCATGATGGCAGCTTTCGGGCCCTCCAGAGCATGGACTGAGATGGTACCGTTGATGCCGATACTGGAAACCGCCGAAACAAGTCATACACCGGATTAGCGGGATGAGCCTACCACCTGCGTCCACACTGTGGCGCTGTTGAGGCAGATGCTATAGCAGTTGCATTCTTGAGTCGAGCAGTTATCCCAAAACAAAGGATGCAGTGAAATTTAAAATGTAAAATGGTAAAGGGGGTCCCACACCAACACCCAGCCAGCCCCCCCAGGTTCATCCTTGGCCCACCGAGAAGCTTCGATCCGGTGCCAGTTCCCATCGTGGATGGTGAGATCGGGGTACTCGACGCGGCCCACGCCGGAGCCCACATCCCACAGGAAGTTGACCTTGCCCTTGCGCATCTCCACCGCCAGGAAGTCAGTCTAGGAGAGACGAGCGATTGAGATGCATAGAGACGGGCGTCTAATTGGCGACATTATGAGCACATCACTGGGGCCCCACTCCAGGGGCCAATGCCGTGACGGAAGAGGGGAAGCACAGAGCAGGACACACTGGAATGAGATGCTGAGGAACGACAAGCTACAAGCAAATCAGCGAAAGCGAGGGGCCTGTGATTTCCCCGAGGAAATCAGTGCTATGGCCGCATGCTGCTGCTTTATCTGAACTCACTGCTAATTGCCGTGGTTGTCGTACACAGCAAAATTATATGTTCTCTCTTGGGGACTGCATATTGAATACCCTTTCATCATCTCTTTTTTGCCTTTTCATCTAATTGTCATCAAAACGTCTGAGAAAGCATGATCGGGAGAGTAATTTCAATTTAATTGCGGTGCATTAGTTATCTGGCTAATAAACAAAACACTGCTAAATGGCTTCGCATCAAAAAGTTATAGAGATAGTCATAAATATTCAAAAATATTTACACACATTCCCTCATTTTTCAGATTATGTCTTCCTATGGAACCCAATAAGCACCGTGAGATAAAAGCAAGTGATATATTGGTATGTGTGTCAGATATGTGATATTTATTTTTTCATTCATGCATATGGACTGTTTTGGTGAATCGGTGCCACTTTACAATAAGGCTACCCTTATAAAGGCATTATGAATGGTTTATAAGCAGGTTATTAATTAGGTTGTAACACTTTGTAAATCATTACTAGACCATTATAAACAAGTTATAACAGTTTTCTTCTTATTAATGAGTTACTACCATTTATAAGTGGCAAAGGGAGTCTTATTGTACAGTGGTACCGATGATACTATTAAGAGACGACAGAAGGGATTTTTGGAGTTACTTACGTATTGGGCACTGCCCAGGTAGAAGAGTAAATTGTCTGAGGAGGCAGTCTTCACATTCAAGATGATGGTGTTGTAGCGACCCTTCTTGATTTCGGGTCGGTAGGCTCGAATGCACTTCCCCCCAGAGGAGACGGACACTTTAATCTAGATGGGGAGGTGGGGGGGATCTCAATTCATTGTTTCTTTCTTTTATGGGTTTTACATCCACAGCAGAGCGAACTTCACCAACGGTCGGCGCTTCATGTTTTACTACAACTTACTTGGGTCAGAGAGCCAATGTAAAGGCAAACAGCGAGACAAAGTTAAGTAAAAAGAAAATAATCCTCTTAAAAGCCCAGCTGTATTTTCAAATGTCAAACAGTGGATGTCTGTTGTTGCAGGTGCAAGTCAAATGTTCTGTGGTTAGGAAACTCACAACTAACCAATTCTGATATAACTAACCCATGACTGCAGCCATCCTGTCCAGGGTGGACCCCAGTCTTTGCTCCCATGATCCTGACCAGAAACTAAATGGACAGCCAGATGTGTATGTATGTAAATGGAACACTTATGTATTAAATACCTAGGCTGTCTGATCATCATTCTCTGATGATAATTATGCAATTACTATACACAACCTACTGATTATGTGTTGATTATGTACTGAAAATACGTCCTCTGATCCTGTAGTACAGGCTAAGTATTGTGTCATCTCATTATCAAAATTGTTAAAATTATATTTTATTGATGGTGCGGGTAGATAAATGACTATGACGTTTGGGCTGCGCCACACACCGAGTTAGCCTGTTTGCGCGCTTGGTTTATCAGCTCTTTTATCTGCGAGATGTTCTTCTTCAGATTGTCTTGGAGCTCCTTGATCGGTTTCAGCTTCTCTAGCAGGCGGTCAGCTTCATCCTCCAGGTCTTTCACTTTCGCCCCGGCTGCATGAACTTAAAAAAGGAAACAAGGTGAGAAACGGGTTTGATCGGCGCACCTGCGAGGAGTGGCGGGCGCTAGTGAGGAAGCGACTGAGCGCGTGCGGCTAGCTTGTTGGTGTTAACGGAGGCAGCGGGAGCGCAGTGACTGAGATCGATTAATCATAGACACACTGAAGGAAGAAAGGAAGATGAAATATTGATGATAACGAATAACATGCTAATCTCTGATTAGCTTAATGCTAATAGTAAGAAGAATGAGCTTCGTTTGAGTTGTGAAGGCCCTGCTGCAGAATACAAAGCAGAAGGATGTTACTCTGGCACCATGCTAATTTCGGCAGTGGCCCATGCAGCACTAGGCTCCAGCTAACATGCGCAATGGTGAGAAAAAAGAAATACGTACTTATGGCTGTCGAGGTTCACAAGATCATCACGCGCACAGGACACAGAGACAAAGAAACACCAGTAAGGAATTGTCTTCACTTATATATTTTTTTCAGAAAGGCATAAAAGTTGCATTATTATCGTCACACTATTAATGCAAGTCGGATTGTCACCGCGTTATCTCGCGTTATTTTAAAAGAACGTTCAGCATAGTCTGTGTCAGAGACACCCTGTAGGGATACCTACTATTTTTGTCGGGGTCCTGGATCATGTTGTCGGCCTTTTTGATATCATCACCCAGCTTGCTGTAGTTGCGTTGCAGGCCTGCTAGGTCCAGGTTCATATTTTTGAGCCTTGCCAGCACATCGCTGGCCGTCTCGTTGGCGTCCCTGGCCTTCTCCTTGGCCGACCGCAGCTTGGAGCTTGTGTCTGCATGGACAGCCGGGCAGAGTGGGTAACGCACCGGACAAGTTTCTGAGACGTCCTAGACCTCATACTATGGGCCCAGTGGGTCAACATTGGGAAACAATGTTGATGACGCAGCAAGTACAAAAGCTCACAGGTGAAGTGACTGCAACCCCATCAACTCTGCTGCTTCCTTTGTTGAAATTCGAAACATTCCAACATTGTTTACGCTCACATTTACATTATGTGCGTGATTTTTTTTTTGCACTATTTCCTGTAATTGTATGTCAATGTATATGCTTGGTGTGACAATGAAGCCCCTCTTAACTTGACTTGACCTAATTATTGGCTGATTGTGTTTTGTCCATCAGGCCACGCCCAGAAGGGTGAAGCTCATTCCCACATGCTGCCTTTACCATTCGGGAGGGTGTCCAGCCTTCCCAGGGCGTCGTCGATGGATTTCAGCAGGTCCTTGCTCTTGGTCTCGGCATTCTTAATCCTGCCCTGCAGCCGACCCAGACTTTCGGCATTCTCTGAAACACACGGCACGTGAGTCCATGTTCCGCAGGGACGGGACGCTTGACCGACGATCCGCTTGCATTTTAACGACGGTCTGTGGCTGGAGATTGTGGAAGAGCTCACCCTTAACGTCACCATCCAACTCCTTGGCTTCGTTCCACAGCCGGAAGCTCTTCTGCAGTGAGTTCTTGGCCAGCTCCTTCAGAGAGCCTCTGGGGCTGGAAGCCTGAGCAAGGACGAGACAAGGAGGCGGAGTCAACATGGCCGCCTGCGAGCTAGCGGTGACATGAGCTTTGATGTTACGGGTTCTTTGATGTTCGCTGATGGAGGTCAATGTAATTGTGCAAGAACCACAAGGAAATTATCTGTTTTATACCCAGGGGATTCGGGTAGGAACAGAGGACCTTCTATTGTATGAGGGGTGAGGAAGGGGGGGTCTGACCCCACCCCCGGCTCAAGTGGATGGCATCAGAGTAATGACACTGAAAACAAATCACAATGACTGCATTCAAACAAGCTGGAGCTCTGATTTCTGGGAGTGTGGCTGTGGAGCACTGGGGGCTTAATAGCGAGGTCGCATGCGCGTGTGTGGGCGTGGCTCACTAGCTGCACGGCCTCCACGCCCCGGGCCCTAGCTTGCTTGGCCAGCCGCTCCGCCTCCTCGATGAAGTCTTTGATGTTGCTGTAGGCATGGAACGCCGCCGTGGCATTGAATGACAGGTTCTTGGCTTCTGCAAGGATACTTAAAACCAGGCAGGAAGGGTTAGATATGGGGCTGAAAGCTTGCATGGCTGACATGCACGGAACAGGGCCCAGGAACCCTTACAGATCGACACCCCTCTGTTCAATGAAATGATGTCCAGCCCCACGGTTTCATACTGTCCTATTCTTTAAGTACTGTGATCCCTCAACCCCCCCTCTTGCTGCTTGCATGTTGCACCCAGGAGAAATGTTACCTTGTGCCGCTGTATACCTGTACATGCATGGTACGGCAATAAAGCCCATTTGATTATTATTATTATTATTATTATTATTATTATTATTATTATTACTCGCTATCTGTATGTTACACTGTGGTCCTTGGGGACATTTTTTCCTGTCATTGTATATGTGTATAAGGATGGTATGAAAATACAGCCAACTTGACTTGAAAGTGACGTAGCCTTTTCAATAAGCGACAATCGGCCCCACAGAAAGGGTGGTGCTCTCGCCACGCTACCATCTGGAACGCCGCCCACCTGTCCAAGATGCCAGCAGAGTCCTTGAGCTGGGCGGCGTGGCTCTCCACCTCCAGCATCAGCCCCGGTAGATTCTTCTCATGCAGACCCATGCTGATCTTGTTCACCTTGTAGTCCAGCTGGTCGTCCAGATGGTTGAGGTCACGCGCCATATCCTCCAGATCCTGCATTTGGAGGCTTGGAACGTTACACGTTCTGACTGACCTTTGCTCCGGCCTACCAGCACCGAGATCATCTGCGGTCGCGATCTGCTAGCACTGTGACCTAGATTTATTCCACCCTGCCAGCTTACTGCAACCTACTAGCATTCTGTGGTGCTCCATGCCTTCTCTGAGCTCTTGTTCATTACAGTCTTGACCTTACAGTTCACCCAAAACGATCCAATCGAAATCCAAGCAGACATGCTGTGAAGGGCTGGCCAGGGGGAGTTGGCAGGAGGCGATGTGCGGCTCAGCGAGTTAAGTCTCTGTACTTGTGTTCGGAAGGTTATTGGTTTGAATTCCAGCCTCCACAGAATAGTCACATCTCCATTGCGCCCTTGAGCAAGGCTCTTAACAACCGCCCTGCTCTCAGACCCCCTGCAAGGGTGTTTGTATATATCTTAAAGGAGAGCAAGTTGGGATGTGCAAAAAGGAGCATGCAAATGAAGGGTCATTTCATAACAGCATTGCGACATCTTAGCTCAAAGTCTTACCTCCACCTCTTGATTGATGTTGCCCGACAGAAGGTTGGCCTCGCCGAGGATGCGCTCCGCCTCAGCCAGGGTGTCCTCGGTCCCTGTCATGGCAGTGTTCACGGCATCCCTCTTGCTCTAGGGGCAGATGGAACTATAAGCTCTAAGCCCCCCCTCCATTGCACATCGTTATGACGACCACAGTCCGAGTGAACCAGCAGGTTATGCTGTGACTGCTAACTGGGAGGGGATCCAGTTGTGGTACAAAATTAATGACAGGTGTAGCTTTCATGCCAGATGTGGTAACACTTTACTTAAGGCTATGTTTTTAGTAATTTATAAACACATTCATAATGCATTATAATGCATTCAATATGCATTATAAATATATCTATAAATATTTATGAAAAGGCATAACATATATTTATTATGCATTATGACTGCCTTATAATGCAGTACAAAGCATCCTTAATGCTTATACTGACCATTATAATGCATTATTAAGGTATCTATAGTGCATTATATATGAGGACTTCATCATTCAACATTATATGATAAGAAACATTATAATCATACAATCATATAATTGTTATTAATGCATATTAAATCTATTAAGGCATGTTGGATTTTATGGTATGCTTATATGATGCTGATGAATGATCTATGAATGCATTATAAATGCATTAAGAAGGTGCAGTTAATATAAAGCGTTACCAAACAGTCTGTTGATTTTCATCAGACTTTTCATAATTTTTCTTACTCTCTTACAAGTTAAATTATTTGGAAAGTGTGTGGTAAACATTCAGCACAGTGACCACAAGCTCTTAACTCTGGGGTCCAAACCCAAATCACGGGGCTGCGTCAGAACCGAGAAAATCCCACCTCCAGCATGCTCATGTTCCAGCGGTTCAGTTCGGAGAGGGCATTGGTCTTGTGGATCTTCAGTTGGGCCCCCTTCAGCAGCTCGTGTGCGTCATCCAACTTGTCCCGGTAGTCGGCCACTTTACTCATCACCTCCTGTTTCAGGTCTTCTGTGGTTTTGTGTGGATTCCCAAAGAGACGAGTGACCCTCTGCAGCAAGGCCTCCGCTGCCCTGTAGAGCGTGACCCTTAAGTGTCGGTCATGTCCTCGGCACAGCATCCAAGGCCAGCTACCGCTACACGTCCGTTTGCATTGTCCCTGCTCTTCTCAGTTTATTTTTTTACAGTAAACTGCCACTAGATGGCCATATTTATTCTTGCATGGTTAAGTTAGGGCATAGGAGAGGAATACATTACGAAACTAATTTGATTAGAAAGAATATTATTCCTCTCACCCACCTCAGGCAACTTTTAATTAGTTCATTAAGATTTTACATGAGAAAGGAAAACTTTGCTAATTCTGTCTGGATTCGCTCATCCACAAAATGGTTTTGCATAGTGAAAGTACGGAGGAAACATGACAGAGATTGTACACATAACCACTGCATGCAGGCATCCAGCAAAGCACACTGATGTGGTCTCACTCCAGCACGGATCGCTTTCTCGTTTAATGCTGGTGTTTATGATCTAGATGCTGTACTTAGAACATGGGCCCAGTGTTCTATACAGCAGGCTGATTTCGCTGTAGATGACTCATCTGGCCCCGCCCACCCTCGTCCTTTTCCCAAAACCACCCAAACCCATATGGGTTTTGCACGCGGCACGCCAAGGCGCCGTGGCAGGATGCGATGCACAGACGAGGGTTACTGGGAGAAACCCCAGCATCCTGAACAGGGGAGGGAGGAAGCGGGAACAGCCGGCAGGGGCCCAGGCGGACCCCACACGCACGCGCACGCTCACAAAGACCAGCCAGTATGACATGGGGTCCATCATGCTCTGGGGCGTAGTGTGTGAAGGGCTCTGACTACTGCCTACGCTACACATGGACAGTGAGGGAGACGCACATTCATGTCAAGACGTCAAGAAGAAAGTGATTAGTCACTGCTGTGAATACAGAAATTGACCAATACTTAGCAAAGAAATACTCAAGAAAAGCCACCTGAAATGAATGAAAGGTACTCTCTCACGCAGTGCCTGGTGTGGTCCTGCGGAGGGCGCCACCTACCCCAGCTCCTCGTCCGAGATCTGCTTCTTGCCCCCAAACTGCCGCTTGCGCAGCTCCGCCAGCATGGCCTCAATCTCCTTCTGCATCTCCTGCAGGCTCTTCTCGGGGGTGCCGTCGCGGGAGCCCAGCGTCTCATTCAGGTGTTGGGCCTTGTCCTGAAGAACTGGAGACAAAGCGAAGGACTCTGCGTTACACCAGGAGGCATACCTGATCACGGGAAAAGCAGGAGAAATACCCCCACTGCCTTTCAGAGGAGCATGAGGCACGCAGAGCATCATGGGAAATGCAGGACATGTAGCAAGGTGGAGACATACCCCCATTGCTTTTTAGAGGCAGACTGCTTCTGTTGGGGTAGCTATAGAGTAAAGTTACAAACCGATTAACTGCAGGAAGGCAGAGCCAGTGAGGAACACAGACTGCAGCCCAGTAAACATACAACAAATCACTCGCATAAAACAACCTACGCTGGCTACCCCTTGGCACGGAGAGGTATACGGCTTTCAAGCTAATCTCAACCTATCACTTGGTCCAAAGACCAATTAATTCTGAAGCAAGGAATACAGGCTGGCTGGAGCATTTACGGAGGCTTTGTGTGCGATCCGCGCTGGGAGAGGCCGTGAGAGGAGCCGCTGTGCCACGTTTGGATGAGCTGAAAGGCAGGCCGGGGGAAGAGGACGACAACAAAACACAAATATGGCTCTTTTTCTTTCCATTCGATGCGGGTCTTTTTTTTTTTTTTTTTTGGTCGATTCAAAGAAATTCAAATCCGGCTTGGCAGGCTTTAATCACATTAATTTAGTCTTTGAAATCCAAACCGCACATTTCAAAAGCAGGGGAGTCTCACAGTGGGTTTTAATTTACATAAAAACCATCAAAATGGAGCGTAATTAAACGCATTTCCCAAATTCAAACAAAAAGTGCCTAATAAGATTACAAAGAAAGAATACATTCTATTAACGTTGTCCAGCCCCGAATAACAGCCCACTGCGTTTTAAAGTACTTTAAGTTGGATTCAGTCTCCACATTTTAACTTGTTTACACATGAATATTCTGCAGGCTCCCGTCCGATTGGACTTTTCATCTGCCGCCACTTGTCCGTGTTACGTCGCCATCGACGTCCTGGCCTCTGATTGGACAGCACACGCGGGGCAGGGCCACCCGCCGAGCTGCAGGTGCGACCCTGAGACCACCCGCTCCGGCTCGCCACCTGAGCAGGACCCTGGCTCGTCTCCCCCGGTTACCCTGGCTCGTCTCCCCCGGTTACCCTGGCTCGTCTCCCCCGGTTACCTGTGAAGGGCACGCGCCGTGCCAGTTTGGCGCCGTTCGGCTGCCTTTTAATTAAGCCACGGCGCTGCACCGCTGGGGCCATCACTAGCACAATCATCCATCGGCTTTAACTGCGGGAAAACTGTTTCACAGCAGAGGCTGTCTAATCACAGAATGATAGAAGCGGATGCAGACTGAGGAGACGCCTCCCTTTTATACTGTGACCCTGCTGTCTGTTTCAAATCTCTGGCACTCGGCTTTGACGGGCAAAATGCTGGAAAACACTCCGGGAGTGAATCTGAAATGATGCTTTATTTCCATTTGAAGAAGTGTATTGCGATGCTTCTTTTCATATATACCATCATGCTCTCTTTGAGGCATACACACAGAAATATAAAAAGTTCAAATATAGGGTCAAGTTCTTTATTCAACACCCCTGGAGAAATTTGGGAGGGGTTAAGGGTCTCGATCAAGGGCCCAACAGAGGTACAACTATACCACTCAAGATGGAATTCGAACTGGCGACCTTCTGATCACCGGCACTGAAGCTTAACCCACCATCCACCAATGACACCATGATGGGCCCAGGTTCAGAATGAACTGGTTTTTGCATTCCTCACCTTTAGCACCCAGGAGGGTATTCTTGACCAGTAGCTCCAGGTCTTCCGCCCTCTTCTGAATCCTTTCGGAGTCGGCGTCTGTTTGCGTACCGTCCGCTGACACCTTGGTCGACTGCGGAAACAGAAACGGTTTGCCGTGACGACGAATCTGAGCCTGGCACGGGACAGACTCGGGCGGCAAGTATGTCATAAATATGGGTGCCTATGTGGTGGCATACGTAGAGGAAAGAAAGATGCAGATGGCGGAGCTGATTAAGATGGAGGCAGCTTCAGCAGACGACGGCTGAGAGCTGCGGAGACCACGCCAAGGCGGGTCGGGACAGAGGGAGCAGAGGGTGCGGGAATTCGGGAACATACACGGCCCAGAAGCTCATCCATCTCTGTCACCAAGCTGCCCAGATTGCTGTCTGCCAACTGGAGGAGCCTCTCTGGCGCCCTCTGGGGGGAGAGCAGGTGCTGCAGGAGAGGGAGACCGGGCGAGTCACACAATCTGCCGGAAGCTTCCGGAAGTGTGTAAATCGCGGCAGCCCTTGAAGTTGACGGAACAGTGCTGCCACCTGGCTGTCTATCTACCGCTGCCCCATAACTGAAGATAACTGCAGGGAGGTGAGCGGTGAGCACAGGCTGCTGGTTCACAAGCCGCTGAACAGAGGGGGCGTGAAGGTGCCTCAGAGAGCCAGAAACCTAGAGATCACTACTGGAAGCGACCTGATAGATACCCGTCTGTAATCGGGTGACTGTGCGCCTGCCCTGTTCCTGTCTTTTTTGAAGACTTTGGAAACAAAATCCACTTGTTCAGGGGCAGCAATATGGTGTCTTTATCTTCCGTTGTATCTAAAGCGTTTAACACGAGAGACCGCAGATGGAGTTCTTTAATGTCTGCGATTTCCCCGAGGCGGCAGACGTTCAGAGTCGGGAGGAAACGTCGTCTTGAGGATGTGTGAGCCCTTTAATGCGACGTATGGGGGAAGTCGCCTGGGAGACTGAGGACTTGAGTGAACGGGTAGAAAGGCGACCAGAGCCGCCGTTACTCGGGGCTTCGAATTCCGCTCGTCCCAGAATCCCAGAATCCACAATACAAAAACATACAAAAAAAACCGCAAAAGCAGAACAAGCATCCGCATACGGCTTGGTGAAATCGTACGCGAGTTAAGCATGTGTTTATAGCTCGGCTCACAGGATGCTAATGGTGTAACAGGATGCGTGCGCGGCCCAGTTTGGCCCAGTGCCTCTCTCCCCTGCCACCCTCTTCCTCTCTTCTTCTCACTTATGATCTTTTCCCAGCAGTCAGACCCAGTTTACTTCCCAGTCTGGAGATTTCGCCTTGGCTAAGGGCCAGCAGCATCTCAGGTTTACCTTGAGCTCCTCTGTCATGTTCTCGAACCTGTAGAGCACCTTGTAGGGGGGGGGAAGGGGGCTGGTGAGGTTGACGCTGGAGATGAGGCGGTGGAGCCCGTCAATGTCGTTGAGGAGCACGCCACTGCAGTCGTCGTCGCAGGCTGGGGGGGCAGACACACACAGACACACACACACACACACAGATACAGACACATACACACACACACGCAGACACACATACACACACACACAGATACAGACACACATACACACACACATGCAGACACACATACACACACGCAGATACACGTACACACACAGAGATACAGACACACACACACACAGATACAGACACACATACACACACCCACACAAACATGCAGACAGACACACACACACAGCCCGTTACTGTCAGCTCCATCACCGTATCCTATTAGCTCCAGCTACAAGAAACTAACGAGATGCTCTGCTAGACTGTGCGTGTCTCTCAGCCAACTCACCCACCCCCCCCACGAATCCTCCAACCCCCCGCCAGTGTCAGCTCCTCAGCTCAAACGCCCATCCGAAGCTAAAGTGGACGTGGAACTTTTAGGAGCTTGTGTTGCCCGGCAACCTGCTGCGGTTTGTGGGAGCCTTCGACGGCTGCAGACGCGCGACTCCGCCGGCAGCCGCGGAGAAACCGGCGCCGCTGCTTAGCGCCATTCAGCCTCATCCAATTTAACGCACAATGCAACTTCCCGGAAAACAGAACTAGGTAAAGAAAAAAAAACACGAGAAGGGACCTCTCGACATTTTTAAGCTTGTGAGGATCCTGGATTTTTTTTTGCTTATTTGAGATTAAGTAAGAGTGCCGTTGGGGAATGTGATTTCGAGTGTGAAATTTAACAGAGAGGGGAAAGAGGCTTTGGCTGCCCCTTTGAGACTCCCGACACGTGTCGAGCGGCGGGGGGAGTGGGGCATTCTGGCTCAGGAGTCGCGTTTTGTATGGATTTTTAATGTCCCCACAGTGTCTCTGCAATGTATACTTTGAGAGGTGCCTTCAAAGGGAATCAAGCGGCCAGATATTAAAGTTTAACCCCCTGGAACTGAGCTGGGATTTGGAAAAGGGAGGACCGACTCGATCTGTCGAGGCTGGACACAACTGAAGGAGACGGCTGCACGTCATGCACAATCTGCAAGGTTACATGCTCCTTCACCCCCACAAACCTATACGGGGTATGGGGGGGGGGGGGGGGGGACCCATGGCCACGTTTAACAGACCCGGCATGCTACCAGCTGTCTTGCCAATTACACTCTTCAGGCACAAACAGGCGCCAAAACGGCGATTAACATTCCAGATGTTACCACGTCAAGATCCCAGGCAGCATGCACCCGAGGCTCTGCATCCACAGGCGAGGAACATACCCCACGTCCAGCAGCTTTTAGGCCAATCAAAGGAGGCCATCAACAACGCAATAAACTGATGCAAGAGCAACAAGAGAAGATCCGTTTAATCAGATCTGCAGGTGCCTGCTACCTGCGGCCCGATAGCTCTGCTTGTTCTCTGCTTTGTAGCGGCTTATTCGTACCGGATCATTAAAGCAGATGACTAACCTCAAAATGCCTGCGACGATTACTTCGGAAAAGCATTACAAGTATGCCCAGAATCTAATTCCTATACTATCTGTTAACACTGAGGAGGGAATGCAATCAGTTTCAAATAAACCAGGAGTCTTATAAAGATTTTTCATTAGCGCAGAGCTGTAACATTAACACACACAGGTGATTAAGAAGCATATTACTCCACAAATACGTATAAGCAGTCAGAAATGAGAAACAGATCACATTTGGAGGGGTGTGCGGGGGGCCGAGAGCGGCGTGCCCAGGCGGGGTACGTACACACTATCTGGGATGCTTCACACACATGCCGCTCCATGCACACGCCACACG
This sequence comes from Paramormyrops kingsleyae, assembly GCF_048594095.1. Classification (NCBI taxonomy): domain Eukaryota; kingdom Metazoa; phylum Chordata; class Actinopteri; order Osteoglossiformes; family Mormyridae; genus Paramormyrops; species Paramormyrops kingsleyae. Next base: position 5,213,814 of record NC_132815.1, on the reverse strand, counting down.
TGTGTCCGGTTGCCCCTGGGCGGCAGATGCACTGCCCGGTCCGCGGGTCACATGGCTCGGGCAGAGCGCCCACCGGGTCACACTTACACTCCTCACAGCGCCCGCCCGGCACCTGGGGGTCACCGTGGTAACCGCTGGCGCACCTGGGGGCGAGAAGGGCGTGGTCAAAAGCCGTCAGCGATGGCGCCACAGCTTCGGTGACATCACGGCGGGGACGTGTACCTCTCGCAGTACTTTCCCTCGTAACCCTCAGGACAGGCGTTGCAGCGGAAGTCATTGAAACCCTCCAGGACACAGGTGGGGCTGAAACTGCAGGGAGGGGGGGGGGCGAAAAGTCAGTGCTGGTTGCCCGGGGCGACCACCAGGAGGAGGCAAGGCGCGTGATAGGGCAGCCCTACTTGTTCTCGGGGTTGGTGAGGGGGCAGGCACACGCCCGACAGTCCTGGGGGGACCCTCGCACCACGCCGTAGTAGCCAGGGGCACAATGCTCGCACCGGTCACCCACCGTGTTGTGCTGGCAGGCCTGGGGGAGAGAGGCACACTCAGGGCAGGAAGCAGTTTCGATTATGCGAGTCAGACAGACGCACCTGAACAGCAAGACGCCAGCCGTGCCGAGGACCAGGGGCACAGCTATGGCGTGTCAACCTCCCCACCCGAGTCAAAAAAACACTCACCATACCACTGCCACCTCTGGGGGACCCCCCCCCCCCCAACCAAAACCTCAATGTTTCAATTCAGACAGTACTGCCCGTTTCCATCCAAACACACTCACCAAAGAGGGGAGGGTTACAATCTATTCATACTCCCTAGGATTTGAACCCATGAACTTTGCGTTATCAGCACCATCTGCTTCTTGTTGAGCTACACGAGCTCCACAACCCCAGCCCAGGGCGGCACCCGACTAACGCCACTGTCAAGGACACCAGGCGTCACCACGGTCACCTGCTGCATGACAGCTAATAATCACTCATAACCGGCCTCCATCCACATGTGGCAAGTCAGGAAAAATAAGCTATACAACCCGAAGCTTAGTCATAAACCCGTATTCCCCACAGCCATCCTGCACACACATCTGCACTATGTGTGTCAGCTTCATCGATATTATGCAACCTAACTCTGCAACATCAGCGGTATAGAATGTCGGCACTGTCTGATTTATCTACTGTTTGTTTTATATTATATTACTCTATTTTATTATTGTACTGTACACTGTCTGTGCATCAAATAATAAAACGCACAATACAATTAATAAAATAAAACACACTACATTTGGACAAAGCACAAAAGAATTCTTTGGTTTTCATACACGTGACCTGACTCTACGGTGGCCCTGAAGTTCAAAACACGTTAAGAAAATTGTTTTCTGAATGTGTTGTGGTTTAAACTTCAGGGTCACAACATTGCTTTCCAGGAGAAAGACGTCTCAAGCCAGAACACAGGGTCAGCCAGTGTCCAAGGCTCTGGAGTTAAGGGTCTTGGTCAAATGCCTGACCCTTAGATCCTTTGAAGCATCCAGTGGTGATACGATCTGATAGCCTCAAGCAGCCATAACCTTCTGTTCTGTTGGCACATAGCTCTTGCATATTCGTCAGAAAGAATTTGGTTGCAGGTATTAGTACAAGACCTGAAAAGTGAAACTCTAACTTAAAATTTGGAGCTTATGATATAGCTGGTCCCTGTCAATACTTTACTGTCTAGATAGTTGATTTCACACTCCAGTCGTTTCAGAAACTGCTGCATTTTGTGCTTCTGTATAAATTTGAATATATACTTGCCTTGTCTGCTGAGGCAGTGGGCTCTCTGGGCCACTAACTTTAGCAATAACTAACTTATCTGAAATAAGAGATGTTAATGAGTCAGTCATTAACACAATAGACTGCTTGGCTGGAACAGAGCAGAAAAAAGAGCCAGCAAAAAGGCTCGACTGCCATTTTGGAAGCGATTGACAGCCCACGACCAGCGAGAGAGGAGCAGCCTTTGCAATAGTTTTATTCTCTGACATTTTCAAGTGTCGGTACAGCTGGAATCAGCCAACCAGGGCAGCCGCTCAACGAAGCACGCCGTCCGGGGCCTTCCATTTAACGCTGCGCGTGCCGCCATTAACGGAACTGCGCCGTATGCGTTCATTTAACATTTTCAATTTTCCAGCTCTGTAAAATGCAAATGACATTGTTATTAGCACACATGCAAATGAGCTCGAGGCTGAAGTTGAATTTCATGCCCGGGGAAACAATGACAGGGGGAGTGGAGGGAGGGGCACTGTCGGGCCCAGCTAGACAGCGGCAATGCGGGTCCATGTGATGCACTCGTTACCGTGGAGACAAACGGACTTCCTGTCTCCCTGTGGAGGTGTGTCATCGGACAAGACTTTGCTTCGTTTACTACATCGGCGATATATAGTAAAAGTTCTCGTATCCGCCGTTCAAGTAACCAGAACAATTGTATAATACCTGTATAAAAATAAAAAATTAATCGTTACCAGATATGAGAGATTACCGGATACTAGATATTGCCGGATACAAGAGCTTTTACTGCGCTAAGCAAATTCAGGAAAGAATGTCTGTGCTGGTATGCAGCTCGGCGACAGCAGTCAACATGATCACCTGGCAGATGGACGTCTCGGGGTCGCAGATCTCGCTGTGGCCGCTGCACTGGCACTGGACGCAGCTGCCAATGCCAGTGTGGGAAACCCGGCCTCCAGCATGCTCCACCACCCGGTAGAAGCCAGCAGAACATTCCTGTCAGAGGGCCGGCCACAAGACAGAGCATCAGCCCCGGATCGGCCGGCTCAGGAGAGGCACGGAACGTGCACGCTCAGTATTAATAGGGTCAATTTGGAAAGCCATCTGTTCACAACAAACACGCTAAATGCCCATTTAAAAAAATGCTTTATTAACTATGCGGCAGCTTAAAATAAATGCCATCTGCTTCACCCACCCGACGGCTCGCAGCCGGCTTCCTGAAGGCCCCCTTGCTCGTACCACACATCAATCACACTTCTCATCTCCGAAGTCATAATGGCAAAGTGAAAGTTTGTTTTTTTCTACGTCCTAAGGCTCCCTTAAGGAGGCATAGAAACCCTGTATGGTCCCAGAAGTTTGGAGAAGGCAGCCCAGAGCGGGATGTGTGTTTGTGTTAGCGAGGAGAGGCTTGGGGCCAACTGAGGATGGACGGGAGCACTGCTCACCTCACAGGACAGGCCCGAATATCCCAGCGGGCACTCGCATTTCTCGATCTGGTAGGCACGCTCACTCTCCACTGAGGGGCGCCCCTCCTCTGCAACTTCCAGGGAAATCTCAGAGATCCTGCCATTGCAGAGTTTAAATGGGAAGTGGTTAGGATGCGGGAAGCTCGTTGACTGTCCATCGCAAGCGGGAGACAGAATTCACTGCCTGTTGACACTCTGCTTGACAGCCATCAACGAGGCCATTGGCTTCACTGGCATCATCTTGTCACGGTGACGGCATGCTGTGTTTTTGCTTATCGGACGCGTGCTGAGGCAGGGGGGGGTCGTCCTGTAGCTTGGGGGCCGATGCCAGCTCACCTGCTATGCCTCATCAAGCTGCCGTGGGAGGCCTTAATGAGAATGTACTCGATGTTGAACAGCACGTCCATGAAGTCCTTGCGTGACATTGCACTGTTATCGCTGTGTTTCCAGTCGTGCTAAAACGAGAACCATGACGATCAGCTTCAGACCAAACGTGCAAACTGCACTGACTCGGCGCATCAGCATGCTAGCACATCAGTGTGTTAGTATGTTAGCATGTTAGCATGTCCGTGTATTAGCATGTCATTGTGTTAGCATGCCCATGTGTTTGCATGGTGGCATGTCAGCGTGTTAGCGAGTCAGTGTGTCAAACGCGGTGCGGCTGACTCTCACCTCGGTCATCTCGATCTCATGCCGGGTCAGCTGGCCGATCTGCAGGCCGGGCATGTGCCGCATTATCAGCTTGTCTTTCTGGGGACCTCCTTTCATGATCACCTGGGGCTCGTAGGAAGAGGGTCCTGTTTCATCACGGGCTTCGTAATATATGGTGTACTTCAGCTTTCCTCCATATGCCGTTATCTGGACACAGGAAGAAATTCAGCGAGACCAACATTTAAATTAAGTCAGAAAGATACCAAATCACTACAGTACATTTTAACGGTAAAATTTTCACGTGTGCCACAAATTTTCAGTTCATTCTCAGACTTGGCTGTCATATCATCTTGAAAGTCAGGGTGTGAGCTCCAGTCCTGCCGTTTCCTTTCTTGACACTCTACCTGAACTGTTACCACTGCTAGTCGGCTTTTGGGTGTACAGGGTTGAGGTCGTGTTGTGTTGAGGTCGGCCGGGGACAGGAGGGTGGTGACAGTAAAATGAAATCATTAATGATTAAATTTGGTCCGTCCCTGTTGGGTGGGCAACAAAAACACTACCCCCTGCCCATCTGTAGCCACGCCCATCCACCTGTAACCACGCCCCTCTCCAACTGTAGCCACACCCCTGCCCACCTGTAGCCACGCCCCTCTCCACCCATAGAAACTCCCCTGCCTAACTGTAGCCATGCCCCATCCACCTGTAGCCACGCCCCTCTCCAACTGTAGCCACGCCCCTCTCCACCCATAGAAACTCCCCTGCCTAACTGTAGCCAATGCGCCATCCACATGTAGCCATGCCCCTCTCCAACTGTAGCCATGCCCCATCCACCTGTAGCCACGCCCCTCTCCAACTGTAGCCATGCCCCATCCACATGTAGCCATGCCCCTCTCCAACTGTAGCCATGCCCCATCCACCTGTAACCACGCCCCTCTCCAACTGTAGCCATGCCCCATCCACCTGTAACCACGCCCCTCTCCAACTGTAGCCATGCCCCTCTCCAACTGTAGCCATGCCCCATCCACCTGTAACCACGCCCCTCTCCAACTGTAGCCACGCCCCACCCACCTGTAACCACGCCCCTCTACCAACTGTAACCACGCCCCTCTCCAACTGTAGCCACGCCCCATCCACATGTAGCCATGCCCCATCCACCTGTAACCACGCCCCTCTCCAACTGTAGCCACGCCCCATCCACCTGTAACCACGCCCCTCTCCAACTGTAGGCATGCCCCATCCACCTGTAACCACGCCCCTCTCCAACTGTAGCCATGCCCCATCCACCTGTAACCACGCCCCTCTCCAACTGTAGCCACGCCCCATCCACCTGTAGCCACACCCCTGCCCACCTGTAGCTACACCCCTGCACATTGCTTTAACACTGGGATATTAATATGGTAATGAGTTTTTTATGTGTCTCAGCAATATAGCTGAGAACATTTAACTGGCATGTTTGAGTGAGAGTCTGAGGTGCAGAACGCTAATAAAACACCAGGCTGCCCTGCCCATCCCAGACCAGTTAGCATTAGTGGTGTGTTCAGCGGTAATGTGTGTTAGCGGTTCAGTGGTGTGCTGACGTGTAATGACCATGGATCCCTGGAACTGCTCTGGGAGCCTCCAGTAGTACGGCTCCGACAGCTCGCGGGTCACCAGTTCTGCGTGGGCGATGATCTCGGGGTACTGGAACGAAATGCCCTGTGTGGTCGTCAGACGGCAGGCCTTGTCCACCAGAGGCAGCATTGTCTGTTCGGGCTTCAGGGTGAGCTGGGGAGGGGGGAATAAGTGATTCGTGAATGGGGGACCACCGGAGAGGGACCGCCGGACAGTAACCACCGGACAGGGACCACCGGACAGGGACCACCACAGTCAGGCACATTGAAAAAAACAGCACAGTGAACTCTCACCATTCGCATTTTTTTGTTTTGCTATGTTACCTGATGGGCAGGCTGTAAAGACATTTTTTTGTAATCATACGCATATGATCAGGAGCACATAAGGGAGGTTTTGTGAGACCCGGGTGTGACGTGTTCGGCCGTGTGTGGCGGCAGCAGCCTCATGTCTGAGAGATCAGCCTCCGCTGCCCTCCGAGGGGCCCAAACAATGGCCCTCAGACGCTCAGGGACCCCAGTGATGGAGAAGCGAATGACATTAAAGACAGCGTTTAAATCCAAGCGGGTCTCAGTGGGCTTTTCTCCATCCTTCAGCTAGTAATCTCACGACTCAGTGACTTAGGGAAAATCCTTTGCATTCCAATAAATAAAGGCAGAGACTGTCAACTGGCGTCCCCTTAAAGCAAACAGAGTTAGATTAAGTTTGAGCTGCATTCCTTATTTAATTTAGCCGCAGTTCGCATTTATATAAAAGTGTCCTCTGATCAAGTCCTCAGCCTGCGTCTCCATGGACACAGAGATTTATCAGATCCCGGCTCTTGCCAAGAAAATCCTTATTAAAAACAAACAGGAAAATATTTCTCGGCGGCCCTCTGCCATCACCCAGGTCGCACGCCTTTCTGTTTGCACCTGCGCCCTCCTATATTTATCTCCTGCTTAATTTCATGAGAAATAGCGAGCGGTTGGTGTGTTCTTCGCAAAGGTGTGAGGCCAGAAGAAATCTCTTATTTTACTGTTTGTTCAGCTGGCCTTGAATCCCTGAGTTTTATTTAACGCATGTACCAATATACAGAATAAGTCCGCATTATCCTTCTGAGACTGAGAGGTCATGAGTTCTCTAATTCTTCAGTAGCCACTGCTGCGCTTGTAGGAGTTTAACTTACGCAAAAATGTTCTGAGGGCAGAATGAAAAATGATTGGTTCAGAGAAAAAACCAGTAAGATTGTAGAGTAGGTGGGTCCAAGCAACTAGAGGAGGCGGGACCAACCAATCAGATGTCTTGGTCCTGCCTCCTTTAGTTGTTTGGGCCCATGTCCTCTACATTTTGATTGGTTACCTCTCTGAACCAATCATTGTTCCTTTTGCCATCAGAACATTTTTGCTCCTGTCCTGATTTACTGGCATGACACCTAAGTGGCTTGCTCTTGCTAGCTTTGAGGCATGATGGCACCTTTTGATGCCCTTCTGGACTTCCATCATTTCAGGTGATAAATGACTCTAGTGTTCAGAACCTAATTACTAGAGGGCTGTAGGGAGCAGGTCCCAAACCCTGTCTCACAGATAACTATATTTATTTACGACTTGCTCCCCGGGCCAAAACGCTAACCGCTAACGTTTCTGTGCCCATCTGTTGGCCCAGGTTGTGCAGCATTATGGGATGGACGGCCCTCCGGGGTGAGTCAGTGCAGACGCCACCTACCCACATACGGATGAGCCCAGGGGCCTCGCTGCATGTGTCAGACATGCCGAAGCAGTAGCACTGGCTGCAGCCCAGCGGGTTCCTCACGCTGAGCCCAAAGGTCCCCGGCCGGCACCGATCACACGCCAGCCCCTCCACGCTGGCCTGCAGTCACAGCGGCAGTGAGGGTTTAGGACGCAGCAGAGATTGTGCAACAAGAGGACGGCTTTATGATGATCCTGCTCTAGTAGGAATGATTGAATGAATCAGCCAATCAATCAATCAACAAATAATTGGATAGATGGAGCGATGAATAAAAGCACAAATTAATGAATTATCCAATGAAAGGATGGAGGAAGAAAGAGTAGTTAGTGAATGAATGAATGAATGAATGAACAATGGACAGTGCAGTAGTTCATTGGGTAGCACTGTGTGGTCACACGGCTGAATGTAATGTGCTATTTCCCTTGCTTTGGCATCATCTGCTAAATAAAATAAATGTAAAGGTAAATGTCCTCTGGTGTGTGTGTGTGTGTGTGTGTGTGTGTGTGTGTGTGTCCTGCGACAGACTGGCATTCCATCCAAGGTATCCTGTGTTTCCATTATGGAAAAGGACTGGATAAATAAACGACTAAACAAACAAACAAACAAACAAACAAACAAACAAAACAAATGAATAAAACACTGCCACTCCCCCGCATAGCACTAGCTAACAGTGTTACAAATGACTGCGCGGCCTGGCGCAGATGCTGCGCGAGTGCCGTGCTGCGGTCAGCTCCTCTGCAGTAAGCGGCTCGGTGCAGCCCATCCGGAGGACCGACGAGGAATGGCAAAGAGGCTCGGCTTCCTGCTCCGGAAGGATCTACCACGTGAATCTACCCATCATCGGTAAAAGGCATGAGCGGCAGTTCTGGTTTAATGGCGCGCTGCTGTCCATGCCCGGACGGAGCTGGCGAGAGTCGCCCGTTAATCCGGTCAGAGGAGGCACGCGCGGCGACCTCGCCATGGTGACAGCGAGGTAATGAGCCGGGGGCTCGATCTGAGACGGCCCTGACAGGCATGTCACATGCGTGACTGTGCCATGTGGCCCCATCTCCCCCGGCAACTGGGAGCGCGGGACAGGCGAGATAAGATGTCACAGGGAATCATAAAGACTCCGCCAGATTTCGGGGATGACTTTGCACCAGGGCTCCAACTGGCTGGTGCTGCTTAGCTGATTCTGCCCCAAAAATGAGCCCAAAATTAAGCATCTGTGGGGAAGGGAGGTACAATAAAAAGACTAATGAGATTAAGAGGGGCGGTGCGGAGGCACGCCTGTGTACGGAGTGATGTGCCTTTAATGAGAATCATCACCTGCTGTCCCCGTCCTCGCTTGCTCTCTCTCTCTCTCCCCGTCTCTCTCCCCCTCTCTCTCTCTCTCTCGCTCGCTCACAGTGGCGGGGGCCTCGCAGCGTGTCACGCCGCTGTCATCCATGGCAGTGCCTCATTTGAATGCCCACACCCACGCCGAGTCTATTTCTACTGCGCTTCCCACGTGCTCCCCCCCTTCCCCCCCCCCAGTGCACCTATGCCTTCCTCCCCCAGCTTGCCAGAGGATCCCAGGGCTGAGCCACACACAGGGAGGCAGGTGGGGGCCGGGGCTGGAGTTCACCGCGTGCAGCATTTGCTTTCTATCAGGCTGAGACGAGTTGGTGTGTGCGCGTGTATGGGGGAGGGGTCACACTGCATGTTCCGGACGTCCTGGGTGGGGTGTGCAGGGGGGGGCACATGGAACTGGGCCTGACTTTGGGCCTGACCACCCTGTGAACAGCACAGCATAACTGGCTGCTGGTTAATCCAACGTTTGTCAAACTTTGTCTGGAGACCCCACAGAAACCATTGGTGTGACCCCCGTCAGCCCTCTTCAATACAATAAGATTCGTCGGGGGGGGGGGGGGGCTAGGATAAACTCCCAGCTTGAGAACCGCAGGGCTAAACAGCCACAGACTGTCACCTACACATTTACATCAAGTTCAGCTGCCTTCCTCAGTCACCTATTGACCAATTAAAAAAAAATATTATTATGCTATGGCGCAAGCAGATTGGGGGTCATAACCAAAGACGGTGTGTGGCCTCCCCGCATTGGATTACGCAAATAAAAATGGAGGAAGATGCGAGCGCTGCGGCTGACAGGAGCAGGAATGGAGGAAGTGTCTGAAAGCCGGCTGCTGCTGTCATGATGCTCTAAGAAACCCTGACTCATCCGCACAAACTAAGCAAGAGCATTGTTACGTAAAGGACTAATGATAGAGAAACAATTGAAAAAGAGAAATAAACTCGACCGTGGCAGCGAAGCATTATGGAAGCTTAAAAGTGAGGCGTAATTATATTTCTAGATAAGAGAAAAAAAATCAGGGAGAACCAGATGTCAGTACTTCGATAAGATTTTACACTTTTCCAGCGACATTTGCTGTACATAGAGGTCTGCAGTGAAGCACACAGAACCACGTTCCGACACGCTTTGTGGTACCTTGCAGGTGCACTGGCCTGTCGTGTCGGCGCAGGAACACATGCGGTGGTCGGCGTCGCAGGTCTGGCTGGCCGAGCCGGCCAGGGAGCAATCGCAGGGGGTGCATTGTGGGAAGTCGCGGAAGCCCACTTTGCACTCGGTGCACTTCTGCCCGGTGAACTGCTCCCGGCAGAAGCAGCAGCCCGTGTTGATGTTGCACTGCGGGGTCACGGAGCCGATCACGTTGCATTCGCACGACTGTGGGCGAAAACCACGGACATCAGTGACGCAGAAGATGCAGAAGAAGTGGATTCATTTTTGCTCTAAATGAAAAACTTACCACTAATAAAATCCTTAGTTTCATAACAGATGTCTGACTAACAGGACAAATTTTTAAGGGTGCATTTTCCATGAATAAACAAATAAAAGAGAAACCCCTCGACTGAGGATGACAGGCAATTAAGCATTGTTTATCCAGTTAAATGTCAATTTGAAGTCAATTATCTTATTTTACATATTTCGGGGTTATTTAACAAGTAATGAATCAGGACCTATCCATGTTCTGTGTGAGGAAAAGAGGAAAAAGTAAAGAAATTGAGGAAGAGGGTTCACCTTACAACCAGTGATGATGTCATGACCCCAGAAATTCGGGGCACACTTGTCACACCTCTCTCCCACCGTGTGTGGGGGGCAGATGCACTGTCCGGTGTTGGAGTCGCAGTTATTCCCCACATGGGAGCACTGGCATGCTGGGAAGGGGGGGCGGGGTGTAAAATGTCAGGTCTCTAATGCCAGTAAATTTATCTATCTGTTCACGCTAAGCGGTGGGAGAGCATTAAACGCATTCAGCCGTGAACAGAGAAGTCATTCTTCTATCTGAGCGCGTTAACGGCGGATGGGAGTGGGCGGGAGTGAGCGGGAGTGGGCGGAGCCTACGTGTGCACCCCCCCTCCTGGAAGTTGAAGTGGCCCTGGGCGCAGCGGTCACACTTGAGGCCGGCGACTCCCGGCTGGCACCGGCACTGGCCCGCCTCGTCGCAGTCGAAGGACTTGGAGCCGAAGGAGTTGCAGTTGCAGGGAATGCAGCCGCGTCCTGACTGCACGCCGAAGGTGGTGGCCTGTGGGGGGGAGGAATGCGCGCTTAGGGTGGCATGTCAGAGCGGCGGTGCCCGCGGTGGGAATGGAATCGCCGCGGCTCTATGGACACACTGGTATGCACAGTCAGGCGTTGTGGGACTTGATCAGGAAACCAGTCTGAGGTTCGGATCAGATCTGAAGACCATGCAGGGCTGGAATGCTCATCCGGAATACCGAGAATTTTCCCGGTGGGCCGATGGGTATGTGGGTCGGCAGAATTTATGGGACCCCCCAGTCAGGAAAATGTATTGCTGAAGACCCCAAAGTCAAGGCCAGATTTTTAATCCCGATCCAGCCCTGAGATCAGGTGGCCTTGTGCTGATCCACGAGCAGCTCTGGTTTGCTGCAGGATTTGGGTGTTTTATTCAAGCAGGAAGCCCAGGCTCTGGTCTCGCCTCAGCCAAACAGCCTCTGGCCACCCTCATGGCTAATAAAATGAATACATTTTGGACTTTTTATAACAAAGTACACTTATTAAATGTATTCATCATTTTACCATAGAAATTAAGCAATTTTACAACCCAGCTCTGAATATCATGGTTATTATTTGCCCGAAACAAACTCTTTAGAGGACAATCTCCTTTGGAGCTTGCTGGAAGGTTTACTCTCGCGTGTCTCAGTTTCTTTCATTCACATAAATATTTGAGATCATCTCAGATATGGAACTGGACGCAATTTTCCATTGTATGGCACCGAGACAATGCAGGTCCAAGAGGTGTCCGCACAATCTTGAGTTACACACCATGACACACTCCAAAGAAAGAAAAAAAAAACACAGCAAAAACACTCTCGGAGGTCTCAAACAATGCATTCCCCTCTTTTGCTTGTTTTGAATCATGCAGCACATTCAGTCGGCATCTCCAGCATGGCCAATTAATTAACACTCCAGCATATGTTGCGGAGTGGAAGCTTAGAATTTCCTGGGACACCCAGTGCGGACATTATTTAAAAAAAAAAAAATCAGCAACACAATGAAACGTCCACCTGTACTGTCCATCAGGAAGCATTTAGAACATTTACAGCATAATAACGCGTCTAGGATATAATTGCACTTTGTAATACAGGGCTAACACATTATAATATGAGATGGCGGCATGTGGACTGCACGGCAGAGGGGGGGCGTGATTCCAGTCTCCGATTAATAAACTGGGCGGCGTGCAGCAAATGCAAAAGCGGAAGGAAGCCACGGGGAGCAGATGGTTTGCTGCAGTAGGCGTCTGATCGTACAGTGCACCGGCTGAGTGCGGCCGCTAATCTGTGTCGCCGCACGGAGGTCTGCGAGTGCGCCCCCATCAGGAGGTCCAGTGAACTGCATTCGCTGCTGGCTAAATCTCTTTGTTTGATGATCACATGCATATTGTATCATTAATGTGTGCATTTGCTCCCTGGGTGGTTCCGTGAGGGTGACCATACCCTTTCCCCTCTATGGACCCACTTTGTCAGGGTCGCTACCCTTTGTGTCTCCTCCCAGTTTGGCCAGCAGCTGTTGCTGGCCATCCTGTCCTCCTCCCTGTCTCTGGTCATTCAGCCCCAGTGTGCTCTTCCCTTTCCTCAGACTGCTGCGTGGCTCAGTGGGTTGACTGTGTGGTATAGACTGTAACTCTCTGACCATGGGTTTGAGGCTGTTTAGACACCAATCTCATCCATTTATTTGTATTTCTTGTTTTTGTTTCCCAGCATTTATTTTCTAGTAGTATTCTTGTCCTAGGTATTCCCTGCTCGTGTTCTGTTCTGTTCCATTCTGGTTCTGTCTAATTCTCCTAGCGTTCTATTCCTAGTGTTTAACTCCCAGTAGTTAATGTTCCTAGTTTTTGATATTAAGTTGTGCTTGTTAATTGTTTTATTCTGTTGTGTGTTGTCCTGCGGCCTGTGTTGAATAGTTAATTGAGTATGTCCTACGCATGTTGCTTGTTTGCCCTAGTTTTCTAGAAGTCTTTAAGGGTCTGCCCTGCTCTGTTCTTCAGTGAGCTATTCTTAGATGTTACTCTGTGTTGTATTATGAGGTTGTGCTATGGTTCCTTGCCTGTTCTTGCTTCCTTGTAATTTCTTGTAGTTAGTAGCTGATTTCCCCATTTTGTTGTTTGACCCCTCGTGGTCCTTTTGTTTGAAGTTTTTGCGGTGTATTTCATTTCCTTAATAAACTGCCTTGTGTGTCAGAGCCGCTATTGGATTGCCACTTCCTTTCCCCTCCTGCACCAAGCCCTGTGTCCGTGACATGCTTAGAAAATCAAATAATCCACATTTTATTTTATAGCAACAGGGACGATTGCATATTTAGTTGGAAAGGCCATGATCACCCCTTAGATTCACCCCTGGAATTACTAAGGTCTCTATAAAGTTTTGCAAATTTTTTTTATAGTGGTTGTTCTAGCTGTTGAATCCCTTCTTTAGAAGAACAAAAAATGGGAAAGAAAAATGTCTTTCCGGAACCAGTTGGACACGTATCAGTTGCCCACATATCAAAGCATTCCTGTGAGAAAACACAGTGCAGCTTCTGGTGAAATGCAGTGCGGGTTGTAATTTCAAACAAGCCTTTGATGGCTTTTTATGGGCATCAAGCAGGAATCACATGGGCTTTAATGCGAAATGTGAGAGGAACCAACCAAAAACACGGCGTTAGTGAAAGGCCTGCAGGAATGACGTCAGCGTGCGGGGGGGACACACGCATTCCCGGTTGGGGGAGGAGGGTTGAAAATAGATTAAGGTGTGTGACTGGGGTCAAGGGGTGCTCTGAGGGTCAGGGGGCAGGAGCAGGGAGTACTGGGGGATTGTGTAAATGGGAGGGTAACTCAATATGAGTAACATGATAGGCTATGATGTCATAAAACACAGGGGCGAGTTTGGATCAGGTGGATGTGGAGTCATACTGCATGCCTTTGGAGTAGGGGCAGTGAGAGAGGACACTGGGCCAGTTACGTCCGAAAGTCAGGGCCTTTGGTGTGTAAATAAGGTAAAACTGCATGACAATTATGTAGCCAAGGCACTAATGGATGGAGTCGAATGGGATGGGAGAAAGGTCAGGGGTCATCTTACAGGCTAAATTAGGCTAGGTTCAGCGGCGTATAATAGGGTACAAAGGCATGCCATAAAAATATAATTATGTATGGCTGCATCAAAGAGTATGGTGTGGATTACAGGGGGTGGAGTTTAAGGGCAGGCTGGCTGTAACACGCATGCATGCTGTGCAGTTTACCCCCGTGGGGCGATACGCTCCTCTGGTGCACCCCCCGGCCCTGCCGGACCCCCAGCGCTGCTGAACTTGCTCCAGAAGGACCTGCTGGACGGGCCGGCGTGTCTCCCGGCGCTCGTAGCCCTGGCGAGCCAGGTCGCAGCGCCGGCCCGAGAAGCCCGGCTTGCAGATGCAGCGACCCTCCAGGTCACAGCGGCGAGACATGGCCCCCACGGGGCTGCACGAGCAGGGCCTGCACACCTGCCGCCCCGCATCCCACCAGCAGTTCGGCTTGGCCGGGCGGGACAGTGGAGGACAGCATGTCAGATACAGGGCATTAGCGCTGCTAGCGGCTAGCGCCCGCCCAACAGCCAATCACTGAAGGGGGACATCACCGGCCGTGGTTTCAGGTCTCACTCTGCTGATACAACATTGTGCAGGTCGTCCGTTTTACAGCAAAATGAACCACCTTCGGCTTAATGTTCATCAGCAATAGACAATACTGTTCATTGTCCTTCCTTTGACTGCCTGCCCAATGATGATGGCGCAGGCAGTCATTAAACAAGGAAGGTTTCAGATAATCTGAGAGAAATGACAAAGTTAAAGCAGGAGAGGTGTTGGGGTACCTACCACGCACTTGTCGCACTGCCGCCCGATCACGTGCTCTTTGCAGGAGCACTGGCCTGTTTCGTGGTGGCACACCTCCGACAGGGAGCCGTTACCATGACACTGACAGGCTGGGGAAGGAAGGAAGGGGGGGGGGAGCATTACCACTGACAGACAGCACTAAGCGTTCAGATCCAAATGCTGGCTGGCTGAGGCTCCAGGAGGGGCCTCGCTTTTATACCTATGAACCTTTGAAAGATATTCAGGTCCCAGCCGATAAAGATCTATCCAAACGCCACAGATTTAGCTACACAGCCTAATAAATAATGGCTACTTCTGGTGGGGGGTGACAAACAGCCCAGTCACAGCAGTTTCGTCGTTCTCATTTTTAGATGACAGCTTGTCGTACAGTAGGTGTTTTTTTAGGGTGGTGAGTTCTATGTGCCCAAAGAGGAATGCACAGTGAGGTCACCGGCATCGCTTACAACATGTGCACGGGGTGACCAAATAAAAAGACTCAAAACACTCAGACTGTGCTTCCCCATCCTGCTGCCAAGATCACTGGGTATCACTCTCCACCACCATCCATCTACCAAGCAGGATCCCAGAGAGCGGTTCTGGGCGTGCATATCAAAAGAAAAATAAAAGAAAAGCGAGTGGCGATTAATCTCGCGGCGTCAGTGTGAAATCGCCAGCCCCTGCTATTTTAATTACCGTGCAGCTTGCTCAGTTCAGAGGAGGTGCGCCTTTCACGGGAAAAAAAAACCGACGGTTTATGTTCTGAAGTTTTAATTACGGTGGAAACAGCATGAGCAACATCGCTGCCTTCTGCACACACGGCGAGCGGAGAGCCGAACGCGAGCGATTCCGGGGGACCGCTTAGACGCCTCGTGCTTAATTGCTGTTTCCCGCGGCTTGGAATGTGTCTCGTGGTTAAAGTTTTTACTTTGGATAAATGGACTGAACGGCGACTAAATAATCATTCGGTTTTATTAGGTGATGCTTTTAATGTCCTTAACAAAAATGTCTAATTAAATTAGACATTAACTCATGGATTCAAGGATTTTATTTGTGACATGCAAGGTATACAGTCTGACTATAACCTGGAGTAAAATTCAAGTTAGTCAACTCCGCCATAGTAACCTGTGACCAGGAAATATAATTGTAAGATGGTGGATAGAAGGATGGATGGATGGATAGATGGATAGATGGATGGATGGATAGTCATTATTAGAAAATTCCTATTAACTGTTATATACTGTCAGATTCATACTTGTCACATGTCTACAAACTGAGCTGTCACTGATAAAATTTAATAAAAAAGCTGAATAAAATAAGATTATGTCCAGAAACAAGTGGTGTTACATTCATGAGTCTGCATTGCTAGCTTTAAAATTTGTTAGCAATTTTTTTTAAGTATTGAATTAAATTCTTTGTATGCATACACACTCAATTTCTCAATTCTGTTCCAACGGTCTGAGGCTCCAAGAAGGGAGATGGCAGCAGATTCACACCTGCTTGCTGGACAGATATACATGCTAGCCAATACCTTGCAAAACGCTTTCTGCGGAATCTGCTATTAGCGGTTTGTTAGAAAATGAGTTTGTGGTTTTTGAACCCATTTAAAAATCTGGTTCCGTCAACACACATAATATCTCACATAATGTATGTAACTCAGGCATGACTGATTACACGGATCATGCAGTATAATCTCACCCTATCCATGCAGTACGAGAATGACACAACAAGGCTGAGATGAGTAATTTTTTGCTCCCTCGTGACAAGTACAGATGGGGGAAATGCTACATAATCAACAGCATATTTTTCCGGTCCGTTTCTGGTCTCTGGTCCTCTGCATGCCTGTCACGTGAAACATGCATAATACAACTGATGAAAGAGGCAGATTGTGTGAAAATAAAAGGAAATGAGCGAGGCAATGGACTGATGAATCTGCATTCTGCATGCTGGCCTATTCTGCACTCGTTTAGTTTGTCCTGAGGAGGACAAAGTCAAGCAGTATGGAGCGAAGGCACAAACCACTCAGCCTGCTGACGCGCTTCATGCCGGCAGGTGGGCTTACCACACAGGGTAGGTCCCAGAGGGTGGAACTCTTTTTTTGTATTTCTTAAACATTTTTTTTTAACTTTCTTAAGATACCATAGCTTGTAAGACTGATTCATATATTTTTAATATTATACTTTCTTCCTGGGTAGCACAGGGTATAGTGCTGTTGCCACAAATCTCAAGGATTGTGGGTTCGAATCCCAACCCAGATCTGCGGGTATAGAGTGCGTGTGGGAGTTTTACTTACACAAAAATGTTTTGAGGGCAGAATAAAAATGATTGGTTCAGAGAGATAACCAATCATATTGTAGAGGAGGCGGGACCAAGACATCTGATTGGTTGGTCCGACATATGACCAAGATCTGATTGGTTACCTCTCTAAACCAATCGCTTCTCGTTCTTACCTCAGAACTTTTTTGTGTAAGTAAAACTCCCAAACATGTGAAGTTTACATATTTGTTCCAGTTTGCCTGGAGTTTCTCCCTGGGCTCCGGATTCCCCTACGGTCAAAAAATACAGGCAAGTTGAGATCTAAAAGCTGCCCACTGTGAACGTATGTGTGTGTGTGTGAGTGAGGGAGTGTATGTACCCAGACATGCCTTCCACTGTGTTCCTCTGCCCTGTACTTCCAAGGAAGGGCTCCAAGCTCTTGGTGACCTCCTGTATATTTCATATTAATCTGTAGTGGACCAGTTACCAGCTGTGAGACACATACATTAATAAGAAGGAGGTACGTCCACCCGCAGTCTTATAAATTTCACACATTAGCCAAACCAATATAAATGACCAAAGACTTAAGGCATCATGGATGCTGTGCATATGGCGTGCACACATGGCCAGCCGAATGTTCCGTTTTAAGAAACCCAATTAATAAAGAAGCTATTAAACCCCAGCACCAGAAAGCGCTCCTGTGAATTTAATGCCGACACGCAGTACGGCTGGCTGGCACTCGGATAATAATGCAGTTAAACTTCATCGCTCTCCTTTTGCCTCGCCAGTGACGTCCCCAGATGTGCAAAATTGGAAACCGAGTTTGGAAACAGAATCAGCAGGCTTTTTACTGAATAAATCAAACCACAGCTGTTTACATTTTGTATTTTAAAACCTGAACTGCAGGCATTACAAGTGACATTTCGTCTCCTTTTTTAATTAAAGTTCAGTCGTTTTTTTGGCATTAATCTCACTCTCTTCTTGTCCGGCTACAGACATGATTGTTGTTAGATTACTGTGAAATTTAAAGATTAATGATTTTCCTAGCGCCCATCGCGTTTGCATAACAGCTGTCTGCTGGAACACGTCTGTTATTTCACTGTGAAAATGAGACTCTTCAAGGACGGTTAGGCCTATATTCTGTTTAGACCACCACCTATACTGTGTAATATAATGTTGTGATAACATCACAGGCTAAGATTTAGTGAGGAAGCTGGGAGCTGCTTCCGCAGTGTGCAAAGTCATAGTGGTAGGGATATGTCAGATATAAAATCTATATAAACATACCACAGAACAGCATAACAAAACGTAGCAGAGCATAGCGTAGCGTAGCAGAGCATGACATAGCATAGTGTAGCATTAGCATAGCTGAATTATACTACACTGCAGTGGAGTATTTAGCCTAAATCAGTACAAAATGGTGTCAGAGTGTTAAGGCATGTGTTCATTTGGAGGAATCTAGATCAAAATAAATCATACTTAGACATAGAAGGATAAGTCACTAATATAGTTGCACACTCACGCTGACAGTTTCTGGCCACGACGGCGTCTCCAAAGTAGCCTTCGCCGCAGGTCTCGCAGACCACCCCCCGGTAGCCCGGCCTGCACCGGAGGCACGTTCCGGTCACAGGGTCACAGCTACGGGGGGACGAGAGGTCCAAATTTCCATTGCACTGGCAGGGTTGGCACGACCCCCCCAGTTCTGTAGGCTGGCCAAAGAATCCATTGGAACACCTGCAGCACAGTCAGAAACGATGAGGTCGAAGGTTAAAGGTCAATCGAGGCCGACAGCCTGGGGATCGCTGACCCCCGCTACAGCTAATTTGTGTTCTATGAAGGAATTACTGGCTGCCGGGTGTAATAATGACTCTTTTCACCTCCAATTATTGAAGGAACTCGCCGGAGATGTTCTGCAGAGGTGCCACATGTGACTATTGAATATCTTCCGCGTGTATCAACAAAGTAATTATGCCTGGAACATAAATAAGATCTTGGTGCATATTCATCATGGGGAGAGAGAGCGACGCTGTCAGCAGTCCGCAGTCCGCACGCAGCGGCAGCCGGCGAGAAGGCGAGGAATCCACCAGAACCAGGCCTGTGTCCCTTACGTTCTCATCTTTTCTCTTATATCTCCTCGGAAAGGAAGCCGTGCCGGGCGGCGATAAAGGCCCACCTTCGATCTACCGCGTCTCCTTAAACGGCTTCCGTGCTTCTTATCTGCGTCGCCCAGTTTCCGGCTGCGTGGCACTAAATGGGAAAAGCAATCGTGCCGGCGTGACGCGGCGGTGGTTCCGACGCCTGTCGGATATTTATTAATTGAGCGCGTTATTGACTGCGACGGCCGGGCGGGCGTGCCGGCGGGATGGGATGGCGGGCCGGCCGTGCGCGTCTGTAATTTCAGCGCCGTCGTTAAGCGGGGGCCGTGTTGAGACACGTTGCTAATTCCGACCTCGGGGCCGCCGTGTGGGGGGCCAGACGGCATGCGGGCGGCCCTTCACTGGCTGTACTAATCACATGCACGACGCGCAAGCATGAGCGCCCAAAGCTCTAAGGGTTTAACCTGAAAGTGCCTCTGGAGGTTCAAGCACACATGTGTGACGAGTGAAATAGGTAAGAGTGGCCCGACGTGAATCCTGGCAAAGGGCAAGATGGCCAGTGGCCCTGAGCGGCATTTTCTTAGCGGGCACTGACTTAGCAAACCACTGGCACCACCCCCTCGTAAATAATATTTCAATGTGCCACAGAGTAGATATTAAAGGAGAATTAATCAAATTCCAGTGTTGACACCCCCACCCCCCCAGTCGAAGCTTGCCAAGGATGTCACGTGGGCCCAACCTGCACTGAGCATGACAATATGCCGCAGTATTCATTCTTTACATTGGTATATTTATTATTTTCCATCCATCCATCCATCCATCCACCTTCCACTGGTAAGGGTGGTGAGGTTTGGCCAAAGGTAAATTTTTAAGATGTTGAAATAAATACTGTGAACCATCCCAGTTGCCTCGCTGCTTAAAACTGCGCATGTGAGAGCTGCCGGGAGCCGGGATGCGGATAAACGGCACCAGGGACAGGCGCTGAGATGCGCACGCGGACCCACGGCCCGGCTATTCTTAACCGCTACATCTGCACCCTCGTTAACACGCCACAGCATGGGCTGCCAGTCTATCTCCAACGCTGATGTCTCCAGCCAGGTGTGCCCCCACACCGCCCCCGCAATACCCGCCACCCCCCCCCCCCCCATGCCCGACCCCCACTGCATGCCCGAACCCCCCCCTCCCCCAACTAACTATAAATGCTCAAGCAGACGTGTCCCGACATCATGCTCATCTCCAGTTTTAACCATTTTTAACCCCGCGTTTGCCACATGGGGTGACCGAGCCGGGCCCCGGTCGGCCGTTTATTCAAACCCACGATAAACTGGCGAGAGGGGGGGCCTTGATTGGCTGCGGGTCCGGTGAGCCCGGCCGCTGCGCGATGACCTCGAGGTCCTCCCCCTGGCTGGCAGCCCACTCATTTCCCACCTTATTGCGTGCCCCTCCCCCCTCCCGCCCCCTGGGTGCACACAGCTGTCCCGGCCCCCGTTCCGGGAATATTAACGTCCAACCTGTTGCTGCTTGCAGATGAGATTCGCCGCCTCTGCCAGTCAGCCGTCTCCAGCAGGCAAACCTATATTACGATTCTGATATTACGATTCTTTCTGAAGGAGCAGGCGGCTTCTTGGTATTTCACAGGCCAATGGGAAGACCAGTCTTGGTAGAGATCATTGCCATTATTGCAATATAATTGCCCTATAATTACTGCAGCATAAAGAAATTGTATTTTAATTACGTTAGCTGCACTGCAGAGTGACGCGTACGTGAGTGGCCTTGCGTGTCTCCGTGGTAACCTGGCTACGGCGGGTTTCCTGATTGTTATAAGACACAGGGACCTACAGTATATGGTGCGATGCCCCGAACTGCAGACTTCAGGGGCTGTGAGCTTCCGATCCCTGATTGGTCACTTGGCTTTCTTTCAGGAGGCCTGGCGGTGCCGGAAGCAGACGCGCTTTTGTCTTTGGCTGCCCTTGGCGGTCTGTCCGGGAGCCCCCAGAGAAATGTGCACCCCGGCCCTCCCTCTCAGAGATGATGAATGGAACCTCCGTTTCTGCCTCGCAAATAGGGCCCCCGTCTTCCTCTGGCGTGCGCCGGCGAAATTAAAATCCCTCTCCGCCTGCCTCGAGTTAATGGAGAGTCAAAACCCGCATACACCCTCAGCCGCGAGGATGCCAGCGACGGGCCCTGCTACCATCTGTCATCAAGGCTGATGTGGGGATGAAGGGCGCCCCCCCCGCCACCCCCCCCCCCCCCAAAAGTTTCACTTGCTCCAGTCCCCTCTGCATCAACAACCTGGCAGGCCCCCCCACCCCCCACCCCAACCTCTCCCACAGCCCCAAACCTATTTGCCATCTCTCCACCCGCAAAAATGCGGGAGGAAATTAAATGATGTGTTTCTGATGCAGATGAAATGAATACACTTCAGACAGAGTTGTGGCACCAAGCGCGAGACCATCAATCTTCCTGATGGGCCACAGACCCCCACCCCCCCCCCCATTTTTGTTTATCGGTGTCCTGGGGGTTAGCGAGGAGGTGTGTGGTGGGGCCGGGGGGGGGGACAGGGTGGTGGCTGTGTGGGCGGAGCTTGGGGTCTGTATGATTGGCAATAGCCAACCAGGCTTCACCATTACAGGTGAGCTTTTAATGAGCGCGTTTCATCAGGCAGGCATGTCGTACGACGGCACGGCGTGAGACAAATCAGGAGAACATGCAGCGGCGAGAGAGTCGGATATTGACAGATAACTGATGTATTCGCCAAAAACAAGTGAGGCTGTCATAGAAGCTGATACAACTAGTTCTAAATGTGCGGCCTCTTGGAGATTGACCCTGATCACGTTCAATACCAGGCAGATCTGCTCATAAACACATTAATAAACACAATTTCTGTTCCGGCATCGCATAAGGCTATTCCGAGCTCCATCCGACACCGGAATACTCTTTTATTACGGTGACAGCGAGATTCTGGTGCACATCACGGCCCAGTGGCGCCCCCAGTCAGCCGTGTTTCATCCGGTTTGCCGGAAGCACGGGACCGACGGCGCCGGCACGTCCTGCAGACACCCCGACACCCGTCCCTGTCTCTCACCTGTCGCAGCGCGGTCCGGCGTAGCCTGGCTGGCAGCGGTCGCAGATCAGCTCACCGCCGGAGTCCAGGTGGCACGTGGGGCTGAAGCTGTGGCGTTTTTGGGCCACAGTGGCGGCAACGGCGAGGAGGAAGGAGAGCAGAGGCAGCCGGGTCATTGTGGTGCCTCCCGCGGCCGCGAGCCGACCGACTGACACTCAGGGCACAGGGGAGCCAGTCAAGGGCCCCACAGGTGCCAAAGATAGAGCGAGGGGTCGTGTTGCTGCCTGGGGGGGCGGCCGGGTGGTGGGGAGGCTATTTCCGACCACAGAGGACACGAGCAGCGGTGCGAGTGCCTTTCTTTAGCCGCCCCCCCCAGCCTGCTTCACCGGAATGCCCAGCTGCTCCTCCTGCCCTCAGGGCGCGCTGCCCCCTTTTGGTCCAACAGGGGATTACGGCCTATTTTCTGTGCTCCAGTGGAGCGGCTGTCTTTTGGCAGGAGGGGCATGTGGTGTGTTAGCACTGACATCAGCAGAGCCCAGCCCTGCTGACAAACTCTCGATTTAGCTCGGGAAGTGTTCTGCTTTATTTTATAAAATGTTTATTTTATAAGACGGGGATATGTTTACAGGAATATTACAGGGAACATATATTTACATGCAGGAGCAATGGGCACAAAATATACTGGCTTTTTTAAGACACTTCATTCTGTGACTCTAATGAGCCAATGACAGCATCTTCAAGTCACTCTGAGACGACTGTCATAAAAAGGCATAAAGAGATGAGTCCTCTTTGGTGGTGTGTGTGTGTGTGTGTGTGTGCGTGTGTGTGTGTGTGTGTATGTGTGTGTGTGTGTGTGTGGATTATGCCTATATTACATTGTGGGGACCAAATGTCCCATACAATGTGATAAAAACCTGACATTTTGACATTATGGGGACCGTTTTTCAGGTGTGTGCGTGTGTATACATACAGTATACTGTATTTATCCATCGACCTGTCTGGTAACGTCCGATCATACTTGTGTTCATGGTTCCACTGAGGCTTAAAAAAATCATTGAGAACATCCAAACGTAATAAACAGTTATTTTGATGTTGTGGGGACTTTTTTTCGGGTCCCCACAAACATCTGTGAATGCAGTCAAAATACTAAAAATGCCAAAAGTCTTGTATTTTGTTTGGTTACTTACGGTTAAGCTTAGGGCTGGGTAAGGGTTAAGGGTGTCATGTTGGGATTATAGTTTTCCCATAGAAATGAATGGACGGTCCCCACAAAGATATAAACCCGTTATTTTACTATGTGTGTAGGCTGCATACTTTCAGGGTTATGGGTGCGATTTCCATTCCTGGTGCCATGCACTGATGGGTTTTTTTTCCAGTGATCCAAAGGCAAGTTGTTTTCCACTGTGTGTGTGTGTGTGTGGGTTTGCATAGATCACATCTGGGGACCAAATTGTCCCCAAAGTGTGGTAAAACCTGAAATTTCCTAACTTTTGGGGACATTTTTTCTCCATTTGGATAACCTAAATTTAAAAAAAAAATCTGTCAATTTTTAAAAAAAAAAAAAAGTAAAAATGCCAAACATCTTGCATTTTGTTTGGTTACTTACGGTTAAGGTTAGGGCTGGATAGGGGTTTTCACTATTGGGATTAGGGTTTTGCCCATAGAAATGAATGAACGGTCCCCACAAAGATGTGAATACAAACGTGTGTGTGTGTGTGGTAGTACGCCTGGTGAGTGTGTGTGTGAATGCGCGCACGTGCATTAAGATACTTACTTGTTGGAGGGATGGGGGAGTGGGCACGAGCAGGGCTTACAGTCCTCAGCCGTTCCCTTGGTAGCATCGCCATAGAAACCAGGGGCACATGTGTCACAGTGAGGACCCATGGTGTGGTCTTCACAGTCCTGCAAATGGGATTTGGGTAGGAGGGAGTGGGTCCATTTCACTTGGCAGAAAAATGCATTACTTTAGAGTTTTACAGTAAAAGAAAAACCTGTCTTATAGATCAAGTATTTGCTCAGCAGGTGTAAACATTGTTTTATGTTTCATTTGCTGCCAGAACTATAACTACAAATTTAGCATAATTAAATTTATTTTAAAACAGGAATTGTTTTTTTCAGTGAGAAAAGCCATTTGACCTGAAATATTTCCATGTAAAAACACCAAAATAAATGCCTAATATACACACATGCTCGTTTTAAAATATTAACAGAATGACATCTAATTAAAATTTAGTTTTGCATGTCAAACCTCCATAAAATTTACTCCTAATTGCCGAATAAATCGGAGAGACTTTTAGAGGCGCGTGTGGCCAAATTAAACACGCTGCATCTTCCCGTGGGCTGGCACCAGCCCAGGGCGGGGGCGCCGCTCGGCTGATAACACGGGAGCACTGTGCCCCCAATCGCGGCCCCGGCAGGCCTAATGAAGCCATACACGCTCCCCGTCAGCCGCGTGCCTAGTCAGCATAATTAACCACGAGGAGACCATTTCCTAATTATGCGGAATCAGGGGGAGGGGGTTAGAGGAAGGATAATAAATCGCTTTGGCGGCAACGTGAAGGCGAGCAATGCTATTGGCCAGCGCCGGTGATGTCAGCCCCACCCTGCCTCTGACTGGGCGCCCCAGGGCGCCCTCCTGATGCTCACCCCTTAATTGCTTTCTAAATGACTTCCTTCCTACAGTTGGCCTTTGGTCCAACCAAAAGCACTAGAGCCCGAAAGAAACACGAGGGACCTCTGAGGAGTAGATCTTGGGATGCTTTCATGACTTCGCTACATTATACTGTCAAAGGCATGGGCTGTGCTGTTCATATTCCCATCATGCTGTGCTGTTCATTCATTTCCAGCATGAATGCTGAGGTACCAGTTGTGATGAGCCTAGAATCCTAGATTCCAAGCCTTGGCCTACAAACTCACAGCAAAGTAACCAAAGAAATGAAAAGCACACTTAGAACCTGGTCTTTGCTGCTTTATGGTTTGAAACCTCCCATTTAGAGATACTCTCAGTGGGTAGTCCATAACCTACGCCTGCTTGATTGACCTGGAGCCCCACCCAACGCCGTGCCCTGCTTGACATTACCAGGCAGCGGCCCGTGATGTCATCACAGTGCGCCGAGTGGCCGAAGCAGCGGCAGGGCTCACACACTCCCTTGAACAAGGTGCCGTTAACCCTTTGGTAACCAGGTAAGCACATCTGCAACAGGGAGACAAAACAATTACACTCTGAATGCAAGGAAAGAAAATCACCCTGACAGCGGAATGACACAAATTAGTTCTGATGAACAAGGAGCGAATCGTGTAGATGCAGAGTGACTGTTACAAAGCCATTAGATAAAAGAAAACAAAGCTATTTTTAGCCGGTGAGATTTAGAGTTTAATTATGTCAGCCCATAACCTGCTTTGCAGCAGCTAATTAATCATACAGAGATATAATTAATGCTTTTCACTAAGTGCTTTGATTTATGCAGAAGAAGCAGACATGGAGTTTCTTTTGGGTCTATTTTTAAGAGCAAATTTATTTTGCATAATAGGAAAGAAAAGAGAGATAAGACAATTACGACGCGGCAAAGAAAGTCAAGCAAATGGCAACAGGAGTTGTCCGTCACGCCTCTCAGCTTCCTGTAGCGTAAAGACTTAAAGACCCAAAGACGGGTTTGAATTTTCACCCTGTAACATGCCGTCAAACGGCAACATCAGCCGCGCCCGCTCGATAGGACCAGCCCCCACGAGCTGCTTTACATCGAAGACTGTTATGTAGAGAGCGTTCAGCAGATAAAAGTCTGCAGCTGCAAATCCCTGCAGGGCCACTGGTACCCCACTGACTGCTAACTTCCGAAGAAGACACACCCTTAAGAAGATGTTTATTTCAGCTTCTAGTTTTTAAAGAGTTTAACAGTGCAGGGGGTCGAATGTAGAGGGATCATGACATAAGGAGGCTTTCATGTCCTTCACTGTCACACCATTGGACCTGGCAGGAGTCGAAGTTCAGCAAATCGCAGTGTAGCGTAATCATTCTGAACCACTAACTACTTAAAAATGGCTACTGTGTGAGTAAATAGAAGACACAGTCTGAGTCTCACGTAATGGTGGTGTATTAAAAATATTTCAAGATAAAGACAGCTTATTACCCTACAGCTATCCCGAGGAGAATGGGGTGATCTTCATTCTGAAAATAAAATATCGGCAATGCATCATGGTACCAGTACATTATGTAAAGCAAAATTAATAATATTCTGTAGTGTTTGAATTTTCCTGGCATCACCTGAGAAATCCTCAGGCCTGATTTTATCAGTCAGTCTGACGTTCGGCTGTGGAGATTTAGTCTCCTGTTACCCTTTCAAAAAAAGGTCACTGCACTGAATCTCAGACATTAATCCAAGTCGCCTCTGTGTCAAGGATTTTTAATGATCCGGTGTGGGAGCTAGGATTGTTCTCCGACGGGTTCTGCAAAAGGTCCTGACTCTACGGCCTTTTCAAATAAGTCACAATTAACCCCTCTTCATGTATTAAAAAAAACCAATGATTCATTTCATCTTCTCTCAAAAATCTCCCAGAAATCAGCTGCGGTCAGCACTATAATGACATACGCGGAAAAATCAACGTGGCCACTGCAGCGACCTAAAGACAGCTTCTCTAAGAAGGTGACTAGCTGTCAGCTAAGTCTTTTCAAATGGGTTTCACCACCTCACACTGGTCTCAGTCATGTGCAGTATAAACTGCACACGTCACAGAGCGAAACGCACAACACAGCAAGTGCATGTCACTGAATACCAGATGGAATTTGCTCATGGGAGTTTTACTTACATAAACATGTTCTGAGGGCAGAACGAAAATTAGTTCCGATTGAAGAGGAGGTGGGTCCAAACAACTGGAGGAGGTGGGACCAACCAATCAGATGTCTTGGTCTCTCCTCCTCTAGTTGTCTCCTCTCTGATTGGCTATCTCTCTGAACCGATCATTTTTCATTCTGCCCTCAGAACATTTTTTGCTTAACTCCCGCAAGCATATCATTTCCTTCAGGATAATAAAAATATACTTATTCTGATACAGATTCTTGCTGTATTAACTGCAAGTGCAGCATATAATTCACACACGGCATAGCAAGAGTCAAACAATTCTGACAGTGACAGAAAAACTGACATGCGACGCAAAGTGGATGCTTTTTTTAACAGAGGTGCCACCGAGAGGGACTATGATAAAAAGGTGGACGCCGAGTCACGACACTCGTGTCACTCACCTCACAAGACGTTCCGCCATAGCCATGGGGACAGTGACACATCTCCACAGCCCTGGCCGGTACATCGCTCCGGGACACATCACTGGCTACCTCCAGGGTGACAGAGTTGAGTCTGGCCCCCAGGGAACGTAAAGACATGAGGAATGCAGCACACAGGACACCAAGCTGACTGAAGGGTGTCGTAAACATACGTGGGGAACCGGAACAGCACATTCTTATATTTATATGATGAACAAAAGTAACTAAAAGGAACGTAATGTTGCCGTTCAATGAAAAGCACATATCTCCAAAAATTCATTATTCCTGGAGCGTGAAAAAGTGCATTTTCTCAGAAACTACTTTACAAACTAAACCGAAATCAACATAACGAGGCACCCTTGGCACCACAGAGACACCGCTCATTACACGGCCGTCAGTGAACGGTTTAATGTTTTAAATGGACTTGCATGGATTGTTGTAAAAGAGGCAAATATGACAGTGTCAACGTGATACAGATGAATCTCCCATTACATTCACAATTAACAGTGATGTTAGCTAGATACCTAGTTATCAGCATTAAGTTGTTAAAACTGATCTGTAGTGCAGTACAGTGAAACATTCTTGCAAACAACCATGATGATTACAAATGTTAACTAATACAAATATAAATTGGAGTTAGTTAAATAGATAACTATGTAAAACATCTTTTCAGTGGTTAATTAGAAGTCAAACACTATCAGCAGACAGAGGAGAGTGGGCGTGTTCTGTCTGTAGCAAGTCACAATCGGCAAAAAATGGAGATGTGCGACTTTCACTGGACAGTGAAGACATGATGGATTTATTTACATATATACACACACATTACATGCAGGTTTGACGACATGAAGATAAGCAAAGTTAGATTTTTAACCTTAACACACAGATAAATGAGGCATTGATGATGGCTCTAGGGGAAACGTTTTGTTCTAACGTCGCTGAGGCTGTTGTGACAGCACGTACCTGTAGAGGGCCCCCTCATCATGGCTGTACGAGGCTCTGATGAGAAGCCCATTCAGATCACTGAGAGCTGTCATGAACTCCTTCTTGCTGACAGCGAGGCCTGTCTCCCGGTGTATAAAATTTTCGGCGCGCAGGACAATGCTCTTTGTTCCCTCGGTAAAGGGGGACAACTGCAGCCCGATCCGGCTGTCAATCATTGTTATCCCATTGCCCTGTGGAGACCAAAGTCAAGCTTGGTTGTTTTTTTATCTCCAAGTGGAATAAATATCCTGTTTTGATGTGCTTCAATCTGCACTCCTCCCTGTATGCTTTACATATCAATATACTCACTTATTAATGTTTTTTTATTTTTTTTTTGCTAAAACGTGATATACGTTTATGGGCGTATAATTAACTGGTCATTTAATGCAGTAGTTCGAGGCAGCATGCAGCCATGAAAGACACGGCCTTGGTAAGTGATGGGGAAGGGTCTCATACAAGCATATCTCACACAGGTGAAGTGGCCAGGCTCTGAACCCCAGACAATGTTGACAGAATCATCGGGAAGGATTAAGGGGCGTCGTTCTCATGAAGTGTTATTTACTGCCCTCCGCTCTGCTGGGGAATCACGGCCAACATGCCCCGGCCATTTTATTTGCTCCGAATTAATGGAGTGTACACATGCAAAGCAGGGATTAACCGTCGATAATGACCCGTCACGCATCCGCTGCCGTTCCATTAGGGCACCACGAGTGCCTTCACGCGGCAATATCTCAATAAAGCCCCTCGACTCCTGCGCTCTGTCACTTGACTGCGAAATGCGGAGAGACCCCCCCCCCCCCCCCACCCCATGGCGAGCCAAGATGAGCGCGCCACTGTAATTGCATGCTGATGGAGAGCGTGGAAGAGGGCGGCGGTCGAAAGGCAGCCCTCACCCATGGGGCCGACCCCTGGCCTTCCAGAAGGTTCCGACTGCACTTCATCACTATCGTTTGCCAAACAAATATAACCACAATTAAAAACCGTCGGCTGCAAGCTTCTGCAAACATCTTGGGTACCTCTCTCTCTTTGTGTTTTTATGCGAAAGCACTTATATATTCAGAAAGTGAAACAAAGTGGTGGGACTATTAATTTTTTTTTAAATGAATGACAGCTCTGTGCCATTAATATGTATTAGGGCTGCCTACCGTTGCCCATAGCCCAAAGAGCTTAGCCGATATATACAGCATATGACATTTTTAGATGGTACAATATGTATTTCTAGCCAATGTCCATCCATTTTCGCTAACCACTGGTCCAATTAGGGTTGGCGGTGATCTTGAGCCCATCTCCAGAATCAGAGGGCGTGAATGAAATAAACAGACCCCAACAGAGCCTAATCACTTCATTACTAACAAATAGGGCAAGTCTGGTTTTTCAGGAAAGGGGAGTGAGGTACAAGTGTCCTTCTTGAAAGTAGCTTGGTTGAGTTCAGCTTTGGGAAAACTTGGCTTGATTCTGGTCTTTTGAACCTGATATTTAAAGGGGCCCCGTCCCCTTTTTCTTCAGTTCTCGTCCTATTTTGGACACCCGCTGTCTGTTGCCTCTGTTTCCATCCTAAGAGCCAGCCCCGCCCCCAACCTGATGTAGCATGAGTAGTTACTCGCAAGGGCTGCTACTCTGGTAGCAGGAGGTAAAAGCTCTATCAATGCTCTGGGTTCTGTGACAGCCAGTGGTCAGAAGCCATGCGTTTGCAGTCTGTCGTGTTGGATCTGCGAGGCCGTGTCCAGTTTACCGCCGGAGTCACAGAGGGGGGTGCCCCACGTCCGAATGCGATGGAATGCCGGCTTCCTCACAGACGGCTTACAGATGTGCACCAAACAGCAGTGTGTGCACTGCCTTGGAATAACAATTGATTTGTTCACTTTTGTTGCTTCTTGTGCAACATGTATGCATGTACATATGTATGCTTACTTATAAAATCTGTATGGCTGTGGTATGTATGCATACACACAGGTTAACATTTTGCTGATTCATAAGAGGGTTGTACATGATGGCACACTGCATCATCCACACCCAGCAAAGGCCGGCATCCGCCATATCGGTGCACAGTTCCCAGTTTTGTGAGAGACCGTCCGTGCCTTTAAATATGTTATTGTTTGCATGTTGGATGTATTGCTGATTGTCAGAGGTGTTAATGACGAGAAGATGTCTTTTCTAATTATGTATTTTTTTACTTGTCTTTGCCTCCTCGCAATCTGCATCTGCATCTCCTTGCAGCCATGGAGAAACGACATTTCATGGTAGCCATGTGAGGCCTGGAACACAAATCTTAGCGCTAATGCATCCCTACATGGTGAGACAACAATAAAGCATCATGAATCCTGTGTGAGTAAAGTTACTATAAATACAGTACAAAAGAATGGATGAAATGAGTGAATCGCTGAATCTATACCTACAAA
The DNA here is from genome assembly GCF_048594095.1 of Paramormyrops kingsleyae. NCBI lineage: Eukaryota > Metazoa > Chordata > Actinopteri > Osteoglossiformes > Mormyridae > Paramormyrops > Paramormyrops kingsleyae. The sequence goes on along the minus strand of NC_132815.1, from coordinate 5,183,200 downwards.
CACAACACAGGGTGACCTATGAGCTTGAGTGAATGAATGCAGCACAGAGAATCCATGACAAATGTGATCAGAAGGCACGTTAAACACAGCCAGGCTTCAATGTTTCAGAACGGCGGAGCAAAACCCAATTAGTCATGCAGAAAAGATCCCTGTCGGCTGTAGCCCAATAGTGGAAATTGGGCCTTCAAACAAAAGTCTACTCTGCAAGTAATGGCATTTGCTGCCATTGCAAGAAAAAGAATACAGCGAAATGTATTTAGGGATAAGGACTCCTTCCTGGATTAGGCAGGCTGCAGGCATCAGGACGAGCTTAACGGCTTGCAGAAGCCCACGTTTCTGGCAATGTTGATAGACCGGAATACCTGGCTTGTGGAAACAGGAAGGACAATCAAAGCTGCGCTGAAGCACTGGCGTTAGCATGGGGGGTGGGGGGGGGGGGCAGGCAGTGATGAGAAGGATGCGCCCTCACTGGGGGCGTGAGCTTTGTTGTTTCTTTGCACAATGCTGAGGACTCTTGGTGTCCACGTGTTGCTTTTATGCAGTGGTGCTCTAAGTGTGTCTGCTATCGCGGGAAATGTCCCTACACACAGACACGGGCAGTACAGTCACGCTACACCGCTGCCACGCTGACGAATTCCCAAATCTGATTGGCCAGATTAATTTCCTATATCCACACACACAGTGGCAGCCAGGCAAGTCACAGCAGTAAATCAATGCGCTATTAAAATCTTTCATTCTAACTAACGTTACTTAAAATTTCAGACAAATAACAGAATTTAAAATTAACAAAAAACTAAGGGAAATGTTGAATCGTTGGTGCAGGAAAGTACTTCTAATAATAAATGCATTTTTGCCTCATACAATTGAAAGTAATGTCTTTAGGTACGAACGCGGGAGCCATGTGTGTTGTCACCATGGTATAACTGGGTTAATGCACTACAAGCCTGGCATTATACGCTTTTAAACATAGCCCGCTACGTGAAGGGGGTCCTTTGCCTCTGCAGCCGTGCATAAAAATGTATGTATGATGCACAGCTTGGAAAGCATTAACCCCTATATAAAATGAGCTTGGGGAAAGGCAGAAACAGACTGGTTATCAGTCGGTCATCAGTAGGAAGGAACAGCTCACAGTGCTGACCTATGATAAGTGCTGCCTCACTGCTCATAAGGAACAAAGAGGTACATTTTTCTTTTGAACTGACCAATTATCATGACTAAAAATGCACATATAGATAATCCACATATAAATGAATAAGGCAATAAGTGAGTTTGCATTTTTTTTTAAGAGTGTGGCATTATGGGCTAGAGAGACTGCAGAGTTTACCAAGGTTACAAGCACAGGACACATGGAGACTGGGCATGAAAGACTTATCCCTCAAAATTATATATACATCTTAGATTTGAGATTTGAGTTTTAACATATGTAATCTCCACAAAAGCAGGAAGAAAAACACAGGTGCATAGACTGGTCTTCCCAAATTAGATATTCTCATGAAAACCAACTGAGGTCATGGCTTCAGTTGCCAAAATTATTTTTACATGCCGCTGTCATGCAGGGGTTTAGTCTGTTGTCTCGTATAAAGATACATGTTCTTCAGATATACATCTGGCCAAAAGGCTTGACCAAAGATGAAGGCGTCTTGCGAGGCCAAGTCTGCTTTTGGTTAAACCTGAGAAAGAGCGGCATGGTCTCCGACCGCATGACCGCATCGGCTGTGCTACGCTCCCCGAAAAGCGTGGACCGGAGAGGGGGGGCAGGCCCCCGGCTGTGCTCTTTTTCTGGAGCCCCGCTAATGACACACACATGTCGGAGAATTCCAGAGGCCTGCACTCGCTCCGGCCGAACAGCTGTGGACGCCGCGCTCTTTAAACGGAACCAGATGAACGTGGCAGCCACACACGCCCCAGACACAAAGCTAATTCCCCAAGATGGTGGACGGGGCCTGACCTCCTTCATCACACAGGAAACAAAACAAAACAAAAAAAGATTAAAGCATCTCAGGGTACCACAGGTAGCGTAGCAGCGAAGGACAGTAACTTGCAGCCTACTAGAGTGGTCCCCTATTATTTTTCCCCGAGGACCAAATTCCATCAAAAACACAAAGCCAGGGGTCACTGTTCCCATAAAATGAGCCCAGTGTGGGGGGGGGGGGGGGGAGGCTATTCATTCTCGCGGGCAGGATTATCGAGGAACCCTGGTCTACAGGTTGCTGGTTTATGTCCCTGGCAGGGATGTTCTGTCCTAGAACGGGACATGCAGCTGAATAAACATGCATGCGTTGGAGCTGCAGGTGCTTCTGAATAACAGCATCAACTAGGATGCTAATGAGTCATCCACAGTGCATGTGGCTTGGCGGAAAAACTGAGGACATACCTGTAGGATGACGTCGGGATGGATGGAGGGCGTAATGGCCTTGTCTCCACCCTCTGTGTCGTAGGACACCATATACACCAGCCTCCCTCCATAGGCTGTTAGCTGTAAGGAGACACGGCAGCAGTGAACAAGTAGAATGGTCCAGATCTCAGAAATTCCCAATAATACTGTACCAGAGCAAGAAGCAAAACGATTTCATCATACAAACATTTCATTCCAGCTCAGAAGATGAACTAAGACTGTGGAAGTCGAATGCAAACGGTTGTGCAATTTAGTCAATTGCATTAAAAAGTTATAACGGGCTTGCTGCAAGTTTAAATGTGGAAATGAACGTTGAAATTAGAATCCGAATAAGATTTGAGGCTTTAATAAGGCGCATGAGCTTTTACACAAATACATAAATCAGAAGAATCTCAGGGCTGCTTTCACGTCCCACAGTAGGAATTCACGTTATAATTGCAGTTACACTAAAATGCATTTTGTAAGAAAATACTCCAGTCCACAAAGGACAAAAAAAACAAACTTATCAAGTCTATAATATGCTGTATATTTAGAACATATCTGCAACAGGAATAATGACCTTTATCAACAGGGATGACTAGCTTCACATATACGAGTTTAAGTATGAGATCACTGTGTGCAATTCCCAAAGCTCCCCTTGAGCATTACAAGTGATATGTAACTATGGCAAAGCTACAGTGTCCACACTTTCACAGCAGGTAACCCTCCGACATCCTCTCAAAGGGTGTTAAAAGAGCCCGCAGCTGTTATTTCATTGTCTTTGCATGTAGAGGTTCCATTGCTCCATTGCTTTGTGAGGCAAAGACAATGAGTATTCAGACTTCCTTTGAAGACAAAATAAATATCTATCCGTATGAAAATCGTGATTGAAAGGTTATAGGACACTGGCCAGTTCCCAAGCCTCCTACCATCTGAAACATTCCCTTTTCTTTGAATATTGGTCCTGCTGTTTTCCCGGGCTCTGGCTATGTCTCCACCCTCACAGCCTTCCAAATCAGAATCTTCTGTGTTTATCTTTCCTTTGCTGAGAAGAGCCCTTTCTTGTCCTGACGCGTGTTTTCTTTCTGTCTCCGCATGCATCGCTCCCGCTGGGTCTGAAAAGCGCAGCCTGGGGTGTCGCCGCGCCAACGGACGGACCAGGAAGTGACCCGCGCCGAAGGCCACCCGGGGGGGGGGGGGGATGCTGTACCTGCAGCCAGCAGCCCAGCCGAGGCATGGACAGCGCTGACCTACATCTGCTGGGGGGGCGGAGACTCGCTTTGAGTCGCTGCTGCCGCCGTAGGAGGTCCCCCCCCCCATGAAATGCAAAATCTGCGGCAGTGTCTCTGAGGTTTCCCTTCCTGCTCTTTAAGGTATGTTTATGAAGCTACCCTCCGAGATCAATGACACACATTCCCAGCAGCTCCTGAACCAGCTGTGCTTCCTGCCAGCTTGCGGCTCGTCCTTTTCTGTGCTGCCTCCCCCAGCTAGGATGTGTCCTTCATCCCCAAAAGCAAAATCCGAATATCTCAAATCAGGAGGGGTCAAGGATATTATTCACGTGCAGGCTCGGCAGGCATGATACACGTCCCTCCCAGATTGACAGGAAAGGCCCCGGGGCTGCCCCATAAGCTGCCTGTCAGATGCCACATATTTTGGTGGCCTTTTATTAGATTGAACCCTCACATTCGCAGCAACGAACCCCACAGCAGGATCTCTAACTCTGTTGCGTAACCTTTATTTGTGCCATACAAACAAGTTACACATCATGTGACCTCACTTGACCTCCCTCTTGGGAAAGCTGTCGATGAGATCCGCTCCACAGAGGCGCTGAGGATTGCCAATCGGAAGGGCGATTTTAATAAATCTCATGGAACACCCGCCCCAACCCACAGCCCCGGTTTTATTCCTCAGACAAAGCCCCGATCATGGCACACAGCCCCACATCTGCTCTGCATGATACAAAGCAGCCATTTTGTTTGTTTTAATATCCGGAAGAACCGCTTGCATGTCCTTCCCATAGCGCCCCCCCAGGAACTAAGGGCGCAACACCATTCCGCACAACGCCACTTTTTGCTGCCTTAGAACAACAGTGGCGTTCAGTTCAAGTCCCACTGTTAAACAAATATGCACATCTGTGGCCCATGTGCCTGGAATGGGACAGCACACATCGCCAAGACAACCGGACAACCGTCTCTGTATGGTTGAGTTATGCTGGGAACACCCCTTGCTGAAGACACCTGTGTGTCACATGGCTGAACATGTTCTGTATGTTTATAAGCTGGCGGACTCAAAGCCTGTGGTGTTACTGGGTTAACAGGAAGCTAGTCAGGGCTGCCAACTCTCACGCATCCGGCGTTCAGACTCTCACGCTCACCCAAGAAATCTATATTATTCCATTATAAACCTGCAATGAGCTACATCAAAAGTGTTGGGGTAGCTTGCAAACACTACAGACAATTAACAAGGTAATAAAACTGTTAACATACATGTAAATGCGTGTGCAGACTTGTCTCGAATTGAAAATCTCACGCCAGCCAGCTGGTCAAAGTTGGCAACTCTGCGCTACTGCAGGTCTGCAGAAACACTGTAGCTGTTAATCTGTTAACCATTAAGTGGGATTCTATCACTGCTTTGCTATCTGTTATACCTTCCATGATTGAATCATTTCTGAACAATACGAAGATGTGAAAAATATGAAACACGAACAAGACTTACAATCCATGCTATTCCAGCAAATTCTTTGTACTAACGTTGACAAACCTAGCCATGCGTGCTGTTTATCCCATACAGGGTCACTGCCAGCCTGGAGACTCTCCCAGGAAGAACAGGACATCCTGGGTCACACACTCACACAGACTGTGCTATTTATTGACACAAATTCACCTAGCCACATGTTTTTGGATTGCATGTTGAACTGGAGTACCTGACGGAGGCCCAGGCAAAGACGCCAAACCGTGCACCAACCTCTCTCTCCCCGGGTTACCGAATAACCAAGTTGTCGAACATGAGCAGTCAAAAAAAAAAAACTTGAAACATACATTCAACAGTTTAAAAAACACACATGTAATTTCTGCATGTATCGGCTACGCTCAGACTCTGGGGAGATGAACGGGAGCCTTTAAAACCCTCATCAGTGCAGCATTTAATTGACGCCAAGTGAGACCAGTGAGCCGTAGAGTGGGGGGGGGGGGGGGGCAGATCACCCTCTGCAGGCACTGCAGCAGCTTCCAACATGCCCCAATTCCGGGGAGGGGGAGGGCATTTGTGAGCAAGGCCTCGGACGAGTTAGCCTGAGTAAATATATTCATTTGGGTAAAACAATCTCTGGCGGCCATCCATGCATACTGGGCCCCTGTCAGCGTGGAGACAGGAGGTAATGGCCCCCTCTATCGCCGGGGAGGCGCAGAAGCGTGCGCCCTGCCGCCAAGATCACTCCATTTATCATCATAATAGTCTATTACCCGTGATGGGTCACAACTCAGCCAAGAGCCAGGCACCATAATTGCTGCGATTCCTTTTGCCTGCCCAGGAAAGCCAAGAAGTGGCTCCGCTCAGGCGATGGCCAATCAAGGTCCAGAAAGCCCCCCCCCCCCCCCCCCAGAATAGTTCAGCATGGCGTTTGTGGGTTCACTCTTTATGCCACAAACTCTCACCATCCTCCTCTGCCACAAGCTGCTGGAAAAGAATATCAATTACGGCTGCGGGTGACACATTAATTACCGCGTGATGCATATGGACACACGTGTGTCCACGTGTCTGCTGGCTGAATCCAAGCTGCTGCCCTCCCAGGTTTATCAGACATTTAAACACGCAGTCAGTCACTCCGCCCGACGGCGGTCTCACGCGGCCGAGAGGCGCGAGTGGTGAGCTGGAGCCGCGGACGCTAAAGTGGGGCCCGCAGGGAACCGGCGCTTAGACATTTAGGGGCCCGCAGGGATTCTCACTCCTATCCCTCACCTCACCTGCACACACTCGCACGCTCACCCCCACCCCAGAAATGCACAGACGTGCCCCCCTGCACGCTGTCGCACGGATGTCACCACTAATGGCCATCACTGCCGCCCTAATTCGGACGATGAAACATGGCAGCGAGGATGTCCCCGCGTAATTACAGCACAGTCGCGGCGTCACTGTAGCGTGAGAGCCTGTGTCTGAACGCTTTAAACGAGTCTTGACTGACGGCCACAGAGAAGCAAACGTTTGCTTTTCTCTTTTGGCCAATGCACAGTGCTCATATTTACCCCCGACTGCCCCGATCTCACACAGAGTGCAGAACACCCACGTTTACACCCAGGGAGTACCGCTACAAAGGAACATTTCATACTTCTGCACACAAAGCCTCATCTTAACATAGTGAGGGACAGAGAAAATCCTGCACATGTACAGCAGGGACTTTGTGTATTTATGTGGTAATATGCATGTATAATTCCAGGTGTGTATAATAGTGTGTGTGTGTGTGTGTGTGTGTGTGTATAGTACTTGGGTTAGGTTTTTGATCCTCACTCCCGACTCTGTCTGTGTGGCCTTTGTGTGCCCCCCCCCCCCCCCGCACAGATGCTAAGCACAGATGTTAAGCACAGCTGGCAAGATGTTACAGCTAAGAATCTAACACCATACCAGTAAATGTTAAGCAGAGACGCTAAGCTAGATTCTAAGAAGAGATATTAAGTACAGATGCTAAGCAGAGCTAAGCATAGATGCTAAGCAAAAAACGCTAAGTACGGATGCTAAGCTAAGCTATGCCATTACAGCTAAGCAGCTAGCATCACACCAGGCACAATAAATGCCAAGCAGAGACGCTAAGCACAGATTCTAAGCAGAGATGCTAATCACAGAGGCTAAGGACAGCTGCTAAGCACAGACGCTGAGGACAGATGTTATGCGCAGATGCTAGGCAGAGACGTGAAGCAGAGATGATAGGCAAAGATGCTAAACTAGGGTGACCATACGTCCCCTTTCTCCCAGACTTGTCCTCTTTTTTGGGACCTAAAAATGTCCGGGATTTGCCTGTGTTTGTAAGCACAGGCACTAAGCAGAGATGTTGAGCACAGATGCCAAGCAGAGACGCTGAGCACAGATGCTAAGAACAGATGCTAAGCACAGGTAGGTACAGAATTCTTCCGCTCCCTTTGGATGTGGGGGAGCTCAGCTAACAGGCGGGGGGGCGGGGGGAGGGTACAGAGCTGGTGAAGCCGGGGGTCTGACCTTGTTCCCCAGGTAGCTGGGAGGGGAGCTCCAGTAAAAAACCCCCTGCAGATGGGCGCTGGCCTCTGCATGGCCGACGCTGAGCGACGGAGGGTCCTCCTGACTCGGCACGGGCCAAACCTTGTCCTCACCGTCCCCCCTCAGGACCCAGCCAAGCATGGTCGTCATCTGGCAAAGGGGACCGCAGAGAAATGGGTGAATGAGTCAGTAATCAAACCACAACTAGTACAGCCATTCATCAGAACCCCAGGGAATGATGTACTGGCTCCCACCACTTAACCCATTTTCTGAAAAAGTGCATCATTTAATTGATAAGTGGGAACATAATTCTGGCCATAAACCACTCTGCTTGTTATACCAGTGTGGCGGTGGAATGGTTTCCTCGAAAGAGAATTTCACACGGCACACATGCATATCCGTTATCACGCCATCAAGGTATTTATGTGGGTGGGTTAAACCTCGGTAAATTGTACTTAAATTACGGGGTGTGCAGCTCTGTTAAGACCATGTTAAAAAAAACGGAAATGTTAGAGAGACCAAAGTAAAAGCAGGCCACACTCAGAGCAGAATCTCATTTACGCTGCTACGTGCACTCGCCGTGGAGACGGCCCGTTTGCACGGACATGGCATTCGCACGTGACGCACTCACAGACACAATTACACGGCGGCGGCCGCGGAGTTTTGGAAGGAGAACTCAAGGTCAGGTTAATTACAGAGACAGATGCAGGGCTGCCTGTCTCATGCAGGAAGGGGGCGTTGATCACTGTGACACCCCATCCCCCCTCCCCCCTCCCTCCACACTGCCTGTGCTGATAGCCCCTCTGTTTACCAACACATATCCCCACAGACTATTAACCTCTGACCCCCCTGTGGGCTCATCCAATCAACATGTCACCATGGGTGACACGCTATAAATCAGCCGGTATTTACGGTGCGCCGGGGCCTTGGCCGTTTCTGGCCCGGCGGACGGCACCATGTGATTTTAATAAACCCAGGAAGACTGAGGCACTTCACCCATGCGCCCCCACCTGTGCACAGGAAGAGTTAAACACCCCCCCCCCCCCCCCAACAGTAAAGATGCTAATGAGTCCGATATCTCACGTTACTGTAGGACCAGGAAGAGTCAGAGCATTCGCTTGTGATGCCGGAGCAGAAGCACTTTCCGCATCCGTAGGGATTATCTCCACGGAGATTGTGGAATCCCGACTTGCAGAGGTCGCAGTTTTCCCCCTCGACGTTCCCCTGAAAGACGACAAAAGACACATAGGGTGAGTGCTGGCCTTGACGCGAGGGTCCAGATTGCACATTTGGGTCGGATGGGATCCCACAAATCCTCCTGACTGGATCATTCATGTCAAGGACCCCCGTCCCTCTGGTCCCATACAGACAGGCAGTAGATCAGTAATCTCATCAATCAGGGAAAAGATGCAGCAAAAAAATGCCGTATACGCAACGAGATTTAAGAATTTATTTGTCCTATGCGCAATTACTGAACAGATCAAAATTCAAAACATGCATCTCTAGCTTACCATCGTAAATTCAAAATATCATAAGTCGAACCGTCGTGCAGCAAGGATCATAAATTAAGTCAAATAATAAGTGAATGTGGGTTATGATAAAAAAAAAAAAAAACAGAAGATAAATAAAATGCTATATGTAAGAATGTATTGTGTTTATGCACACAACAGTACTATGATCGTCTGAAAGACGAGAGCAACAACAAGCAAGGATCAGCCCATGGCACGTGGAAGCAGATGTTTCTGAGATACGACACAGAGAGCGGGATCTGTAGCAGCCAGACTATACATGTTAAAAATAAAACCTGCCGGCTGTAGGGCGGCGCCCGCCCCCCACCCCCATGCGGCCGCCCACCTTGCAGGTGCAGGGCAGCTTGCACGGGTCCCTGTTCAGACTTCCCTCCAGACTGCAGTTGCAGCGCACGCACAGCGGGGACCCGGTGTACCCAAAGGCACATCTGTCACACTTGTCACCCCCGTAGCCCTGCCTGCAGTGGCAGGAACCGGCTCTTAGACCTGCAGGCGGGGTGCACAGCGGAGACACGCCGGTGTTGACAGCGAGCAGGGCAGCGGGGCAGCGTTGCGGTAAAAAACCTTCACAAAAGGTTGTCAGTTCAAGTCCCAGTAGGGGCCATTCTCGCCGATGTCTGAGTCGCATACTTAACCTGAGCTGCCTCGATAACAGCATCCAGCTGTAGAAATGCAAAACAGTCCAACCTAGATAAGTCAGTCTGGATCAAAGGGACGTCAGTTACGCATGTAATGCGTCGCATGTGGTGCATCGCGGAGGCCCGTTCACCTGCTGAGGCCATAGACTCGTCGGGGACGCATGCTGCATGGAGGGAGCCTGCGGGGTTACACAAGCATGGCTGGCAGGGGTCTGGGTCCTCCGGGAACACCTGGCGGAGACAACGGGGTAAATCTTTTTGAACTCCTAAGCTCCCTCTTGGAAGAGACGGCGCCGGCATGCCGCACCCCTTCGGGCCGGAAGTAGCCATCTGCGCAGCTCTGGCAGTTGATGCCGGCCGTATTGTTGCTGCAGCCGACGCAGATGCCGCCACCCTCGTATGTGCCCCTCGTGTTCAGACTCTCCCTCCGGACAGCGACCGTCTGATTGTAGTAGCACTCCTCCGACTTGCCATGACAGTTGCATTCTGGGAGAATGTAGCATAGAGCGGGACGGGTACAGGCTAGTCGTTAAGCTTCTCAATATTCATCGCACCACAAAATACTCCACCTTCTTATTTTAGTGCTCAGCTGACTCTCTCCCCATCCATTTTACCGCGCCCAAACAGGAAAAGACCCTCATCGCCGTAGCGATGCAATTATATCATGGTTGGTGCGACTTCCTTACTCTCGCACACGTGCCGGGTCAGGAACGTCCCTGCCATCCACGGCTGCTGGTGGTAGCCGGGGCAGCACTGGTCACAGCTGTCCCCGCAGGTGTTGTCCTCGCACTCGCAGCTGAATTTCTGCCAACAGTAACAGCGGTTGGTGGTAAGTCGGATTGAGCAGGCCTGCTCCCCAAAAAGGCTGGGACCAAAAGGGGCAGGTGGATTCAGTGATGCTGAAGCGCGGAGAGCTCCTCCCCCCCCCCGGCCCCCATTATACCTTGGTGCCACTGTTGAGCGGGCAGGCTTTGGCGTGTCCGTAGCAGATGCACATGCCCCCGACCGAGATGTCCTTAATTGAGTAGTAGTACTGCGGGCAGGACAAACGAAAATGGCAGAGTGTCACACGGCGAGGTCTTATTTCATCATTTTCGGCTCTAAATGAAAGTTCAGGCGATCACGGGTCGGAGCGGCGGGGGGAATTTAATTAAACCGGCAATTAAGCAGCTGGGCCAGTGACAGTCAGATATCAGAGGCAGGTCTGGTTACACACAGACCTCTGATTAAAGTGCTGACCCTTTAACCAAGGTAAAACGCGTAACTCTCTTTATTGTTATGAGTCTGCATCAGGTGATCTGGCCCTTGACTGGGTGATCTGGCCCATGATTGGGTGATCTGGCCCTTGATTGGGTGATCCGGCCCATGATTGGGTGATCTGGCCCTTGATTGGGTGATCCGGCCCATGATTGGGTGATCTGGCCCTTGATTGGGTGATCCGGCCCATGATTGGGTGATCCGACCCATGATTGGGTGATCCGGCCCATGATGGTACTGCAATGTACAAGGCTCGTACAAAGGGGCTCGTATTCACCATTCATTACGGTGAGTTCCCAGTCACAAAAGCCCAACTGAAAGGTCCTTCGGCGAGACTACACCGAGACCACATGCAATTACAAGCGTGACCCGCAGGTACAGCCATACCTGTTAATTAACTAAACCACAAGCACAAACCTGGTGACTGAAAAATGCCAGATTTAAAATATGATCAGATGGACTGAAATGATGTCTTAATAGTTCATTTCAAATCATCTGGCGAGATTACACTGCGGAAGGAGATTATTATGTTAGTTAGGCAGACCGAGTAAAAGTCACATTAACAAATCCATTTTATCACTGCTACTAGTAACTGGACACGCGTCCGAACCCGTCTGGTGACGATTGGGTCGATGTCCCGCGGGTCATTGAGGGCCAGGGTCATGAGGTCAGCGTTCAGCGTCCTGATTCTCTGGAAGCGTAGGCGGATATAGCGGGCAGAGGTGAAGTTCAGCAGGGTTGGGGAGGGATCTTCGGCACTGGGCCTCCCATTGATCAGGGAGGTGTGGATCTGCAGCACAAACGGCAAGAACAAAAGTGGACATTAAGCAATAAGAACCATGGAGGGCGATGGGGCTTCAGCGCAGGGCCGGTAGCAATTACACAAATGGACACCGTATTTACTCAAACACCCAGTGCAATTACCCTCCTTACCTGATTAAAAACACACAGCCTAAATTACAGGCCAGATCTCGTGCTGATTGTTATAAAAAGAGGTGCATGGGGGTAAATTCCAGAGCAATTAGTATCTTTTTTTAGCACCCTATTTAAGAGTGCTTCAATGCCAATCTGCAGGGCGGGCCTCTAATCAGCCGCTGCATCGTCAGCAGGGAGCATCACATGCAGCATCACTCTGCTGAATCCGCAATCATTGCATGCAGCATCACTCTGCCGAATCCACAATCATCGCATGTGGCATCACTCTGCCAAATCCGCAATCATTGCATGCAGCATCACTCTGCCGAATCCACAATCATCGCATGTGGCATCACTCTGCCGAATTCGCAATCATTGCATGCAGCATCACTCTGCCGAATCCATAATCATCGCATGCAGCATCACTCTGCCGAATCCATAATCATCGCATGCAGCATCACTCTGCTGAATCCGCAATCATTGCATATTTGAAGTGTCCTGAAGGCCAGATCCTCATTCTGGAACTCCGAAACTATATACTAAGTGGTACAATTAAAACATGATTTTGTGGTTTATGGACATCATGTTGCATAGTATAACACATAATTTTATGCGATGATGCATAAAATTCTCCGAAAGTCGAGGTAATAATAAATTTTTTAATTATTTAAAAGCTCTCAACACTTGTATATTTGCTCCTCAGTGTGTCTGTGTGTCCCAGGGTACACCCCTCTCCACTGGCGACCCCCGGGTGGGTCAGACCACTGGAGAGAAGGGAGGGGGGTGCATGACTTGGGGGGAGCAGGGCTGTGGACCGTGTGGGCGGCTGTGTGTGTCTTTTGTGGGACACCACTTGTCTGTTAATGAGACCTACTGTACACCGTTGCCGCTTTAATGTTCCCTAATTGCCGATTTGAAAAGTAATTTCAGCACACAGCCAAAGTCGTTAGCCATGCCGGGGCTAATGAGCGCCACATGCGGGTCGGGGCATTTTCACATGCGCGTGCGGGGGTGTCCGCCCTCCCCAGGGGGAACGCGGTCTGCCGCATGAGGAAACAGACTGCGGCTCGTTGCCACTAAAAATCCAGGGCTACTTTAATAAATATCAACTTATATAAAAAGATATCAAGTTAAAATCATGACCAGTCTGGATAGTAACTTTGTATTGTTCATATAAAAAAGAATAAAGAGGCAAAAAAAAGGAATTCACTAAAAGTTAAAGCTTACAGCAAATTAAATACTTTCTTTCAAAATCAAACTAGACTATGATATAGTGGGCTATTATTATTTATGATCATATAGATAAAATCAGCAAAAATTATTATATAATAATTATTATCATTATTGTCATTTTAATGATTATTATATAGATAAAATAAATTATAAAAAATGACAGAATGCAAGAAATATCGCAGCTCATTGTTATATTATATTGTGTTCCAATGGAACCAACCAAAATCACACATTTATTTCATAAATAAACCAATCCATCAAAAATCAGGTTTCATAATGACTTGCACCCCTGGTGCAGCGCTTGGTGAGACCACCTCTGGTGAGCAGAACAGCATGTCGTCTTCTCCTGTACTCTTTCACAAGGTTATGATACACATTTGGAGAGATTCTGGACCATTCCTCCACAGGGATCCATTCAAGATCAGCCACATTCTCTGCAGCAAGACAGAGTCTCAACCCAACAGAAAATTTGTGGGCAGAAATGAAAAGTGTGAGATAGGAGTCCTTCACCCCCGATCTGTCTGGGGAAATGGGCCAAAATCACAGCAAAATATTGTAAGATGCTTGTGGAAGGTCAACCAGAACTATTTAAAGTCAATGCTACCAAATGCTGACAGTGTATGACAGCTACTGACCCACAGGAATTGTGATATGGTGAATTAAAAGTGAAAAAAATCTCTGTAAACAATTGTTGGGAAAAAGTAGATGTCCTAACTATAGTTTGCTAACATGAAATCTGTGGAGTGGTTAAAAAAATGAGCTTTAATGACTTCAACCTAAGTGTATGTAAACTGCCAACTTCAACTGTATCAGCTGTCCTCATCAGTGCAGTCCACAGGTTTTCCACTGGACTGCATTCTGGTGACTGAGATGGCTTTTGCAGGACCTTGATTGTCCCAGAACCATTTGTTTGTGGTGTGTTTTAGGTCAGAGTCGCGCTGGAAAGTCCATCCTCAACCATGTCTCAGGGTTCTGGGACTGGAAACCAGATTGTCAGCCAAAGTCGCTTCAAACTCGGTAGAATCCATTAAGCCATCTGACCTTAAACAATGTCTCAGAACCTCTAGAAACAACACTAATTCACCACTGTATTCCACTGTGGATATGAGGTTCTTTTCCTGCGTCTCTGTTTCAACACCAAACATGCTTATGCTGTATCTGGCCAAAACATTCCATTTTTGTCTCATGTGACCACAGCACTTTCGTCCAGTCATGATTTTAAATCACCTTTGGAAAACTGGAAGCTCTTGCTTCTGTCTTGGGTCGGAAAAAACTCTCTCCTTGCAACTTTTCCAAGGAGCCTCTCGTTACGGAGGTGGCATCTGATGGTGCTTTTTGAAACCTGCTGACCCCAAGACGCCACCAAGACTTGCCATTCTTTCACAGTGATTCTTGAGGATTTTTTTCTCACCATCCTCCTTCCTATCCCTCCTAAATGTGTTTGTATCTCCTACCTGTTAATTTATGAATCATTGTCCTTACTGCTCAGTGGTATATTCATTTATTTTTATCAGATTTATAAAGGTCTACAACGATTTGTCTCTTCTGAACTCTTTTCAACCTCATTTTTATGTCCAGGAAGTGATGACACGAAGTTCCTTAAAACTTAGATGAACTTACATAAGATGAATTTCACTCATGGTTTAAATTTGGTAGATTTTATTTCCTGTATTCTTTAGGGGTGCAATTAGTTGTGAAACTTTTATTTAGAGGAAACAGATTTTTAAATAAATCAATAAATGATTTTGGTTGGTTTCATTGGAACAGTAATAAACTAGGATAATTTTTACTTCTTGGCATTTCTGCATTTATCTCTGATTAATATGATTATTTATTTTTATAGTATTTTTAGTGCATTTCCTGTCAGTGGTGTCAATAATTCTGGAGCTCACTGTATATATATATATATATGTCATTGATTTTAATCCAATCTACTCCTTGACACTTATGAAGTATTAAAGCTCTTGCAAAGACTCCCACAATACATTTCTTTCTTCATTACACTGATCTTAAAACTATTTATTTTTCCAATATCTACCAATCATCTCTCTGTATTCCCCACAATGTAATATAAACCTAATACACACACACACACACACTATGGCCAAATAGACAACAGTTCTCCTAACTGCATGTTTTTGAACTGTGAGAGGAACCAAGTGGAAAACCAGCAGTAGGAGAACAGGTGGATACCAGACAGACAAACTGGGGTGGAATTCGAACCCCTAACTCTGCAGGTGTGAGGCAACAGCGCCCCCCACTGCTGGGCATCTCACCAAGTGGCACTTTCACACATCACACGACCGCTTTCCTAGCAGGTAGAACTCCTGCCCAGGCTAATTCAGTAACGAAAGGCTCACAGAGACTCACCTCGCCATTCTCCAGTGGGTGGATCTTGGAGTAGAAAGAGGTGCAGATGACCTCGTCGTCGTGGGCGTAGGACGGCGGGCCGGTCCTGGGCATGATGTTGAAGCGGGTGAGGCACTCAGTGTCTGTGATGGCATAGTACTGCCAGGGGGTGAAGGTGACATCATCCAGAGAGCGCTCCAGCACCCAGTTTCCGGGACGAGGAGAGTTTGCTGCCTTCAGGATGACATAGGCAATCTGGAACACCTATGGAGAGCATGCTGTTTCAGTGGAAGTAATGACTGCCTTGAAACCAGAGAGTGAACTAGCTTCTGCCACTCAAACTACTTCTGATGTAATTGATGCTCCAAAAGGTTCTCTCCAGCAATACAACCTAACGTAACTACCTCTGAAGAGTCCAAGAGCCCTGCTGGTTATTGGATTATGATTGTGCTCCCAATGTTTATTACTACAGCAATGTCAATTCACAGTGACCTTCCCAGCCACAGAAAACGAGGGCTAACCTATTTTCCGTGGTCCCATTCTCTGTCCTCTTCTGCATCAAAGCACCTCAGGGTAGATCACCTTGCGGTTTTAGGTAACCGGAACCACGGCAGGGTGGTATTACACTATCCTCCTGGGTCCTTACTATATCTCCCTAGAGCACTTGATTTTCACCGAAGTTCTAGATACATGCTAAGGGACAGGATGACACTGACATCCGAAAAAACTTTTGTCACCGGTGTTTACAGCCGCACACCTTTCCGCCGATGATAGGCGCATGAACCGTAGTGCGATATCAACTTTAAAAATGACTCACTGCTCCTTTTATCTGCCTGCAGATTGCAGAGTTGAATTTCACCATTTATAACAGGAGACGAAGCCGTCACGCCGGCATTCATAGCCCCGGCTGAAAGCGAATAGTATCCTACTCAGGTATCGGGGAGAGAATTACAAAAGATCTTTGTTTTTGTTTTTTTGTGCGTAGGGATCAGGAGCGGGGTGAGACATGGACAATCCTTCCGAACCCGTTGATTGGCAGCACAGATCTTAGTGAAGACAGGGCAGCTCAGATGTTGCCACATCTGTTTTGGTGTAGCACGGATAGAATATGACCTGGTCAGTGCATTAGGGAGAGGCAGGTGGAGGATGGGGCAGGGAGACTGGGCCAAATCCAGTCCCAGTTCCCTCCACAGTGAGAGCCCCCCAATTCTGCTCTGAGCTGGGATCATGCTGACAGGTCCAGACACACATGGACTGCATCACCAAAATGACCTACTTGAAATCATTCTCATGTTATTATTCTCAGGAATTAATTTGGTTTCGCTCAGAACCACGAAGGAGCACGGGCAGCATTTCTGTTACCGCGAACATAGTGTCCGTAACCCTTGCACTAACCTGCCGTTACAGAGCGAAAATAGCAAAGGTTGCGTGAATATTTTAAACACTGGTCTGACACATAACTCATCATATTCATGTGGCAGTAGGCCCAGCTCAACCAATGGAACCAGTAGAATATAAAATAAGAAACAATTTAGCCAAATCACTTGTTCACTGTGCTATTTAATCCCACAGCCTTGGATTTAACTTAAAATTGTTAATTGATTCCACATTCCATATCCACACGTTAACAATATAAAGGGGTCTCATGTTTAATTATTATACAACAATTTAATTTGATGTCATTTATTAAAATTTGAATCATGGGTGTCATTTTCAGTCCCTGGCTGGTTCTATGTCTTTTTGGCTTTCATTTCAACTCATTCAACTTGTTACTCCAATTAGTGGTTAATTAGCTATACAAATCCACACATTTACTCCCAAGTGAAGTACTGAAGGAGAAATTTCTTGAATAGCATTTTGGGGAGGGGGACCAGTGCAATCTCCAAGTGTCCTTTATGATTTCTAAGTAAAATAAGAAAAAAATGTCAAACTGACAGGACTAATCAAGAGAATAAGGGAGTGCAGTGCCTTAAATTGAGTTTAAATTGACGTTCAAACGAAGAAAGACATGTATCTCTGGCTGGAGTTGGCTGGATGAGCTTCTCGGATTACAGGCTACGTGTCATGTTGCCATGTAACGAGGGTCTAGCAGACTTCAGGAAATCTCAGCGGTGGATACGTGAGAGGCCAGGGCAGGTGCATCTTATTACCCTCTCCCAGGACGTCATCGATAATTATAGCGATGCGGCGTCACAACGAAGCACAGGCTGCCGGCGTCTGAAACGCGCAGGACAGAACTGCAGGAAAGTCAAGAAACGGCTGGAGAGAATACGAGAGTCGCAGGTTTGCGGATTTATCCGCACGAGTGCCGGGGTGGCGGGTTCCTGGGTGTGAAGTCCGCCGTGAGGCGAGCTAGCAGCCGGCGATACCCACGGACAGACACCCCGTGGGCGTGTTGACAGAGACGGCTGCCTTCGAAGGGTTTTCCAAAACACCTCCCACCCCCTTTCCGCCTGTCATTTTTCCATATCTCTGCCGGATAACGAGAGGGAAGTTAAATAAGAAAAAAAATAAAACAAAGAACACGCAGGGCGCTGACGTCACGAGTGATAAGGACACGCGCGGCGGCGCATCACCGCGTGCGCAGACGGCGCAGACTCATTAACCCGCGCGGTGACAGCCGTCGCCATGGCTGCGGGGGAAGGGCGCTCACGCGGAGAGGAGCGATCTGGTAAAACGGAGGGGCTGTAATGGCAAAACGGCAGCCGGGAAGGCAGGCGAGTGAGCTCTGCCAGAGAAACGACGGCTTACCTACAGTGACAGCCGTTAGCTACACAGCCGCCTCAGCGCCCACAGCAGCCGAGGCTCCAGCGGCAGAAGCCGCACATTTCCAGCATTCCGAATCCCCCATTTATTATATCAATTATCTCTATGCCGTCATGTCAAGGGGAAGGCTGATTCAGATATTTTATCTGATATAAATTATATTTTAAAATAACATTTTGGTATCATTCTGATGTTCTCCCCAGTTCACTTATTAAATCTGTTCTATAAAAAATGTTACTTTTTTGTGAGATATATATACATTAAAGTATTACGCCTTGTATGCTGATATTTCACTGACGAATTGTCTATCAGCAGTTAAACTACACAAAACACAAGGCCAAAGCATGCAGAGTTCGCTGATGAAAAGCCTGGTTTGATTCCATAATTAATCTTCAGGTGTGCATCCTCTCTGCTTTGTCCTGCACCACCAGTTCTGTGCCGCTTAAAGAGATTTACGTTTCCATATATCCTTTCGAGTTGGACCCTTTCCTGGATCCCGTGATCTATAACTGACTCATGGTGATAAGCTCCTAGTTTCATATCTCCAGGAGGACCCTACATTGCACCCCCACCATGTTTTTCAGGTTCAGCATTCCGATGACTCTGCCTGGTAATGACTCAGACTAGGAGGACCAGAGTCAGGCTCTGCTTAAAGCTAAAGGGGTGGGCTTCACCTGTGATGGCTTATGCAGCATGGGTGGGTGGCTGGGTGGGGGAGCTCTTCACCTGTCAGGACACAGCGTCCCCCTGTTATCCACTCTCATATCCTGAAAAACAGTCTCCTTTCCTGGGAGCTGAAAGTACATTCGGCTAATAAATGCTCATTTAAGTGAATAATATCCAGGTGGAGGTCAGTACCAGGGTGGTTTTTAGGGCTTGTTTGTATTGGAACTGCCAGTTAAGATCACCAGCAGGTCAGAAGACCCTCGCAGGAGCACCTGAGGGTGGTGAGCATGAGATCTCTCCCAAGAAAGTTCCCCGTTTCAGGACCAGCATGAAATATCTACAGCCAATTCCTCCGTGGCACTCCCTTCCTCTGATTGGCTAATGCTTATTGTTATACAGTAAGAAAATTGTTTCTTCGACACTTTAAATATGGGTAATGGAATGTTCTTTTTAGCCATTCCAGCTTCCATCCAGTCCCCTTCCGCATATCAAGTACACGGTCCTCTATTGCCCTCCCCTCCACTCCCCCATGTTCAACAGGTTCAGTATTCTGATGACTCTGACTCAGACTCACCGAGGAGGGGACTCCCTGGACGGGACGAAGACCTTATCATAGTGCCTTAAGTTTAAATTACATCGGAGAAATGGAGGTTGGACTTTGGTACACGGTGGCCCTTACCTGCTGGAGGTCCAGCGTGACTGTGATGTAATGGTAATCCATGCCGTTCTTTATACTGGGGCTTTGCCACCACCGATTGGTCCCGTCGATGGCGTACTCAATGGGATGCTGCTCTGCAATGAGCATGGGACGGGGCATGTCACATGATTCCCGGCGTCCTCATCACAGCATCAAAAGGTGACTAATCAAAAATCGCTACAAGCGTTAATCACACAACATGTAGAGAGACAGTATGCAGGGGTACTGGCTTCCAAGCTTAGCACTCCGTATACTTTTTGTTACACGGAAACAGCAATAGCCTTGTCTTACATTGGCCAATTTACTTACAGATTACAAATTGAAAAATGGTACTGGTTTTCTTTACAGACACTGATTAATTTAAAGGAAGATTTAATTCCTGGAACTATAAAAACTATCTACCCATGAACACACAGTGGGAATTAAAGGACAACAGTATGTTTCTCAAGGATGTTAACAACTGCAATGGAATTACTATATCTATGCGTAGATTAATAACCATGTCCTTGATTGGTTAGAATAGAAACTGGCATAATTCATCCATTAGGTTGCCAGCCTACATCAGTTTGTAACAGTTACAGCCTGATGAACTGCAGCAGGTGACACAATGAACATGTTAACGATTCTTTTGGCCGAGCTCAGGAACAGTGTCCATTACGCTGTAAAAACTCGGTTTGTTCAGCAGAGAAACGGCATTAAATTTCGAACTCGGCACATACACACCAATTTAACAGATTACACGTCTTTGGACGGCACTCACAGGTTTTTATAAACAAGAGCAGGCCTTCTGTTAGCTAATAACGGGGTAATAGGGGGATAACGACATGGACAGATGTGTGGAGTAGGGGAAGCAGATGAGGGAGGTGTTCTGGGAACTGGGCCACTGTCCAGAGCACTCAGGGTTGCACTTCAGTCTAAGACAACTGCTGTAACTCCAAGACGTAAACAATAAGGCCATTTCTGTGAAAATCCACCAGCGTGATTGGATATTTTTACGTACACATAGATTTTTATTCCCTGCTGTCATTCAAGTAACCCAATGATGATGATTAAGAACATGATTATTAAATAAAACAAATGTACGGTTAAGTGATTGAAAAATCTTAAAAATTATAAAAATGTCCGTTTGCCTTTGAGAGAGGAAAAAAACCTTTAATGAGTGAGAAAGTCTGTTCGGTGTGACATTCCCATCCGAGACCCAATTATAAGTCTAGCCAGCATCTGTTTGATTTAATCAGAATGTAACTTTGTTTTGCACAGATTAAAAAAAAAACTTAGCTCTCCCACGTTTATGGGGAACATATGGAGGGGAAAAACTGCGAGGCTGCGTCAGAGAATCCTCAGACTTATTCTGGCACGGCCACACGAGGGCCAATTGTGGGCCTGTTCCTTCATCGAACGGCACCACGTATGGACACACACACACACACACACACACACACACACACACACACACACACACACAGGGGAAGCTGGATTTTCCTACAGGGCCGGCCCTAATCCTTGGCATTCATGTCACCCCCATGTTGTCATTCTCTGGTTAATCGTGGAATGTTTGAATTGTGAACTGAGGGGGCACTTGACTCGTGGAATTGGTGACGGGTTTGAGTCTGTCGTGTAGGAAGGCAGAGAGAACCAGTACCAGCGGGCTGTTCACTGTGGAGGTTGCAGATGCGGCACTGAGGGTTCCGGACCGGCTGTCCCGGGACGTGCTCCACCAGCTTGCAGAACATCTCCGGTCCGGTCTCGCCACAGGTGGCATTGGTGCTGATCTGAGACATGGAGGCCAGGTTGAGCACAGCGGGGAAAAGACCTGAGAACGAAAAGGGTCACAGCTGAAGAGCAACACGGCAACAGCACGGTTACGTCGGCACGCCATGGTTACCAGTCTGCATACCATGGCAACCAGTCTGCATGCCATGGCAACCATTCGGCACGCCATGGTTACCAGTCTGCATACCATGGCAACCAGTCTGCATGCCATGGCAACCATTCGGCACGCCATGGTTACCAGTCTGCATACCATGGCAACCAGTCTGCATGCCATGGCAACCATTCGGCACGCCATGGTTACCAGTCTGCATACCATGGCAACCAGTCTGCATGCCATGGCAACCATTCGGCACGCCATGGTTTCCAGTCTGCATGCCATGGCAACCATTCGGCACGCCATGGTTACCAGTCTGCATACCATGGCAACCAGCCAGCACACCATGGGAATCAGTCGCCACGCCAGTTAGCAGTAATCATGCCTTGGCAACCATTCGGCACACCATGGGAACGAGTCGGCATGCCATGGCAACCAGTCTGCATACCATGGCAACCATTCGGCACACCATGGTTACCAGTCTGCATACCATGGCAACCAGCCAGCACACCATGGGAATCAGTCGCCACGCCACAGTTAGCAGTAATCATGCCTTGGCAACCATTCGGCACACCATGGGAACGAGTCGGCATGCCATGGCAACCAATCTGCATGCCATGGCAACCATTCGGCACACCATGGGAACGAGTCGGCATGCTATGGCAACCAGTCAGAATGCCAAGGCAACCAGTCAGAATGCCAAGGCAACCAGTCGGCATGCTATGGCAACTAGTCGGAATGCCATGGCAGCCAGTCGGCATGCTATAGCAACCAGTAGGAATTCCATAGTTAGCACGTCATGCTTACCAATCACTACACTATTATTACCAGTCAGTACATTATAGTTAACAGTCAGTACATCATGGTGGCCACTCAGCTGGTCATGGGAAGCAGCTGGCACGTCATGGTTAGCAGTGAGCAGGCTGGTTAGCTACTGCCTTTTGATGGTTTTCCTACCATATCTCTCAGAAGAAACCATGCTGTTAGTGCTGAACCAGCTGTAAACAACACAGGCTGCTACATACTCCTGCTAACATTGATTATTTTAAATCATGGCTTTGTGTTTATTGATGTTTTCTGCGGTTACATTTATGTTTTGTGCTACAGTGAACACTGCCACAGTGAACTTAACAATGTAACCTAACCACACCATAGACGGCAACAGCAATAATTCTGTTGTATCTTTCAGGCAGACAGGATACCCAGCAGCTGTACCTGAAACTCCACTACCTCCAATCACATTCAGGCACCATTAAAGAGGCATTTCATTGGGTATTTCCACCCAATAAGAGCTA
This sequence comes from Paramormyrops kingsleyae, assembly GCF_048594095.1. NCBI lineage: Eukaryota > Metazoa > Chordata > Actinopteri > Osteoglossiformes > Mormyridae > Paramormyrops > Paramormyrops kingsleyae. Next base: position 5,160,388 of record NC_132815.1, on the reverse strand, counting down.
ATATCAGGCTAATGCTGGTCAAAAGGATGATGCTGTTTGAACCAAACCAAACGGTATAACTGTCTGTTTGTTCTTATGAAGCCATTGCCACAGAGTTTCTGTCTGATTCATACTGGAATGCATGGGGTGGGGTGGGGTGGGGGGGGGGCGTAAAGAGCATGCTCAGTAGTTGTCTGTTCACGGCATCAGCGGCTGCGAGTTGTGGTGGCGATATGTTGAAACAATATTCCCGCATCGTGAGGGAGGCTCCATCCTGCCCCCTTCTGGCTAACAATAGGCAGTTATATTCAAGCCCTGGGTACTAGAACACCCAAGTAAAGAGCTTGCTGGTGGCAAAATGCCTGAATATAACATGGAAGAAGCGTTAAGAACCACAAAATACCACATATCCTCAGAAAATGGGTACAGTTTGGTGCAGATTCCAATTTTAAGTCAATTACGCTCAAATCCAGAATTCCGTCGAGCATGTTTAACGGCTTTGCCCAAAATGGCGACACCTTAAATGCAGAAAGTACTCTGGAGTGTCATGTGACACAAAAGAGGGCTGCGTTGAGGCCACCATGGGGAAAAGTCTTCCGTATTTAAAAAGCAGGAGACGTCTGACTGCCTCTGAATTACAATGGTAACACACCGCGTTCATTTACACTATAGAGGGAGGTCATTTCACTTTTGCCATTTACTACATGAGACCACATTCCCAGCTTTGCATTAGCAAAATGCTTTTGGACATCATGGTCTAATCAAGAAGCACGTTTGAAGTCCTTTCTCTTGTGAGGGGGGGGGGCACCAAAAGAGGGGCAGACAACTGTTTCTGATTTTAAAGTGCAAGCCAGATTGTAAGGTCCTCTCTGAATCCTTCTGGTGAGAATATAAATCATAGGCGGCGATGTTGCTGCGAGAGAGGAGCATTGCAGCATGAGTTCTGGTCCCCAGCACTGTGGGAATGGACTCTCCCCAAATCAAAGCCCAGGGCCCAGTGTGGAAATGACTCCCAGCTGTCCTCTACAGCCTGAAATGCAACCCCGCAGACGTCGAGGCAAGGCGGACCGCAAAGGCGCCCCAGAGGATAGGCCCGGGAAAATGAATTTTACGGGGGGGTGTGGTGGATCCCTGACTCAAACATGGCCAGTCTTCGGTCACAGGTGGGACAAGAACGTCGAGCGCTTGTGAGGAGACGTGAGTAAGAGCCGTGACTTTCTTTCCACCCTAATCTTGCAGCTGTGCGCAATCGTTAATTATCATTCTCTGGCGTTTCCGAGGAAAACAGTGACACATCAGGAAATATATTAAAAGAATTTGACACAACACTGATATGTACTCCTGTATTACAAACGTCATTTTACTAATTTATCATTTCCTGTTTCCAGAAGATGGGGAACACAAGAAAGCCTAACAGATGCCTCACATATGTCGATGCGGTGTGTCCTTTTCCGTCACAGCTGGATAAACATTCACCGAAAATGGCCGCATGTTAATTCTGACAACTGCTGGAAGTGCAAAACCATATTGTGTTCCAGCAACAGCTACACTCCCTACGTTTCGCGAGACCTGAATTAGCCGTTATGTGGGCAGCTGACCAATTCATCCAGCTCGCATGCACATCCCTCACTCAGGCCAGCAAAACAAAGTTCTGCTTCCCGAACCCCTGCTTGGCTGGAGTGCTCTTAGAGTGACCTCTATGCAGTGCTTCGAAACACAGATGTTTAACAACAACACCTTCGCTAATAGCTAGCTAGCCATATTCATGAATATTTATGACAGATTAATCTGAATGACTTCTCTTGACTAATAAATGACATAAGGACAATGAATTGAGTAAATTTCCAGAGGCAATTCTAGGATTTTTAAGGTGGGGACATAATTGGGGCCATAATTCATACAGAGGGGCCAGTCTTATCATTAACCAATGATATGTTTTGATTGGATGACGGACAGGGGAGGGGGCACTCCTGGGGCCAATCAGCTTTCAGCTGGGGCCAGTGACACTGTGGCCCCACTCCTGCATACACCCCTGACAATTACCCAAAGTCAATGTGTCAAGAAAACCACATTTGTAAAAGGCAGCGACGGCTACCTGTGTATTGTCTCAAGCCTTAACAGCCAGGTAGTAGACCAGCATCCTTACAGTGTGAAATCATCCACTGTTCCTGCACACTTTTAGGTGTCTGCCTGTGTCAGCTCATGTTCTGAGAGGTTTGGAGAGACATGACCTCATACGCCAGAATGCCCCCGTCACACCCACCTGCCCCTGCCTGTCTCTTCCAACCAGCACATCCTTGCAGGAAGAGAGAACAGCTAAAACCAGGGATTAGCTAGCGGGGCGGAAATGGCGGCCACACAGCGACCTCCTGAGCAGACAGATATGCTTACCATCTGATAGATCACACAGGCCCGACCTGCGACACTGATTCTCCCGTAACGTTACATGAAATATGAGCTCCGCTGGCTGAGAAAAACATAAACACACAGGCCGAAACACATCAGTGGCACTAAAACAAAGCATGACTTTCACTCCGAGCAATAGGATATTTACAATGTTTGTGTTTACCAATAGGAACAACTAACCTATCTCCAGTTAAAATCTCTAAAACGCTATATCATCACTCTAACCCTCACCAGCTGCTCTCGGTCCGGTGCTGGTTGCTAATGAATCTTAAGATGAAAAGAGGCTTCAGGATCCTCTGTCAACAACGCCACACAGCGGTACAATGCAACTGTTTCCACATAATTAAATGTCCGGTCAGACACAGGGAAATTAATTACTTCCAAAACGAGAGACAGTCCAACTTGTAATTAGCTGTTGGCCAGGGGAAACCTTTTTTGAACATTTTAACAGCCGGCCATTCAGTCCATTGCTCCCCAACATGGGGCATTGGCTACGACGTGTGTTTCCTTTGGAACACGGTTCAGAGAGACAGATATTACCAGAGGAATGCAGCTATTTGGGAAGGTCCTGCAGCACAGGATGTCTGAATGGTGAATTTGAGGACCCTAGAGCGCTGCAGACCACCACAGACTTGGACCTGTCCCAGCTCTGTCCTTTCGAAAATGTCATGCAATAAGGAAAAAATAAATCCTCCCTGATATTTGAAGAAAAAAAAAAACAAAAAGCAGATCAGCCTGTAGATTTTCTGCTGCTTTGTCATGCCATTTTCATGCAGAGATGAAGGTGAGAGAAACGACTTTCTTTGATGTGCTGTGAACCATAACTTCAGTCTTTCTCTCAAAGATCAATAACTTAAGAGCCAATTATGCTTTTCTCTCTGACTACACTTGCATAGCGCATGTGTAAATGATCAGATGGGCAGAATATCAGAGGAGATCTGTGTGCTGTTTTCATTTCACCTGCACCAAATGCCTTACACACGCAACATAAAAGCGTAGATTGCAGCATTACGGAATTGTAACGAAATAATACAGACCGCTTTTATTTACATAAATTATATTTTATGCGTTTAGTAGACCAAACCTTGACTTCCATGCTTTTATAAACCTGGATATTAATGTAGTGGCTCAGGTGAGGTATCCTTGACAGAAAACAATAATTTGCTCACATTTCTCACCTTTTCTTCATCATACAGCTTTCTGCCAACTCTGGACCATAGGAGTACTTAGGATGATCCCAGTTTACTCAAGACAGACAAAGACAGAACGAATCATAATCAGTGGGAGGCGGATGAGGCACAGCGTGAGAAGTGCATTACGCCCAACACGACATCAGCAGAACCTGCAGTGTTTATAGAGAAGTTCGGTGGTAGTGCCTTCAATCATATTGAGAAATACTCTGCCATTTTTTTGAAAATTCATCATAGTCAAGGTTCCCTGTAACAGAACATAAACATCAGTCAAAACCCAACGAAACAGACCATAAACAAAATCTCTCATCTTAGAACATAAACATAAACAAAGACAAAGTGATGCTGAAGAACTGACAGACACTGCAAATAATATTTACCAGAAAGAGTTACATATTTTTTAACTCCTTGCAACACAGTAGAACGCTATGGGAGCAGACATGATGGATTAATCCAACTTCCCAGTAAGACACTGCATCTTCACAAATGTGAAATGTGCTTCCAGAGATAGGTCCTGGGATCACCATGACCCTCCGCTGGATGAGTGGATATAAAAGATGGAGGCATGGATAGATGAAACTAATCATGTATACAATCACGCAAGAGAAAAGGTGGGAGCTGCAAATGTCCAGGGGTGGGGCAACGTTAAGTGGTTGTCTTTGTTTTTGCCATTGTTTCTTTAGAACCTTCCCCACTCTGATCTGTCACATAAAACTCTTCTTCCTTCCTCGCAGCCCCATGTCACATGACTCTGTTCTCCATCTCAGTCCCACATTACATGACTCCATTCTCCAGCTCAGCCCCATGTCACATGACTCTGTTCTCCATCTCAGCCCCATGTCACATGACTCTGTTCTCCATCTCAGCCCCATGTCACATGACTCTGTTTGCCGTCTCAGCCCCATGTCACATGACTCTGTTTGCCATCTCAGCCCCATGCACATGATGCATGACTTCATTCTCCATCCCATTCAGTCTAACTGGAGATTAATATAAGCATCTGAAATAAACGTGGTCTTCATTCCTTATCGTTTATCAACAAATAAAACCTACACAAAGTCATTCCCACTCACTCAAAATAATGAAAAATGATAAGAAACAATGGAGTAGGGCAGGCAGCAATATTTCCAAAGAGGAGATAACGTACTGCAAAAGGGACCACATATTTGCATCGATGAATCTGATCCTGTAGTAAAAGAATGTGATACTACATGAGGATTCCACCCTACCAACAATCCTACTCAAACTAAACACCCAACAATCACAGACATAGACGTACATTTTAAGAAGTACTTTCAATAAATGTGTCTGGGTGTTTATGCTGAGGACCAGCAAAATGCAGACAAAACATTTTGTGACAGAAATTTACAAGTAAGCCTCAGACATATAAACAGGATAGTGTACTCTCTAAACTAGTCACAAAAGTAACACGCAAGTCGACTGGATGCGGTTTCGTGTGAAGTTCTTCTGTGCTGCTTGAAACCACAGTGTTCGCTAAGATTGGGACCACACACATACAGGCACATGCAATCACATACAGTAAACGACTAAATGCTTCATGCCAAACAGCTTAATGCGAAACACGTCAATTTCTCGCAAAGATAAACAAACAAGTGGCGAGTACACAACAAAAACCCTGGAAGAGTGAAGCACTGCTCCTATTATAAAACAGCCCATGCCTTTCTAACATGTGACAGACGTCCTGTACAGCTCCAAGTTCCCAAACACTCTCTCTTTATGAACACATCATGGTGAAAGGTACTTGAAGCGACATCTACATAAAACACTAGGTGTCTGAGCTGCTCTCTCACCTGATGCTAATCAAATTTTTAATTAGTGAATCAATGGAAAGCTGACTGAAAGACCCCACCCCAATGTCGACCAATGGCACTGTACAACTGATTGGGGTGAGCTTGCACCAATAGCCTCATGGGAAATGTAGTGTTTTTGTCTGGGTATGAAAAGCCTCGGATGACTCCTTTCATGCATTCTGAAAAGCGACTTAAAGTGATTAAATGCAGACAAAGCAGAGATTTTCCAAGCTTGTTTGCCCCCTGGACTGGGCCCAGTGAAAGAAGACTGAATACATGTTTGTTTTGTTAACTGCACTGAGACAGCGACGTCACTGGGAACACAGCACTGCCTCAGAGAGCAGATTAATCAAACACAGCGCCCCCCCCCCCACCCCCCGCCCACTCCAGATGCGACCTCCGCTACAGAAGATGCTATCGAGACCCACTTATCTCTCCGTCAGCCCCGCGTGACGGCCGTTCATTTCCTGTGGCGACCGGGCGCTGTGATTTACGCTCAAAACTGCAGTAAATCTCTGCTTAAAGTCATCAGTCCGGCTTGAGCCACAGAGAAATTTATAGCTCCGCTCATCCACATTTCATCAGGACAGAGGCTGCAGGGTGCTGGTGTGGCTCCTCGTAATGCATCCAAGGCCAAAGCAAACACTTCAATTTCCTGTGCGCGCAGACGGAAGTTAAACTTATATTAAACTTCAGACCCTCTTTATGGTTCACATCAGCATCAGCCAACCACCCAGCTCTGGGCTACACCGCATACAACGGGCAGTATGGCCTTCTCCTTAAAGCATATTTCATCTTGCATATATAGAAGTTTTAACCAAAACAACTTATTATTATTAAACAATAAGTGATCTCATGACATTTTAATAAATTGTGAGCTTATGTTCAGCATCAGTACATGCAATCCATTGTTAAAATAGCAACATGAACTTTGTGGAACAAGAACAGTACAGTTAAAGCGAATCCCACGGGATGGGGGGGTAGTTATTTATTTATTTCGTTTTGCCTATAGCCAGCTGTCTAGCCCCCCCCCCGCCCCCCGCCTTTTCACAAGCTAAATGAAAGGCGCATGTGCCTTTTTAACCTTTGGTGACCCATTAAAACCCACAGCCAGCTTTCCTGCCACAGTCTGTGGAACTCATTTCCTACCAGGTTTTACACAACTTTCCTGATGTATATTAACAACATCGGCCCTTCCATAAATCTTTGGTTTAACTGCTGGCACTGACACTATTCCATGCTTCTGATGCACATAATTCTTGACTTTGTTCTTTATTAGGAATACACCAGTCCGTGTCCTCACAAAAGGGACAGTCCATAAAATATCACCTTTTCAAACTCTGGGTCACAAAATAAAAAGCACAAGATATAATTTAATGTCTGTTCAGCTTTGGTTTAGATCATGATTGCTTAGTGAGATCAGGAGTTCCATCTCTTGCTGTCAGTTGATTAGCCAGCAATTGTTTCTTGGTTAATTTTATGAAATATTAAATATTTTTGATAGTTTAAATAGTTCTTTGGATACATGCTTCAAAAAAACGACACTAGATATGTCGCACATACACTGTACACCGTACCAACTGTATTTGGAACGAAAATAACAGAATGAAGAGCATAAGGCAGGGCTGTTTAAATCCCAGTCCTTAAGGGCAGAGCCCTGCTGATTTTCCAGCCTTCCTTTACCTGTGAGCCAGCTGTGAAGCCTCTGTAGCCAATCAGAAACAGTAGTTATTAAACTAACTACCTGGGAGAACTGAAAACAAGGCCTGGATTTGGAATCAAGTGTCAGATCTGAAGAGCCCTGGACAGGACAGCACTTTAGAATGAATCTTTTCGATGTTTACAAAACACGTTTCTGGTTTAAACAACCTATGGACAATGTGGTTTTATCTATGAGCTATTACTGAAATCAGCTGCACCACCTGTTACCACAATCTGTTTCTTGCATTAGACCTTTGTGTGTTCATTGCATAATCTCCCAGCATGCAGCATGTCATCCGGTGATTGTGGCTTACGAAAATCCACAGCGATGGATTTAGCAACGGCAGGAATAAAGTCATCCCAGCCCATACTGTCTGAAGAAAGCAGGGTGGTCGAGTGGCTAATTATCCAGGCCATGGTGCAGACTCTCATGTTAGAACTTGTAAAAGCAGAAAGGTTACAGAAAGTGCATGCTGCTGTGTGGAGGTGGTGTTCAGGAAGTGCGGGCATGCTGCTGTGTGCAGGCGGTGTTCAGGAAGTGCGGGCATGCTGCTGTGTACAGCCGGTGTTCAGGAAGTGCGGGCATGCTGCTGTGTGCAGGCAGTGTTCAGGAAGTGCGGGCATGCTGCTGTGTGCAGGCGGTGTACAGGCAGTGTACAGGAAGTGCGGGCATGCTGCTGTGTGCAGGCGGTGTACAGGAAGTGCGGGCATGCTGCTGTGTGGAGGCGGTGTTCAGGAAGTGCGGGCATGCTGCTGTGTGCAGGCGGTGTACAGGAAGTGCGGGCATGCTGCTGTGTGCAGGCGGTGTTCAGGAAGTGCGGGCATGCTGCTGTGTGGAGGCGATGTACAGGAAGTGCGGGCATGCTGCTGTGTGGAGGCGGTGTTCAGGAAGTGCGGGCATGCTGCTATGTGGAGGCGGTGTTCAGGAAGTGCGGGCATGCTGCTGTGTGCAGGTGGTGTACAGGAAGTGCGGGCATGCTGCTGTGTGCAGGCGGTGTACAGGAAGTGCGGGCATGCTGCTGTGTGGAGGCGGTGTTCAGGAAGTGCGGGCATGCTGCTGTGTGGAGGCGGTGTTCAGGAAGTTCATGCATTCCAGTAGGCCTGATACCTGTTTATCTGTATACATCCCTTATTAGGATTTTGCTAGTTTTAAAGGCATCACATAGCTTTGCTCCAATACTGCTTACTCTCGTACCCAGTTGCATTTATGCCTAGTCAGCTCTTTGACAGCTGTATGTTTGTGATGCGCTTTTTACCTCACCTGTATATCTTTCTGGATAAAAGTATCTGTGAGATAAAATAAATGTAAATGTTCTAGGCTGAATTCTTAACTTCTTAGACTGAGCTGCAAGTTGTGGAGTAACAAGTAACGTCAATCCCAGGGCCTGGGCACGGCATGACCCCCCACCCCCCACTAACTGAGTTACAGCATCAATGAGGATCCTGTTCTCTCTTTTCTGGCACATGTGCTCAGTGGGGTGCGTGTGGGGGCTGAAGGAGAGGAAGTGGTTTTGTTTCATCCTGTACGTATCTGAGGCCTTGCCATGATGTAACACAGTTACCAGATTTGGCTGTGGGAGGCACCGTTTTCCGCTTTTAGTCCAACATACCTCCTGTTTCTTTCATTTCAAGTTCATTTGTGATTGGTGCTATTCTATCCAGCCACCCCCGTTTCCCATAAACATGTTTCCGTAGCACATATTCAAACACAGAGGTCATTCAAAGTGCTTTACATAGAATAAGATCGAGTAACAGCAGTCATTAGAATGGAAAGTGAAAACAGTAATAGACAAATTAGAGTAATTAAAAACTATAAGTAAAAGGCAATAAGAAAAGAGCAAACGATAAAGGATAAACGTCGATTTGCAGTGCTAATCAAATATTTTGAGCCTGGTTTTAAAGGTGGCAACATTTTGTGTGGTTCGTACCTCCTCAGGAAGTTGGTTCCAGTTATGGGAGTAACAGTCGCCGAAAGCCGTTTGGGCTGCACTGACTTCCACTCTTGGTACTATTAGGTGTCCAGCTCCTAATAATCTGTTAGGTTCATATTCATTCAGAAGGTCTGTGATGTAAACTGGGCTGAGCTCACTGGGTGTAAATAGGCACCAGCACCTTGTAGTGGATTCTGAAGGCGACTGGAAGCCAGTGTAAGGAGTGAAGGACTGGAGTAATGTACACGCTCTTCGTGGTCCTACTTAACATAATCGACAGCAGCTTTTTGGATGAGCTGGAGCTGTCATGGATTTTTTTGGGAAGCCCATATAGGACAGTGTTACAATAAACCAACTGACTGGAGATGAAGGCATGGATACGCTTTTAAGGTCATTCTTGGACATTAAGCCTCTGATTTCAGAGCTCCTAAGGGGAAAAGAGGAAGACTTATGTATAGTTTTAATATGATTAGTGAAGCTAGATTTCTTTAAGTCTTTAAGGCCTTAGACTCAGGGTAAGCACCAGCATTTGGTAATTCAGGTCCAGAGAGTAAAAGTCCAGACCGGGATTTTGTTTCAAACAACCACTTAAGCATAAAGAGTCACAGTCACAGAGTATTCAACTAGTTGGTTGAAGCGAAATCCCAGTCTGGACTCTCTGGACCTGAATTATCCAACTCTGGTAGGCACTATCCTTTAATTGCTCCTCTCTTCCCAAAAACAATCACCTCAATTTTCTCTTTATTGAGCTGGAGGAAATTGTGCTGCATCTAGCAATGAACTTGCTCAAGAGACTGACATAAGGGATAGATGGTCCAAAAGCATCGGGTGACAGAGCCAGGTAGAGCTGTGTGGCATCCATATATCTATGATAACCTACATTGTTATTTTGCAGAATTTGACTGTTAAAGGAAGCATGCAGAGCTCGAATTACAGAGGTCCGAGGTTAGATCCTTGTGGGACTCCACAATTAATGAGCGTCCAGCCCAATTTATAACTGCCTATTTTAACCCAACAACCTCTGCCCTCTAGGTATGTCCTGAACCAGTTCAAGACAGTTCCAATGAGGCTCACCTAAATCTCCAACCTATCCAGGAGTATTTTGTGATCAACTCAAAATGCTACACTTTAGAAAACCAAGACTGATCCTTTGTCTGAATCAGTGTTTAGTCGGATGTCATTCAGAACTTTGAAGAGTATGTCTTGATGCTATGGTGGGAGCAAAACCCTGACTGAAGTCTGTTGAAACAGCCACTCATGTTTCAATCACCTAACTTGGGTTAGTTGATTGAAAACAGCTTTTCTCTATTATCTTTACAAAGAAGGGGAGATTTGAAATTGGCCTATAATTGTTTAGTAACATCAAGGTTGCTCTTTTTAAGGTGGGGTTTAATGATTTTCAATGATTCGGGAAAATCCCAGTGAGTGAAGCTGTCACGACACGTGGGATGAAGGACTAGAAGAAGGGGGTTTGGCGAACAAATAGGGATTTTAATGGAACTAACACAGGGGTGAAAATGAAACGGCTGGTGCAGGGAAGGACTCAGGCAGACAGGAAGAGCGACATTAATGACCGGACTGGGGGTGACGAGACAAACAGAAACATAAATACCGAGACTAACGAGGGGGCAACAAGCAACAGGATTGGCTGAACAGGGTCACACCAAGGAGACAGGAGGGTCAGGTGACCATGGCGGGCAGGATGTGACAAAAGTACCATTAACACTCCTTTAGTGTTATTGTTATATGAAAAAACACACAAACTCCTTCATTGTTATTATCATTAGTACTTATATTTACCTTTTACATACTTATCAAATGCTTTTGTCCAATGCAATGTACAAGTGAGGCAACCTGCACGTTGCAAACATACGATGGATGCTGAGGTACAAGTGTAAGCAGGACTGGAGAGGGAGTCATGCAGCAGCTTTCACAGGGACACCAGCTACAGCTTCATAAGCCTCAAAGCAATAGCAGCTGAATATTAAGACAGCACTGTCCTTCTCAAACGATGGCTGCAGTGTTTGACCCTCTGAACTCCTCCCCAAGAACACCGTGAACTCATGGGCTCGCTGACTCATGTCTGCATTTCCACTCACACGAGTCTGAGATGAGAGACCGCTGCTCTCTGTCGTACAAAGTGGATTCCCATGTGTAGCAACACAACCCAACAAACAATTGTTGGCTAATCACTAAGCAATCGCAATTAATTATTATCTCATTCAACTCACTGTGTACAAAATACAAACTGCAAAGATCATTTGCAAAAAGTAGTAAATATAAAAATATATCTGCCAACTCGTGTTGACCTTTAACTATAGCAATAAATTGAAAAACACATAAAAAAAATCAATTGTTTGTGAATTAATTTAATGCCTACCACCAATTACCTAGAGCTACCAGCTAATTATGCTGAAAAATGTTCAAAGATGACTTCTGTTTTTTTGCAATTCATAGAAAATGTCCTTCACCATTGTGGAAACCACAGAGAATGTTTCTGGGTAACAATCGGTGGACTTCTTCAAAAACAAAACATTTTTATATTCAATATGATGCGGTATAATTTCACAAAGGTCCTTCTTCCCCCCTGGCAAAAACAGTCCTAAAATAGTGCCCCAGAGTGCAATGCACAGTATTAATATGTTAAAAGCCTAATCCGCTTATCGAATCGCTATTTGTTTCCAATGAATCAGAGCTAAGCGCTTCCAGCAGACATTCCAATAACACCTTATTTGCTGCTACAGCAATATGTGTAATGTGAGACAAATGGAAATCAGATTTAAGCATGCACCCCCGGGGGAGGGAGGGCCCACGCGTGGGGGGGGGGCTCCTCTAGAGACAGCAGGCACAGGAGAGCCAAGCAGCCATTAGTTCAGCGTCCTGATGGGCGAGTCAATTACCGCAGTGTGGGGCAGCACTTTTCCTGCCAGTGAGGGGGAACATGTGAGCCTTGCCGCTGATGGCTGCTCCAGCTCCCAGCATGCATTGGTCACCGGTGAGCCTCGCTCACCTCCGCGGCTTCTGTCGCTCACGTGGGCCGGGCCTGCTGCTGGACCGGACAAAGTTATTCAGCAGCATTCTCATCATTGCGGAGAAGAGTCATGCCGGACGGATTATGGGAAAGCCCTCAGCCCCCAACTGCTGCAAGGACTGGCTTTAGATAAATAGATGAAGTTATACAGACCAACAAATTATTCCCAAAGCTTTGCGCTCCTGTTTCCAGTTTAGCTGCACTGTACTGTATTAGCCTGCTTGGCAACATGATCACCAAAAATGAAGCGCCTGTGCTGGAGGTTCCAGCCCCCAGGCAATACTGGGGCTGGGAAGTTGCTGCTAATGCCTTTCACACATATTTAATTTGTCAGTATCTGTATGTAATAAAGCAATATGGCCACTCTGCGGTTAGCGACTTAGCCTCATAAGGCCCATAGCTAGAAATAAATTTCATGAGGGCGTTTGGCAAACCTTTTTTGGAGACTGGGTGTGTGGGGGGGGGGGAGGGGGGGTGGAGTTTCAGCAAATTTCAAGGGGGGTTCAGACTTGTAATTTTACTACCTGGATACATGCTTGATCAGTGATATGAATTATTTCAGGTTTACTACATGGATACATGCGTGAGCCTCATACATCCATGGTTATGGGTTCGATTCCCGTTCAAGGGGGGTCCCGTTCAAGGGGGTTTCAAGGGGGGTTCAGACTTGTATTTTTACTACCTGGATACATGCCTGATCAGTGATATGAATTATTTCGGGTTTACTACATGGATACATGCGTGAGCCTCATACATCCATGGTTATGGGTTCGAGTCCCGTTCCCTGTGCCTTGCATGTGGAGCTGCATGTACTCCCTAAGCTTCTCAAGCTGCCCTGGTTTTTTCCTGTGGTCCAAAGGCATGTTGTAGGGTTTGTGTGTGTGTGTGTGATGAATTCTCGTTATTCTGACCTTATAGGGACCAGTTCCTATTAGGGAAAACTCATTTTTCTAAAATTCATGGCTGCAATCAAAAAACTAAAAATGAACTCTTGTATTTGTATTCTGGGCAGGGGTTAAGGTTGTCATTGTTGAGATTAGCATTTTTCCCATAGTAATGAATGAGTAATGAATGTCCCCACAAAGATATGATTACAGGTCTGCATATGTGTGTGTGTGTGTGTGTGTGGGTGGGCGGGGGGGGTTTGCTCTGGGCTCCCTGGATCAGTTCCAGGCTTGCAATGATCATGAATTACATAAATTACACCGGACTAGTGTTTATATCGATAGGGAAATCACAGTAATTATTAACTGGAGGAGTGATTCTCGATGGCACCAGCTCCAAATAACAGTTAGACAGACGGACAGTCCACTGACACGGACATTTGCATGGATCCATGCGTTTTCTGTGCCATGTCTAGGTATATGTGTACAGGCACTATGCAAGGCAATGCTCATTCATTTCACACACAGGGTGAGATGTCCCAGAAATCAGGGAGTGCCGTGAGAAGGAGCTCTGAACAGCTGGAAACAAACGGCTCACTACAGAGGAATATTGCCTGGATCAGCCACTCAACATACCTTGCTGTTACCGCCCACTGTTAGAGATGGGGACTCGAGCTGATTGCGCCGGAAGCTCGTGTGTTCCTATAGTTTCTCCAAGTCGGTGTCCTCCGGGTACTGTTTCCTCTCACGGACCAAAAATGATGTGAGGTATTTTAAGTAAAGTGGTGGGTCAAAACAGTCCTTTAGAAGTGTTTTGAAGTGTTTTGAGTGCCTTCCCATCCTGAATTCATCTCATGCTATATCCTGTGCTTTTCTCAATCGACTTTAGGTCAGAACGACCCTGAATGGATATATGATTGCTGAAAATGGATGTAGCGTTACACTGATGTCCACAAAACACCTTGGGCCACAGAACAACACACACGCATAACATATCAATGGAAAAACGCAATCCTTCTGAGACGGCAAATATGTAAGAAATGAACCTCATACGCCTCACCTAAGTATTCTTACATTCCATTATTACTACACCCAGCATCATGCAGAATGTGTGTAACGAGAAAACTTATCAGCGAAATAAGCATCCTGGTTCCGACGTCGGAACCTGACTTACAAACAAACGAACCACGAGTCGCTCTCCCTGTACACTCCTGACTGGTCATCATGATGAAGAAATATCTTCCTCGCCAAACTCATTTCTAAAAGCGGCTGCGGTGATGTCACTCCTCCCGAACCCGATTAAAAGTGACGTGAGCGGCTACGTTAGCCCATCGGACCCCGGCCCGGCAAGCATAGCAGGCGCCCGTGATTTACGCCCCTCCTGGCCGACAGCTACGTCCTCCCAGCCGGCCTGTCTGCTCTCGGGCTTGCAAAGCACTTTTCCGAACCGTGCTGCTGGCCGAGCCGCAATATCAATAACAAATCTCTTTCCCCAAACAATTTCCGCCCCGTCCGCATAAATATACACGCACCTTCGGATGTTTTATGAATTAAATTACATTTTTAAATAAAAATGTTGCTCCTGTTCTCCTCCCCTATTTACCCCTAATGCGACGTTTGATGTTTCGCGCCCTGAAATAAAGGATCCAGCATACCAAGAAGCTACCCTCCGAGTGGGAGGAAAACGCCCGGGAAGTGTGCCGACACGACGGCCTGCACCGCTAATGCCGTGCCTCACATTAGCCATCAGTGTCCATGCAGGTAATAAGTCAGTCAGACAGCCATAATTCCTTCTGTCCCACCATAATATATTACGAAGACAATTTACGTAGGACTAAACTCACCATGCCATACATTAATATGTTTCAAAATCTAGAATTTTTAGAGTTTCCTCCTCTGGTTTGTCTTATCTATTCATTCCATGAGAAATTTGGCCTCATCAACATAATCATGTAATAATCATTTGAACATTTCAATAATCTTTGCTTTTCAGATGCAATCCTGCAGACATGATGCAGAAACAGAGATTCCAGTGTACGACTGGTTGAGGAAAAGGACAGATCGAACATCTTCAGTATCTCTATGAATCTTTTTTGTTGATCACAGCAATCTGATTTTATGCAGCGTTTGCTCATTTTGGATCACAATACAATCATTCAGTTAAGGGTTTTGATGGTTTTATTTGTTTTTCATAAACTATTATCATAAAGGCAAAAATGTTCTTCAGTGGGGAGGCACTGACACCGTTTATTTAAAGCTGAGTACGAGTATCGATGCTCGCTTTCTGGTACTCACTGGTACCAATACCAAGTATGACTGGGGGATGTGTAAAACAATATTATGCTATTTAATAATGTTATAATTTTAAAATATCGAGATAAATGATAATATTGAAATTACCAACATAAACACAACATCAAGTAGGCACTTCATTCTTTTAGGCAAAAAATAACGTAACAGCGTGAAACACTAATAATCCACTATACAGCTGGTGATGAAACCTGCCGACCAGGAGGAAAGCTGCCGACTGGCGAAGCTGATCACAATTTTTTTGTCTCTGTGAAAAACAATGGATCTGCAGGCCGGATTTAATTATGATTTAAAAACATATCGCAGGCCATCTAAAACAATCTAAAGCAGTGGTTCACAAACTTTTCCCCTGAGTACCAATTCTCAAAGTATTTTAACGCTCTCTGCACCACCATCACACCATTATGCTTGATCATCAAGAACAACATACTGGTAAAAGCTTCTGGTATTTTTGCTGCATGGTGGGCTGTTGCATACTGCAGCTGCTAGCAATTTCTTCATGCTCTTTATGTTTAGTTTTTAGACATTTAATAGTGTGTATAAACTTATTTTTGAACCGCCTCTTCATGCTTCAGCAGAACATAGTCTGCTATGCTTTTGGCTTCCACACTGGAGACATTTTGTGGTGTTGTTTACTTTGCTCACTAATGATATAGCTGATACATCATCATGTGGTATCAGTTATATGTATTGGTGCATTGTCACAAGGATGAGTACAACTACATAAGCAGTATATCAGACCCAGTACTGATACTAGTATCGGTATCGGTTTTGTAATAGTTTTCAGCTCTAGTACTAGTATTCCTGTTCTTCAGTATTTGAAAACATCAAAAAAATGCTCATTCAGATTATTACTTAAAATGATGATATGTGCATAACAAATACAGACCCTTTTTCCGATAAACAGTTTAAATTAATTCTCTGAAGATCAAGCCCATATAAAATACATTTTATAACTTGTAACCATATTACACTAATAACATTTCAAAGACTTTGTAACTGACCAATCATCATCTCCACAATTTTTTTTGACATATATTCAGAGCCTTGAAAATTACAAGACTTCCTATAATAAGTCCCCTACTGGCAACCCTCTTTAAAAGCATAATTGAACTATTTTAAATTCAGCAGACTGAAAGGTACAATTTGATGGGGGCCCTTCATTCTCTTTAAGCACTAAACACATGGCCCAGCGGTTCCATTCTTGATATAAAATTCCCTCTCGGCTTGCTGAGGAACACTCCCTGTCCGTTAAACCGGTTGCGCATGTAGCTCAAAACAAAATGGGAATATAATTTGAAGAACGCCCCCTAGGGGAGGGGGCTGGTTGATGCAGGGGGGAAACAGATGCCAGCAGCCACTGTTTTCTCCATTTTTATAACATTCAATAGAGTTTCCACATCAGAGAGCAATGTGCTGACAGCCAGTGGAAAATGATGCAGGTTGTGGGATTTGCAGATACTGGAGACGGGCAGATGCGAGCTGCTCGCTGGTGCTGGCGTCGCGTTATTGCCAATCCGATACGGCAGATCCGCGGGGGAAAGAAGCCGGCCTGTTAGGAAATGTCTGGGGCTCCCAGCGCTGCACAAGACGCGAGTCGGGGGAGATGGCAAACGGAACTACATGGGCTGGGATGGAAGAACGGAATGGGAATTATTTCGGTATGGGATTAGGAATGGATTTAAGAATGGTGGGATAAAAACTAAATATTGGCACTGCAGCAAGAAAAACATTAAGGATGTGTATCAGGATATGGGGAGGGTTATAGTGAGGGGGTGGGAATCCAAGTGTGAGGCCAAGAAGAAAAACACTGATATTACTGGATAATTGAAGTAAATGAAGAGGCTCCTCATGCAGTTTCTTCCTGCCCTGAGTCATCTACCGCGCTCCCCGCATCTCACACCAGCGACGCTGTCAGGTAACAGCAGTGCAATGCTTCTCAGCCAGTGGCTAAATTGTTCGTTAAAGTTCAACGGTGATAATGTATCACATACAACGGAGCCATTTCGGACTGCGAGTTAACGCGGGCGTTTAGAGAAGCGCCGTGCGTCACGTGGCGGGATGACGACAGTGGGCTTCGGCCTGTTCCAGAAGCTTCAGGGAACACATTCGCGCTCATGAATGTCTGCTGGGTTTTCCGGCGGCGTGTAAACTTGAGGGGAGGCTGGACCGCACAAGCCCAGTGAGGTCGCCCCCCTCACCCACCCCCTCCCCGACCCACGGAGTTTCGGGGGTAGACCGCAAGCGCCAGACCTCCCACAGCCTCGAGTCTGAAGAGGCCATTGGGGACCAAACCACAAGAAAAACACCTCAACTGGTGCACTGCAGTCAACCCCGACCAATCACCCCTCTTCGCACATATATCCACTGACACAAATCTGCACTCACAACCCAGGGGACGTTACAAAAGTATGACATTGTGGACAAAAATACAGCGACTAACTATACTGTACCCAGAGAGGGCTACTTCCTCTCCACTAGGCCAAATAACTTATACAGAAAAAGAAAACAAACTATCGCGCACGCACACTGCGCAAGCTGCTCCAGTTTCATGAGGTATACTCCTGTTATGTAATGTTACGTATCGCAATTGCTTAGAAAATTGCGTTCTGGAAAATCCTCAATTGTTTTCCTTTTTTCATTACATACAATATATCTTGTACACTACAAAAATAGGTATGGACAGCCATTTATGTATTGGACAAGCAAGTCCATTTCCAAATAATCACCCAAGCGCTTGCGCCAATTTATGAAATTGTATTCCCAGCCTCTTTTCATCAGCATTGACTAAACAGAAGTCAGACTGGAGTCGGCGCCACTTTCCGCTGTCATTGTCATAGAATTAAGTATTGATTTTTATAAATCTGTTTCTCCAGAAGCATTTTGAGACCCAGTTCTGAAGAACATTCCTAATGATCACAAAGTCGTGGGTGTCCTCGACTGACAAAGTGACCGGAGTGGAAAACAAACACACACCAGATTGAAAGGAAACGAACAGTCGAAAACACAGTGTTAATAACTGCAGAATATTGTGTGTGACTCCGAGCATCCAACGAAAGTGGAAGACCAGACAACAAAGCTGAGAACCTAACAAAGAAACACAACGCTGATGATTTATTTACAAAAAAGAGTCACAGACACGACGATCGATAAGGTGAAGCTACTGCTTAACTATGTTCGATTAATGAGCAGGTTCATGTCTGTTTGGTTTGGGATTTATCTATATAGTTGCTAAAGTTTATATTTTTGTAATGTTTACCTTCAGCATGGGATGTC
The DNA here is from genome assembly GCF_048594095.1 of Paramormyrops kingsleyae. Lineage (NCBI taxonomy): Eukaryota > Metazoa > Chordata > Actinopteri > Osteoglossiformes > Mormyridae > Paramormyrops > Paramormyrops kingsleyae. Next base: position 5,141,869 of record NC_132815.1, on the reverse strand, counting down.
AGATGGATGGACAATGCATCATCGGCAGGCCCCGGAAAAAAATCTCCCAAAAAATAGGCAGGGTGTAGCATTAAAATCACTACTGTTGCGCAATGGTTTGTGAAAGTATCAAAAACCTGGCACAGCCGGCACATCCGCTGCTGTGAAACCCACTGCTCAAGGCGTTCACAGGAATCAAATATCAAGGATTCATTTATTCACATCCATTCAGTCCGAAAGGAGGAAACGGAGGAAGACTGGCAATCGGAAATTCACTTCAGCTGCCCGCCTGTGGCCCGGGGAGCCGTACGGCCGAACACACAGAAGACCAGGCCTCCAGCCTGAACACACTGGGCACCTGACAGGGTGAGCAGCATCTTCTGACGTCCTCTCCGCTTCTTATCTAGACTTACTGAAAAACTTGGGGCTTTCACACAAATACTCATACAACCCACTTCTGCCTCTGACACATCATATTGTCCTGTATATAAACATTTAGACATTGCCCCATACACAATATTAAGATTAATTGCTCTCAGCTTTTTGTCCTCTTCCAGGAAAAAAAATTAACGAGTGTAATTTTGTTGGTTAACTAACCATTAAATGCACTGTATGCATTTTATCGCTCTGACCACCTATATTCATCATGACAGCATAGTATAAAAATGCACAGCGAATTAATCATGACCTTAACGTGTATTTAATGTATATGGGAAATCTAAATTGAGTTAGACACTTTAAAATGACCTTAACAAGCTACAAACATGGTCATGTCCTCTCTCTCTCTCTGAGCACTATTAAGAGCTTCAGTGCAATATATTGTGCATACAGACGGTCCTCTACTTATGAACTTTCAACTTACGAACTTTCTGACATACGAACGAAGAGGACTGTAAGTCCAAATTGTGTTCATTGGGCTCCCGTTTCCTGTCCGCAACATCTATTTTTTTTTTCTGCGCGCCAATTCCGCCTAGCATGACTTCTGGCCGCTACTCCCGCCGCACAGCAGCGTAGCGTGCGTACTCCCAGCATCCTAGTTCTTTGTACTTGCATATACCCTTAAAATGATGCTGAATAACGACTTACGAACATTTCGAATTATGAACGGCCGTTCGGAACGTATCTCATTCATAAGTAGAGGAGCGTCTGTAATAAAAAGCTGTTTTTTTCTCAGATTTCTGAGGATGACTTAGTAAATGTCAACCAAAGGATCGACTGTGAAGACTGAGGAATTTTAAAGCAAGCAAGGGATAAAATCTTTGAACATCAGAGTTTAGGAGGAGTCTGCCGAAATATCAGAGCCGCTTAACATCTCTGTGAGGGCAACCTGTTAAATCATTAAGAAATGAAAACTCAATGGCACTGCCAAGATACAGCCTGGGAGGCTGTCCCCCCACGCTGAGCAGCTGTGATTGGAGGACACAGCCGGAGGGGAGACAGCCAATGGCAGAGGTTCAATGGCCAACTTGGGAGAGAAGGTCCATGACGCGTTGGACACATGGGCGAGAGACGTCTCCACCCCTCACCTCTTGGTTGGCAGGATTAAATCGAACTCCAGCTCAGTGTGGGAGGAGCTTGCATTCTCCCCTGGGTCTCTCTGTGCTCCACAGGTTATGCGGCCCACAGTGTATTTACTGACTGGAGCACTGCGATGGACAGATGTTACAGTCAAGGTGCGAGCTGCATTTGGCCCTCTGCTTTCTGGCAAAAGCTTTTGATTTCTGCAACTCTGGTTGTACAGAAAAGGAGGAAGCCATTACCGAAAATAAGTCATGTCACACCATGGAGATTCCAGCAATCTCCTCTCTGATAAGTGTTGCAGTTTAGACTAAATGTATTTATTTGTTCTAAAAGCCAAATATTAGGGCTGGCACAGACTCAACACAAAGGAATCAAGACCATCCTTTAAGCCAAACACAACAGCGGGAGCCGTATGACAAAGAGCATTTTCTCTGTCAAAACTGCTGGACTGTGCATCCATTTACCCACCATCGATCCATCCATCTATCCGTCCATTTATCTGTCCATCTTCCACAACCACTTATCCAGTCACGGTGGGAGTGGAACCCGTCTCGGCAAGAAAGGAGGATAAAACAGGCGACACCGGTCCTCCACAGGGCACACACTCACTGTCAAACACCAAGTTCTATCAAGTTCCAAGTTCTATTCATCACATACAGAGATATGCACTGTGTGTAGTGAAACCCTTTTTACATGTGCACAATCTGGGAAGCCAGTAGAAGAAAAAAAACATTTAATTGCTGAAAGGAACAGTGTTTGTGTACGTGACAAATTAAACTAGAAACTATCAGGCTGATAAAATCGTCTCAGGACAGCGATGCAAAGCAACAATGAGTGACTTAAGAGTCTTTGGGCAGCATAGCCAAAGTGGACACAAGCGGCAGCCCATGACCTGCGAGCGACTTCAGCGGATCAAGGAGGGAAGGACTCCAGCGACTGGTCAGTGTGCCGAGTCGGCAAAGACGCCCCCAAAGAACAACGCAGTTGGGGTGTCTCACAGAGATTCTCAAGGCCTGAGCGCTTATGCCAATAACTAATATCTCTTTGGTCTCCGCTGACATTTAAGGTCCCTTACGTCGACATTGGAAGTCTTCATATTTGAACTAAATATAGTAAGAAACATAATTTTATATTTTCACAAAATGTGATACTATCGATGAGGTGATACTAATATCCGTCATTTTCCTTCTGATTGCTAATACGCTGCCAATATGAGACACGGAGATGACCGCATAAAACCCGGATCTCTGTTACATATTTACGATGCGTCATTATTCTCTAAAGCGCTTCGCCTCCTCGCCTCCATCCCCACCTGCCACGGCCCGCCCATGACAGTGATGCATGGCGGCCATCACAAGGCCACCACACTAACCACACTGTGACTCACAATGCCAGCGATGACCACAATCTATAGTGAGTGCGGTGAGACATTTGGCTGGGAGGGAGGGAGGAAGGGCGGAAGTGGTTTTCCTACCACCCACGACACAGCACAAGCATTGTAGCTCAGGTTTATTTGCAACCAGCACAAGATATACAGGTTTACCTGGACTATGTTTAGTGCATGGAAATGGCGTTTTTCATGCTAAGTTTAGCATTTCTCCCCCCTCCCCCCCAAAAAGCTGCTTTTTACTGTCTTTGTATCTGTCTAACAAAGAGTTCCTGTTAATAGACATATGTACCAGAGAGCCCTTGGGGAAGGGCACAGAATCACCCTACCACGACAGGGACAGGGACAAAGGCCCTGAGCGCCTTAATGCGTCCGAATGAAACGTACAGTGCTCAGTGGAGCGTTTGCACAGATCCGTCTCTCCTTCCGTTCTCAGCACATTCATTTCTCAGTGTCGCGTGCAGGGTTAGCGGGAGCGCGGGCACTTGAACAAATGCGCGTCACCGTGCAGGGTTAGCGGTAGTGCGGGCACATGAGCAAATGCGCGTCACCGAGTGCCTTAACTATAGTGCGGACTCATGAACAAATGCGCGCCACCGTGCGCTGCTTGTCCGGTTTTGAAATATCACAAATGCATGTAGACAACAGGCATAAATTAAGGAGTTAATACTGTCAATGCAGACTATTTGCAATCATTTTCTAGATAAAACATGTCTAAATGAAATGAGCTAAATTCTATACAGGCAGTACTGCTGTGAACATCGATGGATATTTCATTATCATATAGTAATTCTTGATCAATTTCCCCACAACTACATCAATATATAAATTCTAAGATCTTTTTCACTTATTCTGAAAGATAAAGAAAACAAACCATGTAACAATGTGCAATCACCAAATTTACAAGGAAAATATTTTTAAAAATCTGTATCATAAGTAACCTATATGTAACAATGTAAGATACTGATTACTACTGAAAATCTGTAAATCTTCTCCGAATTAGAATTTGACATTAGGCTGGGAAAGTGCAGTTTTAAAAATAAAGTGAAATGCACAGACAATTCAACAACCACAAAAGGCCCCTTTAATCATTTATTTATGAGCTTGTATTATGTGATATTACTGTTAAAGCAGATCTAGTTGTAGTTCAAGACTCGTTCCCTGGCTGGCCCATAAAGTTCAGAAAGAGTTTTCTTTTTCTTTAATTCTATTGATTTGCTTTAGCTGTTACTTCAGTAAACGCTGCACTCACCCCTCTGCTGAGCTTGGCTGAATGGCCATATCAGCGATACGACAGCGAAATGCAGCAGGCTTCTCATTTTGGACTTTTCTAACTCTTCATCAACGCTGTCTGTCCAGTCGCCTCTGCGCTCCGCGCAAAACCTCAATCGGGACTTTGAAGAAGTTGAAGAAGCCCTCCCCCTCCCTGCCTCTGGAGTGGGGGCACCGCTGCGCTGAATGCCTTCTCTTTTTCAAAGCTGTTTTCAAAGTTCGTTCCTTTACAAGGCAGATTTATATATATGTCATGTTATCATTTACAGGGGGTCAGTTCTCCAGCATAATGACCAGGACTCATTTAACCGCCTGCGTCTCCAAAGCCGCCTTCTCTGTTCATGTGTTAATCCAAAGGGGTTAAACGTTAGTTAACTAATAGTGTTTCAGCGTGATAGCTTTATTAAAGAGAGTTTGGTTGAAATTTTAAATGTTTCAGTTTCTTCTTACACCAGAGTTGTAATTCTTACTTTTTGCAAAACATTTACTAAGTCATCCTCAGAAATCTGAGAAAAAAGACTTCTGCATCCCTGAAACACTGAAATAACTTTTACGCAGGTACTCTACGTACACGGTACTTGCAGATTTACTTCTTTTTTCTTAAAGCTCATAATATCTGTGGTGTTTTACTTGCGCAAATATGCATTTATTTAGGGAGACCGAAAAAGTATCTGCATTTTAACTAGAAGTTCGAGTGAGCTCTATAGTTCCATCTAGTGTCACAAAAAGTTACAGTAAGTTAACAAAAGTCAACAAAATCTTGATTAAATTGTATTAACATTTTCCAAGAGCACTTTACTTACATTAAACTTTACTTAGATTCATGCAATTTGGGGCTGTATAGCAGCCAATTAAATTTCAATGAATTTGAAAATGACATCCTTTTAAGCTAGCATGATGGGTTTCCTGAGCCTAAATCAAGCGTGAATTCGATTTTTTCCCCTGACCTGAAATTCAGAATGTGATTACTTTCTGAGACAGATCTCCCCGCTGTCAGTCACCGGTTGCGTGCGCATTGAGAAGCAGGATGATTTCGTTGTCATGAGAAGCCAATTTAGAGTTCGAGACGTGTGTTGGTGTGCAGTGGACCGTGTTCTCGTGGTAAGGTCTATACCCCGCGATTGACACTTGTTGGCCACTAACATCGAGCTGGTGATGGGAGAGAAATCATCTGCTATTCATCCCCAGTGAGTTAAAATAGTTGTTTTCCTCCTGGATCACTGTGGAAGGCAGCAGGTTCTAGAAGCATCAGTAGACCACCATATAATCCTGAGATGTCTTGGCTGAGGTTGAGCTGGCTGGAAACACAAGTGGAGCTGTTGAGGGGCTACAGGTTTCGCTGTGGGGGTGAGGAGGAACGCCTTGTGTTTGTGCAGAGGGATGAGCTGAGCAGAACCTACGGCGATGACGGAGAAAGTCACGGGGAGCCCTGTGTGTCCAGCCAAGTGACATTTTGCGATGACCTGCCTGTCACACCTACGGGTGACAACCAGAGCGTCACCTGTCCCAAGATCAGCACCTGGGAAGCGGGCTGGAATGTGACCAATGCCATCCAGGTAACTAGTGTCAGCATGTGCTGAGCATGACATTCATTCACGAGATGGTTATGTTGCGTGTAAATGCAGGAGCAGATTGAGAGTCAGCATTAGAGAATCAATATTATAGATACATATTAGAGGGTCCACTGGACAGAAGCTAGTGGTGGATGTTAGAGAATGTGCTTCGTCACTCGATGTTTGCAGATTTGAGTCACAGAAAAGCCCCTGCTGTTGAGGACTGGCTGCTGGGTTAATACATTTATTCAGCTGCAAATTTGGTCATTTCAGATAAAAGTACATTTTACAGGAGTCCTACTGTAGCAGTTTTTCTGTTACTGCGCAATTCAAAGGAGACCAGCTTTTAGACATGAGACGCACTGCCTCACCTGCACCTTGTCAAAAGACTGCTGTCAGTGCATTAGGATGAAAGGCAAAACTGTATGAATAAAGGATGATTATTACGCACAATATTGGTGCTATTTTATTATATTACGGAAAGCAGAGGTGTCAGGTTTCCGGGACATCAACCTTGCCCATCAAGTCAATTACGGAAAACTGCAAGTAGAAAAGATTCCTTATTTTCAGTATTTTGGAATACATTACATTTAATTAAATGTATTTTGCACTGTCGTTTGTAAAACATTACAAGTTTTCAATTGTGCAATCAAACATTTGTGTAGCCTTTTGAATAGCGGAGCACAAATGACTGGCCAACAATTCTGACAGTGCTGTAATGTACATTTTGTTCTGGAACTGGGAGCTTTGCATCATGTTCCACTCGTAACACTAATTACCAGATGTCCTCTTTATCTGGCCAAAGCCTTCCAGGGCTGAGCACAACCACAGGACCATGCATCTCTAGACTTAATGTTCTCCGTTAGAACGCCAGGGGTGGTGTTCAAACATCCATCCACTACTAGATTTTGAATACAGCACCAGTCAAAAGTCTGGACGCACCTGTTTTTAATGCATTTATCTCTATTTTAGCTGATATTCACCTTAGAGTAAAAGGCCTTGAAGCAATGAAGTAATACACCTCAAATATTCCAGGAGAAGTGTTCAACGTTTTCTCAACTTTTAGACTCTTCAAACTAGCCCCCTTTTCTTCGATGACATCATTGCAGATTCTTGGCATTCTTTCAACCAGCTTCCAGATGTAGCCACCTGTGAATGCTTCTCCAACAGTCCTGAAGGAGCTTCCACTAGTTCTGGGCACAAGTTGGCTACCTTGCTCATACTCTTGGATCCAACTCATCCCAAACCAGCTCTATAAGGTTTACGTTGGGGGATTGTGGGGACCAGGTCATCTGTCACAGCATTCAAACTTTTTCACAAGATGACACAATATTTACATAACCTCGAGGTGTGCATAGGGTTACTATCTTGCTGAAAAACAAATGCAGAATTTTGACTGGTACTGTATCTGTGTCCTGCATAATTGCTTGACCTTGAGTCTAATGAGTGCCTACCTAGCATTGTTGTAGTTAGAACCCATTGATTCTTATAAATTTAAGAATGGCTCGAATTTTTGTGCGATATGTCTAGCTCTTCTGTTTTTTTTGCCATTTAAGGGTATTTTTGTCCTGGGGCTACCCTACGCACTGCTTCAGAGTGGCTTGCTGGGCTTGCTCCTCCTTGTCCTGGCTGCTGTCATTTGCAGCTACACTGGTAAGATTCTGGTTGCCTGCCTTTATGAGGAGGACGAGGTGGGACATCCTATTCGGGTGAGGAGCACCTACGAAGACATCGCCAACGCCTGCTGCGTCCACTTCTGTCCCCGTCTGGGGGGAGCGGTCGTCAACACAGCCCAAGGGGTCGAGCTGATGATGACCTGTATCCTCTACCTAGTGGTCAGTTGTAACCTTGCAGGCCATAGCTTTCCATACCTCCCTTTGCCCCCAGTTGCATGGTCCATCATCACCTTTCTCACCCTCATGCCTTGCATGTTGATTCGGGACCTGCACGTGGTCTCCAGGCTCAGTCTGCTCTGCTCCCTGGCCCAGTTCCTCATCACGTTCATCATCATTGCCTATTGCCTGCTGAAGGCTCCCCACTGGTCCTGGACATGGATGGCTGTCTCTGTAGACTTTGAGAAGTTCCTTGTGTCCATTGGGGTCATCATCTTCAGCTACACCTCTCAGATCTTCCTACCCACCTTAGAGGGAAACATGGAGGACAGGAGTGAATTCTCCAGCATGATTACTTGGACTCACATCATCGCCTGCGTCTTCAAAACCACCTTCTCTGTCCTTGCCTTTCTCACTTGGGGCAAGGAGACAAAGGAGGTGATAACAGACAACCTTCCTGCCACTCTGCGTACTGTGGTCAACCTCTGTTTGCTAGCCAAGGCGCTGCTCTCCTACCCCCTGCCCTTCTACGCAGCCACTGAGGTCCTACAGACGTACATTACAAAGCGCCGTGCAGACCAGGCCAGTGGGGTCAGAACAAAGTTGCTGCTTCGGGGCAGCCTCCTTCTGCTGACCTTCCTGATGGCCACTTTCATGCCCCACTTTTCGCTACTCATGGGACTGACGGGCAACGTCACCGGAGCAGCCATGAGCTTTCTGCTTCCAGCCCTCTTCCATCTGCAGCTCAAATGGACTAAACTCAACTGCAAGCTTAAGATCTTTGACATCCTCATCTTAGGCCTGGGCTCACTCTGTAGTTTATCTGGGCTCGTGTGCTCTGTTAAAGGAATGATTGAATCTTTCGGGAACAAATAATCATGTGGTCTGCTACATACTGTCTCTCTGTAACATCTGTAATTATATTCTATGGATGTGTTAGGAAATTTTATTTGCAAAAAAGAAACAAGCAAGTTTTTAGGTCTAGCTTAAATTTTGCAGTGAAAATCGGCAATTGCAGGATGTCTGACTTTCTTTCAAGAAAATAAAGGTTGTTGTGAAGGAACAGGAGCCGCAGTACACACAGGGAAGATGGCAAATAGCTGAGTCTGAAGAGATGCCGTTTGTCTTTGTTATCATGGAAATTCTCCCTTCAGTCGCTGCACTTTCTTATTGCTTCAGCATAACTGCCAAGAGGCGAAAGTAAATCATCTGCAGCAGCAATCCATCAAAAGAATACATTAGATATATTTAATCTTTATTCTTTTATTAGTTGCCAGAGATGTCAGGTTTTGTTTTGCTAGTCTTCATTTTCAGTCAAGTGCTACTGTGAAATTTTCTGTATCTAGGTGTTATGTGTAACTTAAACAGAGATGTATTAAGTTGCAGTTTCTTTATTAACTAGTTGATGTAAAACACAGTAAAACGTGACAGAAATGTGCTTCACGACGTTACTGTCAATTTTCTGGGTAATAGCTGCTCCCAAAAGACAAATCTAGCAACAATGCAGCAGATTCTAAGATAATTAAACTAATCAAATGATTCAGCCTTATGTATTATTTACTGTAAGTGTAGACCAGAAGTAAGCGCATGTCTTATTATGACCAAGGAATATGCCTTCACACAACCATGTTTGATAAACCACATATATTTTTACAAGCGTAACACTTGTTTGCTTGGGCGCTATTTTGGTTATGCTAGTGACGATAGCATCGTGCCATCGTGTTGATACGTTGCGCGTCTCGCCGGTCGCGCCGACCCACGTCACGCTTCTTCGGCCGTGACAGCGTTCCGTCTCCGTTACCCCAAAACGGGCGTCTCGCAGAGTCTGCCGATTGGTCCTGGCAGCTCGGAAAATGCCGCGGCCGTACCACCTGATTCAACACGCACTTCGTTTCCGGGCATAAAACAGAAACAGAGTGCAGCGATGACCGACAGCAGGTACGAGAAGAAGCAGTACAGGGCCCCGCATCCTCAGTGACCACCAGCACCGCCCACCCCTGTCTTCCTCAGCATAGAAGTACCTTTCTTATGTCATGGCGAACGGGTCCTATCTCCCAACACCCCTCCGCAGGCTGTCACTGGCAAACATGCTGAGATTCCAGCGGGCTCCAGGGGACGCACTTGCCGTCAACAGGCGGCAGCCACCGCGCGCAACTGCCAAGAACGCAGTGAGTCACACCTCAGAACTTCACCAAAGAGGCGTCCATTTCATCCAAGTCTCCTCTAATGTGCTGGTGAGACATACAGCTTGTTAGATGCGGTACAATGTTTCATAGCGTTTCCAGGCGAGCAGATAAAAATTCAGGCTGAATCCTGAAACAACAACGCAAGTTGCAGTATACTGGGCGCGATATTTTGAACGATTTTCTGTCATTTAGCGTCTTTCTTATTCTATATTTGAAATCACCGACACTAAGAGTCAGCCTGCTTGGCAGTAAAACACGGATTTTTCTGGAATCTGAAAACAGAGTGTTTTAAATTGGTTTAGTTAAAAGTTATTCACCATCTGCTCAGTGTAAGCACTTCTTACATAACATCTATTCCATAAATAACTTTTACTCATAAAGACTTAATGTTCAACTCAAATTACAGAAGCAAAATAAGAAATAAAAGGTGACAAAATCACAACAACGCCTGAAGATTCTCACTGAATTATAATAAAAACACATTACAGAAATCTGTTCCCTGGAACATCAGTTTAATCCACTTGCCATATTTCCGAGCGAATCGCTTCTCAGACTCGCATGTACTTACAGGTTATTTTCTCAAATTCACAATATAATTAATCTTTCTCATTTTTGTCTAGCGTGGTTTTCACAGAAGGATGCATCGTGTTTAACGTTGTTTTGGTCAATAGACTATGATCTGACGCACATGTGGGTGACACTGGTAATGCAGTAGCCCTCTTGTCTCACCTTGAGGGTTGGGTGGTTGAATTCTATCTCTGTTGTTGTTTTGGCTGCTTCTTTTCTGAGCATTGTGGAAAGCTCAGTCAGTTCAGATTCATACCTGTAATCAAAATGTCATCTGTTCAAATCCCTTGGTGGATCGTGAACCCTCTTTTGGGCCCTTGAGCAAGGCCCTTAACCCCTATTGCTACGGGATCTGTCTGCCCCTGCTTCTGTGTCACTTTGCATAGAAGTGTCTGCTCGATAAATGATGAAACAATTGTCTTTTTTTGCATGTTTACATAAAATGTGCTTTTGTGTTTGTCTGCTTGTGGCTGTGGAGACTTCCATTCCAATCCGTCCATTTCACCAGGTCACTTGCCGCTGACCAGCAAAGGTTGTTTACGTGCACTCACCATCGCCCCCTTCTGGATAGTCATATCAAATACCAACGTTCTTTCTCCATCCACCTGCATCCACACTGTCAATCCTTTTCAGGCATGGCTAGTGTTTCTTCTTCTTCCCCTGATTGCATCCCTTGAACATCGTTAATTGGAAGACAGAGAGGACAGATGAGCATTGGAACAGAGCCATGACAGAGGGATGTTTGCTCAAAACCCAAGATCAATTTGGTGCTTCGAGGCAACTCAAACACACGGCAAACATCACTGAAAATTATCCAGCAAGAACTGTGTCCTCAGTGGTTGCAGTTGTGTGCGTTGACTTTGTTTGTGTTGATGCTGGCTGATTTGTTCCCTATCCTGTGTGGCTCTCAGTGTCTTTTCATGACACCGGTTTTGATGTACGTCTGCTTGCGGCAATCTTCATTAACTTGCATCTAAATTAGTGACTGAAAGATAGATATGTTTGAAGCTGTTGTTTTTTCCTAATGGCATCATACATGGGGAGACATAAAAGACAAATTAGAAAAAAAATTTTAATGCATTTTTTTAATGGAGAAAGTGAGTTTTCAAGAATTAATTTTATAAAAAATAATCGATTTAATTTTTGTTCCATAATGGAAACAGTGCGAAAACATCTACATAAATATTCCCAAAGAGGACAGTCATTAAAAAAAACTGACGCGGATGTCTCAATGCTTCCAATCCTTTGCGGAATTCATCTGTCATCTATGAAATATCTGATTGGGCTGGATGCGGTTTAGGGGATCTTAAACAGTTGTTTCCATGCACAAAATGTGTTTCTCCTGTTTTAGTGCACAACAGACACATATTTTGAAGACATGTAACATCACATTAAGAAATGGACCTCAATATGAACCAAAACCAAAACGATATGACCCACACGAAATGATAGTTAGCCACTAAACACTGATCAGTTGTAGCCAAAGCCAGATACTGCTATGGATTAATTTAAAAATAAATCTATTTTTAATTAAATTTGTTAATTACTTTTTAATTCTTTCCTCTCTTCCTGCTGATATTTGTGCCACAGAGGTTTGACCTCCTGACATTCAAAGGATATTATCGTCATGGATACAGGATGACACATCTGTGCTTGGAAGCGACGCTCGGGCGAGAGCGAAGCGCAAAGCAGCAGACAGATGTTTGCGGCTTTAGAACTTTGGCAGGGTCCAAATGCACCGTTTTCCGTGTCCTCGCGCTTAAACGTGCAGAAAAGTGCATCCCTTCTCCGTTCGCCCACCTCCGCATCGCCTGCCCACGCCACCGCCGTGTGATGTCAGCTCGCTTCCAAGTGCCACCGGCTCCTTAAACGCCACGCTGGAAAAGAGGGTGAGGAGGAGGGTGGATTAGGGACCTCTGAAGCTGTGGAAAATGTCAGGGAGAAGCTTGTTGGTGACTGCCAGATCTCTCCTGCACCGAAAGGCCTGATTTATTTCCAAAGCCCGCCGAAATGTCTGCTCGCTGAGAGCGCCACATGGGCTCATTCGAGTCTAACATTTGATTTGGACAGGATGGGTTTCGTCCTCAGTGGAAACTACACGGCGGCTTTATTGTTCCTTCATACGAGCCGCTTTCAATGGCTCAGAGGGGAGAGCAGAGTCCCGTCCTGAAGCCGTTATTAATCAGCTGAGTGAATACGGCGCGCGCAGATCGTAAACTCCATCCTGCTGGAGGTACAATTACATTTCTGTCTGCGGCAGACAGCCAGTAATTACGAATCCATTTACAGACTTCTGAGAACAATACAAAGGTGGAGGTTCCTCATTTTTATTTGGTCTGTTAAATGCCTGACAAAAGCCCCGTTTCCAGCTCCGTTTCCCAATGTCAAACGATAAGAAATCAAGAGCGCACCGTAACAACTAATCAAAAATAAAAATGCAAGAAAAAATGTCACAATGTGGCATTCAATAAGTTAAAATGAAAACAATCCACTTCCAAGGCTGTCACCCTCAATAGCATGAGAAATCTGCCAAAAATTCAGATCTAAATGGCATATTTAATAAGATGGCAAAATGTTCTGTTTAAATCACATCACATCCGAGGTCAACCAACAACAAAAAGGGAAAAGTATTATTTTTCCAGTATTCTTCATTCAGTTTCAGGCAGAGTACGTAAATTGCTTTTACGTACGCTTTAGAATATTTTAATAACATGGCTTTTATTTAACATCAGTATATAAGCTATGTTGAATTCTATTCTGGGGCACCGTTCACAGGATACTTTTAAGAGGCAAGAAATTACTAATTAATTATCACTTATCCAGTAAGGGGTTCTAGGGGGGGCTGGAGCCTGTCCCAGGCAGCACAGGGCACGAGGTGGGGGGTGTCACCTACATGGGATGCCAGTCTGCCACGGGATACACACTCACACACTAGGAGTGACTGAGAGACACCAGTTCATCCAGCAGCATGTCTTTGGACCCCAGTGGAGAACAGAACACCCCCACGCAGACACGGACTGGCCGTCGGGGCCGGTTGGCAGCAGAATGTCCCAAATAACCCCCCCCCCCCCACTCTGGTCGGCAGCAAGCTATCAAATTGGTGCCACTTGACAGCAAATTCCCGGGCTGTTTTGCTGCCAGTCTGCCCCCTGCCCCCAACCACAGAGGTACGAGCAACAGGGTTACCCACTGCTGCCCCTGTCCTGGCCTCAACTTCAACGACTGGCTATTATAAACATACAAATATACTTTTGCCATATGATTCAAACACATTAGCTAAACATCAGTATCTGATGACACTGAATGGCACTAGCTAAGTGTAACAGCTGAGTGTTTTGTCGTGTATTGTCTCATTAAACAAGTGTATGTCTCCCTGTGGACTTACTCACTTGCTTAAACATCGACACAAAACCATATGTGTCAATCTGTTTGTTTAAAAACGGGACAGGCGTGAATTTTATTGTTATTGACTATAATGCCATGAGATGACCCCGTTCGTAGCTGCCACATCAGGGGAAGCCATTTAAATTCATGAAGTTCTCAGGATACATATGCAGTGTGTAGGGGCAGCTTGTTGTCTGATGAAGACGTGGATTGGAGACGGAGGCCTTACAGTCCTTTAAGATGGTGATAAATAACACGACAGAGCTGCAGTCTGGCATGGAAATCAAAAGCATGGATTTCTGCTCCGGCCAAATTCCCAGAACAGCCAGAAAGTCACTTCAGACCCTCTGAAGTCTGTGAGAAATCAGGCCTTATGGGTAAACAGACGGCACAGGTTTGTATGCCGCTACAGCTCCTTCTGGACTACAGAGAAAAATACATAATTATAGAATTGGTAATGCGAAGTCCACATTCCTTTAATTTATTCCACAACTTTCTAATATGTGTGAAAAAAAATCAAGTTGAGATTTTAGTTGACACATACACAATTATATGCAGTATAATGTGCAGTGAAATGCGTTGTTGTCTAGTTCCAGACAGTAAACAGAGGACACAGGTATCAGGGACACAGGTATCAGAAACAGAGGCATCAAGGACACAGGTACCAGGGGCACAGGTATCAGAGACACAGGTATCAGAAACAGAGGCATCAAGGACACAGGTATCAGAGACAGAGGCATCAGGGACACAGGTATCAGAGACACAGGCATCAGGGACACAGGTATCAGGGAGACAGGGATCAGAGACACAGGTATCAAGGACATAGGTATCAGCGACACAGGTGTCAGGGACACAGGCGTCAGTGACACAGGGATCAGGGAAACAAGTATCAAGGACATAGGTATCAAGGACACAGGCATCAGGGACACAGGGATCATGGACACAGGTATTAAGAAGACACTAGTATAAAGAGAAATGACATTACACATTAAAGAATAAACACAAGTAAGACTGGGCTGTTCCTGCAATGGGCTGTAATCCCATCCTGTGTTTTGCCCAGCCTTGTGTCCTCTGCTGCCTGGGCTCCCTTAGCCTGCCGTTAGCCCCCAATATCAGGGCTCATGCTACCTACACTCTAAAAGGCATGGTGACACTGGCCTGCCATTTACCCTTTCTGCACCAGTAGGATTATGCATTTCTGTACAAATATTGAAAAGTTGCTCCACGTGGCAAATGAGGCTGTTGTTTACCTTCATAAACGCCTGAGGAAACCCAAAACCTGGACAGCTTGCCTCAGAGTCCTGGATGGGATTGTGTGGGCTGGGATTCCTTCCTCCTGATGTGGTCCCTAAAAGCCCCCGCTTAGACACACACCGGAGCCGCTTAATGAACATTTCCCCCCCACGCTGTCTTTTTTTGTTCTCCCTGGAGGGGGCTTTCCTTGTTATTGGTGCCGCCTTGCGAGGTTTTGGCTGGTGCTGGGGGAAGCTGGATTTCATGACAGCTGTCAGGGTCTTTTCTGTGCTGTGGAATCATTCCAACAGGGGGCAGCCGGCCCCCCGCGAGCTATCAAGCTACAGTGCTTCCCTCTGCCTAGAAACTGAAACCAATTATCTGAATGTGCAGTTTTGCTGGGGATGAATAGTGTGTTTTGAGGAGTCTGCATTAACCCTGCTGTACCACATCGATTAGGGTCTCTGCCCAATGAAAGGAATGAGCCCAGAAACGCTGCTTTAAATTCTGTGCTTCTTGTCTATATCTCCTCTCTCTCCACTTCAATCTACTGCCATAATGAGGCTATTAAGGCCCTTCGACTTGCTGTCCCACACCATTGTTTTTCAGAAGCTGTAATAGCTGGATGCCTTAGGAATCGGCCCCGCACTGCACGCACCTCCCCCCGGTTTGATAGTCACTGTGCAGGTATGGGATTTTTCATTTTTTATTCTTCCAGGGAATGAAAGGAAACAGGGAGGCAAAGGTAATGCGCTATGTTTGTGTTCCATCCGTCTGCCAGCATGTCAAGACTCATCAGGGAAAACGGTGAGGTGAGGACGACGGACCGCTTTTCCCTTTTTTTTTTTTTCTTTTTTTTTTTTTGAACCAATCCTGTTAAAAGAATTGGACTTTTGACCAAAGGCTGCTAGGGAGAAAAGAACTCCAGGGGGTCGCTGTGGTACCCTTGGGCAAAGTAGCCTGAATTGCTACAATAGAGATAGCCAATAAAGATAACCAATAGAGATAGCCTATAGCGATAGCTGGATAGAGGGTGAATAACAGAGGAATAAAAGCAGGTACAAAACAACGGATGGGAAGCAAGTCAACCAGCTGTAAGGGACAGAAAAAGGAATGGAGGTACTGCTTAGTCCAGGCTTACTGTGTTTTCTGGCCAATTTTGGCATTAAAAATATTGAGCGTGGCAGATGTCAGGCTGGCAGGGGGGCGGGGTCTAATCCCCTTGGGTTCCACAGCAGGATATGTAGATGGGGTCCTGTGTGGCCGTTGTTTTTAGGTATCCCATCTGGTTTTAATCCCCAGAAGGAGAGCTAGGGTCTGTCACCATGGGTTCGAAGGGAAGCCACAGCTGTGCCCCCCTGCTGGCAGAGCTGGATCAGTTGATGAAGACAAGAAGCTAACAAACTAAATATGGACACTGAATATTTCATCCTATAGTTTCACATCATTCCTTGAAAATAACAGTCATAGGGCCAAATCTGGTGTGTGGCTCAGAAGCTCAGGACCTGGTGTCTCTGTTCAGAAGGTTACAGGTTCAAACTGTACAGCTGGCAAAGTAATTTCAGTGTTGGGTCCCTCCCCAAGGCCCTCAACCCCCCCCCCCCCTACCCCACCAACTATGCTTTCTCAGTTGTATGCCACTTGGGATAGAAGCAATTGTTAAAGAAATAGTATGTAATTTCTCGTAATGGACTGGCGTCCCCTCTAGGGGGTGCCCTGCCTTGCATAAAATGGATGGATGGATAATTGAAATATAAAACTGGTAATTTAGAAGCAGAGTTGGACATTTCAGGTCCAGAAAGTAAAAATCCAAACCAGGATTTTGTTTCAACCAACCAGTTGTATTCAGTGACTGTGACTCTTTATACTCAACTGGTTGGTTGAAACGAAATCCTGGTTTGGATTTTTACTTTCTGGACCTGAAATATCCGCTTCTGATTAGAAGTATTAAATAAAAGTGTAGGTTCCAAAACTGAACTCTGCATAACAAACCAAGCTGCTGATACATTTTCAGTACTAAAAACTGCTACCGTACAGAAACCTTGTTAAACTTTTCAAATATATACAAGTAAAAGCACTCATAGAAACGCTTATCTCTTGGGACTAGAATGACAGGCAGACAATCAAAGATAAAAAAAACAAGCTTTTGAAAGGCGTTGTTTTTACAGACTGTCCACGCCTAAATGCTAATAATGTTTCAGTTGACTGAAGGGCATGTTAGCACTTTGCTAAAGAGTCACAGGTGCCCTGGGGTGTTCAGGCAAACAATGCCCTCTGCAGAGGCTGGATTTGTGTCCTGATCCGAGCTGAGTGGCCCCGTTTTGTAAAACGGAAGATAAAAATCTGTCATTCTGCCGTGAAAATCTTCAGCGGTGCCAGTGCGCGCTAGCATCCCTTTACAGAAGGACAAAGGCTGTGCAGACAAATAAAGCTGAATGAAGGGGCTGGCAGAGCTGAGTGTCGCAGTGCAGAATGTTATTACAGTGCGTTAAGTGGAACATAAACAAGGAACCCTTTGTGGTGCAAGAAACCTCCCCAAACGTAAACCTCAGTTGCGTTCCACTCGTTTGTTTGCCGCAAACGGCCGAGCATGAAACGAATCCCATTCCCGTCCCATTCTCGAGACGACGGGGATTTAATTCCATATGGATACAATTAAATAAAAGGACGTGATTAGGATTAATACCATTGTCACGGGGAAACGGCTTGTTGGAACAATGCGCTTCCACCCACGTGATTTGAAATTTCACACACAGCAGATGAAAAGATGCTTGTGTGAGTCTCCCTGACACTTTTATTGAGAGAGAAAAACAACACAAAGCAGAAACGACTGAGCAGAAATGACTGAGACTGAATGATGAAGCTGGTACCCCTCCCCCTACACACACTTAAGTATCAGTTTCATTTATAGGGGCCTGTCTGGTCAGATCATCCTCGATGCTTCCTGCTGATCTGTGCTCTTATTGTCTCGCTCGCCCCAGGACATCAGCTGCCTGGCTCTGCCGAGGGAAATGGAGATACCTCAACAGGGAAACCGGCAGATACATCGCAGTGGTAAAGCAACCTGGGCTTTGCTTGTTCGAAACCCACACCAGGCTCTGCTGGTCACGAGCGAGTTGGTAGGCAAACATGTTTTAGATCTGAAAGTGTTGCCACCGCTCTTGGAAAGCCATACAACATTAACGATGAAGAAACGCGTCCTTAGAAAATGGCTTTGTGAGTTTGTTGCTGTCATGAGTAATTCTTTAAACGGGGGGTTTAACCTGAATTTCGGTAACATATACTGATTCATTAACAGATATTATAGTGAACTTTGCAAGGCACGTTGGATATCAGGATCTGTTACAAAATAATGCCAATTATAATGCAGCAGGATTCTAAGATTGATAAGCTGGATACAGTGGTGAGGCCATCAGGGGCCACTTATATTTTTGGGGGTGGCCACACTGCATCGTATCTATTCCATGGTTCTGTTTAGAAAATAAAACAGTGCATATTTTGTTTTTATTATTTTAATGTGGGGTGATGACAGGGGTCGCCATAGTGACCCGGGTCTCCCCTTAGACCCGGCCCGGCCTGCATGCTGAGCGCAGTGTGTTCGGCTTGGCTGCCCCGCACTTCTCCTCTGGTCTCTCTGACTCCCACTGTATCCCCACCTTCGGATTCATCCTCACTCTTGTCACGGACGCCACTAACTCGTGCTATTAGAACTCCGTCTCAGCCCCCACTGCCCCGGGCTCATCCTGATCAAGCTGCGCTCCTGGGAAATCGACGTTCAAGCCTTTCAAAAAGAATTTAGCCCAAATAAACACTGCTCAGTATTATGGGCTCTTAGGTTTATTTATCAGTAAGACTTGCTCAATATTATGGCCAATCATCTTTTTTTTTATGAAATGTTTATGTAGAAGCATTTTGGGAGTTTCGTTAAAAATGAGAAAAAGAATAAGGTTCGAGTTAAACATTCAGTTGTATGCACACGGCATACACACAAAGACATGATGTATTCTACTTACTGCAACCTGTTCACCTATTAATTAACTAACAGAGTTGGGTAATTCAGGTCCAGAGAGTAAAAGTCCAGACCAAGATTTTGTTTCAACCAACGAGTTGAGCATAAAGAATCACAGTCACATAGTACTCAACTGGTTGGTTGAAACAAAATCTTGGTCTGGACTTTTACTCTCTGGACCTGAATTACCCAACACTGTTAACTAGCCTATTAATGTAGGATCATTTTGCTTGAGAAAATAATGATGTTTCCTACTCACGGACCACTGGGTTCCTTCCACCAAAGAATCAATTCACTGAAGCAACATGTTTTCAGTTGCCACTACGTCTCATTACCGAGGAAAAAAATATAAATCAGAGAGGAGACCCGAGTGAAAATGGCACTTTAATTCATAATGATGAAACACTTTTGTCATTATCACATTTAACGTGAAAGGCACTCATTTTGCTGCTATTCTGTGGCATTGAGGATAATTGCACGCCAACATAATTATTATGATATCATACTGTATGTGAATAGGGCTGTTGCCATTTCAAGAAAAGATTAAGAAAGGAAACTCCCCTGTCTTTTTCCTCAAGAGAACACACTTGGTATAATGACTAGTGGACAACAAGCTCTTCAACAAGCTTCTAGTCAAACAACTTGCGCCACATCGCCCATTCCGCAAAATCAACGTTGCCAAACGCAAAACCACCAATCACACCTTACATTTTTGTGTAATACTTTTCAATTGCCAGCACCATAATTCAAAAAAGTAACTGCAAAATATTTGAATACACCAACCACACAATCAGATAAAGAACAGCGGCACAGTCAGAAATCATATTAACATGAAGCTGTCATTTTATTGTAATGAAGTTATGAAAACAGCCAAACCAATTATACTCACAAATGGAATTAGCAAAGTTAAAATACTTATTTAATTGGATTTCTTTTTCAACTTTCTGTAAAATAAACCTTTTAATCAATACGTGTGTTGGCATTTTGTCACAACTCATAACACGGGAAAAAGAGAAACAGTGGAAAACAAGAATTTCCATAATAACTGGTCAGAGCCTTCAGTATCCCACAACGCCAGCTGGCTCTACAAATAACAATTAGTTTAAGTCTGACACTGAAAATCATCTCCTCCACTGCCACCCACACATTAAAGGATGGTTCTAGAAAATGGGCCGTTATCTAGTTGAGTGGATATTGGAAATTCCAAATATCTAAAGTGGTGTAACGGTATGAACAGAAATACTAGATTCCCAGCCCAGTTTATAAAGCTAAAAGAGGTCCAGGGAACATACTCCCTCAAAAATGCTTTTCTAAGTATTAAAGATCTAAACAGGTCTAAAAATGTTTAAGTAGAAAATCACTGCAGAGTTTTTTTTTATGAGCTGATTACTGTGATGCTGGTAATAGATAATTAGGGTTTAGAAACCCAGAGCGATCAATAGCAATTGGGCTGAAGCAGGACCTTTCGTAAACCACCATCTGAAATGGGAAATTCCCCCGAGGGCACTTTCTCATTATAAACTACAGTAAGCGATAGACTATCTGAGGCTAATGAGCTCAATTAAAAACATTTAAACATCACCCCTGGTCAGCAGGCGACTGACGTACAGGAATTTGTTTACACCTCATTTTCAGATGGATGAATGGATGAGTGTTGGAGCAAAGGGGTAAAGAGGCTCTGCTTTCAGTGTAAGGTAATATAGGTTTTATTATTATTATTATTATTATTATTATTATCATTATTATTACAGTGCCAAGGCATTGTCAGTGTAATTACTGCATATTTTGGTCATGTGATCAGCATATATGCATAATGAAGACTTTGACCATGGGATGCTGTGCAATACGGCAGAAGTCGATAAGGATCTGAGAATTAATAACCTACAACACGGCCTTGGATTGCATTTGCATGCTTGATTGGGTTTCTGCTTCATGATGGGTGCATTGGAATTGGATAACTAAAAATTTGAATATGCCAACCTCTCCAAGGAATTTGCCCATGTTACTTGCTTCAATGGGCAACACTAGTGGCTTCACAGTGAAACATTCAGCGATGCAGAACGATGTTTCTTGGCTTCAGACACCTGGCGTCAGTGTCAAAAGAGCACAGCCATTTGATTTTCCCGTGCTGATGCTACGAGCGCTCTCCGCTCCCCCGTGTGTCAATAAACAGCAGCGGTTGCTACCGCACCACATTTGAATAGCAGATTCTGCAACCGTCCAATAGCAGGGAGGCACACGAGGAAGCGCACCTATCAGTGGAAAAGAGCTCGACATTTTCTTTGCTTACCTCGATTCGTTTGCCCTGGCAAATGCTTGTTTTCACGCCGCATGCTTTAGTTAAGTTCAACAGCTCACTGATTTAGGCTGAAATATTGGCCACAGTAAATGAGCTAGGAACGCCAACAGAAAAACAATGAGCCATTTTTGTTTCATTTATTTTCAAAATGAAAGATTAGAGGAATCTGTCACCCTCCCTGCATTACACACCCACAAATTACACACACACACAGACACACACAGAAAATCTGTCTTCGCCTTAAAATTCTCCTTTCCAGATTTATTCTGTAGCACAACTGATGAAATTCTGAGGCCAAGCCACTGAATTGAATTAGTAAAACAAATCAATTTACAACCAATTGAATTTTAAATTTCACGATCAAATCCTCTAGCAAGTGGAATTCAATTTTTTTAATTATTCCTTTCTGTGCATCAAGTGCAGCTTCAAAGGCATGGCCAAATGTGGGTTTGATCAAGATGTGAACCAACATTTAAAGGGCTTGAGCTTGATCAGTGGGCCACCATTTAAACTCATGGGTTTTCAGCTACAGACATCCATGACTCTGCACAACTCACTAAAAACAATTAATGGCACCAATTGAATCTATTTCCATGTGTTGCTTGCAAGATAATAGGGCAAGGCTATTCAAATCCCAGTCCTTAAGGGCAGAGCCCTGCTGATTTTCCAGCCTTCCTTTACCTGTGAGCCAGGCATGAAGCCTCTGTAGCCAATCAGAATCAGTAACTATTACACTAACTGCCTGGGAGAACTGAAAACAAGGCCTGGATTTGGAATTGAGTGTCAGATCTGAAGAGCCATGTTATAGGGTAACAACTACTTCAGGGGTGGCAAATCTTATCCAGAAAGGGCTGCTGTGTGTGTGGGTTTTCGCTGCAGCTCCCTAATTAGATTACTAATTAGAGGACTGATTGGCTGAAGAGTCCTCACACCTGGGTTTGAACAGCTGAGCTAAAGGTTAACCTAAAACCTGCATAAACACCGGCCCTTTGCAGATAAGATTGGCCAATGCTGAACTACTTTGTTGATCTTTTATCCATGGCAATTATATTAACATTTTATTAAGGAGACACATTTTAAGAGTACAGGGGGAAAGACTCTCAGAAACAATTGGGGGTTAAGGATCTTGCTGAAGGACCCCCCCAGTAAAGTAATTCAGCCACTGCTGGGATTAGAACCAACAACCTTCCCTTCACAAGCACAGGGCTCTAACAGGAGGAGCCACCCATATCCTTGGCTACTGTTTGGACTAGTTGCTTCCTCATGTCCATCTATCTAGGTACCTCGTCAACACAAAGACACTGTATTTTGTTTGTATTTCTGTAAGTTTGCATTTTGCATGTTTGTATTTTTTGCAAGCTTGTATTTTGAGTGTTTGTATTTTTGCATGCTATAATTCAGCATTTGTTAAGAAATCCATAAAAATAACAACAATAAAAGCCAAGAAAGCTGAAGGGGGAAACAATTAGTTGTTTTTTTCTTTAATTTATCCTATCTAAGGCTGAAAAATGATTTCCAGACATGTTAGATTACAGTTAAATGGTTAATATTAACCTGCTTAGGAGTGCAATAAAAATCAAACACTTGCCTATGTTAATTGCAGTGATAAAAGCACCACACCACTGGCGTTTAACTTCGGGGCGGGACATTACATGCCTTATCTTGTTTTTCTTTAGCTTCCCCAAATTTGCCCCTCAAGCTGCTGTCTCCAGTTCACAAACCCCCAGACAGGCTGGGTGTGAGAACAATGAGGAGACACAGTAGCAGGTAGGTGGGATCCGTGAGAGGGGCGGGGCTCTGGGAAGGGGGGGAGGGGTGAGCCGATGAGGCGCTGGAGTCAGAGAAAATAAGGGGGGGAGGGTCCAGGTTTAAAAGGAGGCTGAATATGTCTCAAGGGGGGTGAAACAATCACCTCCTAAATAGCTAAATGTTAAAGGCAAATAAAAGGTAGAGCAGGGTGGAGTGCTGGGGGGTGCAGTGGTTGGCTATTTAGCACTGATACCCGACACCAGTGGGACTTGGGTTCGCATCCCCACCATGCCTCAGTATGTGTGGAGTTTGCATGTTCTCCCCATGTCAGCATGACATTTTCCCCCACGTTCCAAAAACATGCTGTGAATCGGAGTTATGAAATTGTCTGTGTGTATTCCCTGTGGTGCCTTACGCCCATAGCTTCAGGGAAAGGCTCCAGGCCCTGAATAGGACAAGCCAGCACCGAAAATGGATGTACAGCTTGTTTTAATCATCCCACGTTGGCAGCACTGGGGAGGCCAGGCGGTGGAGATCCAAAGTGAGCGTGGAGGCTAAGGCGAGAAGGTGCTGGATCACCATCTGCTCACACACACTCTGCAAGAACCAGGGCCAGTCTAGCCCAACCCCCCCAGGCCAGAGGGCTGTCCTGCAAACATGTATGATTGCCCCCTCCCCACCCCCATCACAGGCCCCCCCCATTTACAGGAGAGCGGGAGGCGTGGATGTGAAAGAACTGGACTCCTGTCCAAATGGCAGCAAGCATCTGTTTCCAAACTCACTGCCTCCTGCATCCAGCACTCCTACAAGAAAGTAACATGGACATCAGCCGCCTGCACTACCACGTACCACCATGAATCCATGAATCATACAAGCATTTCTACAGTATATTCAAAGGCGTAATGTCACTTTCCAGCTCTTGTGTCACCGTGTTGACCATCACACTTCGTGTTAGTATATTTGAGTAGAGATGAGTGCTTTGGAGCACCATGAAATGCAGTCTTCCTGAGCTTTGAATGGCACCCCACGGCAAAGAAATCATGAGAATGTCCTCCGCAGACGAAGCTCCAGAGTGATTTGCAACAAACAGGTGCAACCCCATCTTCCGCAGTTCACCTCAGAATTCACGATCTTTAAAATATTTACGGCACAGGCTCCATAATTCAGATCCCTGCTGAGAATCCAGAGTATCTGGCTCCAGAACAGCAGAAATAGTGACTGTGTGTTGCCTGCACTGATTAGTTTTTGCCATCTTGATGAACACCGAGATCCTGACTGCAGCCTCCCTGAACTTTCTCTGCAACAAAAACGTGGGAAGAAAAAGATCGATTCGCATTTTCTGTGACACAGAGTTCCACAGCTTCACAGGTAGCAGCTTCTGCGGCAGATCCACAGCTAGTTGTAATATACTGTAGTTGTTTCACTGTACATTACTCGGAATTAAAGGAGCGCAGAATC
Source organism: Paramormyrops kingsleyae (assembly GCF_048594095.1). NCBI lineage: Eukaryota > Metazoa > Chordata > Actinopteri > Osteoglossiformes > Mormyridae > Paramormyrops > Paramormyrops kingsleyae. Next base: position 5,117,440 of record NC_132815.1, on the reverse strand, counting down.
CGTAATTATATTTATACATAAAGGTCGTGTTTCACTGTGAGTGGATGCATGGGTGGGTGTTTATATGCATGTGCCTGCAAATAGCACGTTAACCATATGTGATGACAGTCTAGCATCATCAAAGATTTAGAACTTATAGCTTTAATAAGTAACTGACAAAACTCCACGCTGTCACTTGCATTTATGCAAAGGCAAACATCGAAAAGTAACGAGATTCATTAGCCCAAGCAAAACATTCACACGTATTTAGCTTAGAAAACAATTGCGGGAACAAACACGCATTATTTCAATTAATAAGCTGTGATGTTGTTGTTCGTGCAGCAGCCTGTGTGTTTTGCGTGTGATTGACTGCAATGCACTTCTATAGTGGGAAGTTCATACATTTTTAATTGACTTCAGAGTATGTAACAGTCGCAGTGTCGTATTCATAGCGGTTTTTCATACTGTTAGACAATGACTGAAAACAATAACCTATCTATCTATTCAATTAAACATTGAATCAAAGGGGGAAAGGGCATATGGCGGCAACACATGAACGTCTTGATTGAATTACATGAAGGGGTGTGGCCTGTTTTGCGTCATCTATTGTTGACAGGCTGACAGAATACACCACTGCCGTGAACTAACGACACGTGATATGCGATACGAGAAAAGAAAATACTAGGCTTTTCCTGTTGCTTATTAATAACTTCGTCGGGATGATTTAATTTAAGAGTTTAAATGGGTGGGAAAATCAGAAAGTAAAGTGAAAGCAGAGGTGGAAAGCTCAGACCAGAAAGTAGTAAAAATCCAAACCAAGATTTTGTTTCAACCAACCAGTTGAGTACTCTGTGACTGTGACTTGTCAAACTCAACTGGCCAGTTGAAATAAAACCTTGGTCTGGATTTGTACTTTCTGGGTTTGGACGTTCCAGCTCTGAGTGATGGGCCTTATATTACTGCAATACTAGCATTAATTAGGTGCATCTTTAATCTGGCCTTCTGGAGGATTCCAGTTATCAAGTGGAATCATTGTTAGATGAGATGTTGGGTCACTGATGCTTGAAGAAGGGTGGTGTCTCTTTAGTCAAAAGGCATTAAGCTTCTCTTGCCCCTGTGTCTTTGAGGTGGCTGGGGTGTCGAAGCAGACCTCTCTGTTAAGCAAATTGCAACTGATATTCTTAGCGTTGCGAACAGTACAATGGAATAAAGGTAAGGGTGAGAGTTAGAATGTGCAAATTGTGCCAATGCTTTGAGCTTTGCCTGAGCTACGGCAGGAAGATAATAATCCGAAAGAACATTTTATGAGACAACTGTGAAGGCTGCAACAATAAGGTCTTATTATTATTATTATTATTATTATTATTATTATTATATATATATATATATATATATATATATATATATATATATATATATATATATATATATATATATCACGCTGTTCCATATTCCTTATGGCACTATTTTGAAAGCGACTTTAAAAGGTGCTTAATTTCATCTCTGAAAAGTGTGTGATATTAATTGAAATGTGTGTTATTTCCTATTTCTTTACGCTGGCAGTCCTTCCGTTCCTGGTTTCCCCAAAGCCATTAATACATCACCTTCTAACATATACCTTTATTTTGCAGGCATATCCCATTGCAGTGGAGGTGCAGAATGAACATTATTAACATTAACATGCCGCTGCAGTTTGCCGCCTGATCAGGAGAGACATTCACAGTGACGTATCCCTTTCAAAATAAATACATATGTGCAGAATATTTTTGCACCTGCTGCCAGATAGTTTTGATATTAACCCACGCAATCTAGACTTTAATCGTCCCGTTTTGAACATTCCTGTATAATATCTATGATTTTTGTCCCGTTATCTAGTATGTGTTTGTCTGACACTGTCAAAAAAAAAAAAGTTCTATTAACCTGACAAATGATTTGTTTTAGTTAGTGGCATATTTCAGGGGCTGCAAATCAATTTTTTATGAGTATATGATTTAACATACTGCCAAAAATGTTGACGATATGGAAAAGCTCACAAACGGGGCTGTCAGGGGCTAATCCTCTCTGTCTGATCTTTACTCTCTGAGCTCGACATCAGTGCCCCACCCCCCACCCCCCACCCAAACTCAGCCACCAGAGGAGGGGGAGGGGATTCCTGTTTTAATTAGACCAGTCTACCTTTAGCCTCCTGGATTCATGTGCACCGCGTTCTCTCTCTAATCAAAGGGACTGTCTAAGGAGTTTGTTTGTGTTTCTCTCCCAGCCGGAATACGGCGGGATGACGTGCAGCCTTCAGCGGCGGTAACACATGCACTTTGTTGTCTTGGGATGCTGCTCCCCTTTCGCTCTCCCTCCCTATCAGACCTGGGCTCGTTTTGTCGGCACGCCGTTGGCCCTCATCTGACATCCCCTCAGTGAATTAGAGCGCCAGGGTTATTTGGTTCGCTGCTGCGAAAGAGGTGGAGGTCGACTGTATGCCGTCCAAGTGTTTTTTGACTCTCAGAATTGGCACCTTCCCGAGTCTCCGCGCCTGCTCCCCTTTCAGCGTCCAGCTTGACAGGGGCTTTGATTCTGAATGTTTACACGCAGGCGCTGCCCGGCCCCTCGGAACCCGAGCTCACGTCCCCCAGGCTCCGCGGCTGAGCTCCGCGTTCTGATGTTCCTCAGACAGGCCCCATCGACCGCGATGAGCAATTAGAAGCCCAAATCACATGCTACCGTGGCCTGTTCGCCGTATCCTACCTGCTCTATTCTCTAAGCATCAGTCAGACCCGACGCTGGTGTAGACAGCAGGTAAAGAGCGAGCAGAAGCATTCTGTCAGCTGGTGTTACAGAGGCCAGTGAAAGATGCTGCTGGAATGCAACCAGATTCTCTTTGAGCTGAAAAATCCAGCGTGGGCTGGCTACTCTCTCCCAAAGAAGAGGCATATGGAATGTTCCTAAATCTCTTTTAATTTCATATTAGTTTTAGTCCAAATTAAACTACTTCCCAAGTGTTTTGATAGAGAAAAACAACGAAATAATTTCTGAAGTATTATAGCTCCATTAGTTTATATTTCTAGTTTCACACATGGTAAATTTCCTATAAAAAACAACAACAAAAATTTAAGAGGCGTCTTGGTATCTCTTAGAATTAAACTATTATGTAATATTGTTTAATTTTTCTGGTAGTTGATGTTTAAACTGTTTCTCTGCTAGAGACCTTGGTTGGTTATTTAGTGTCCAAGTACAGTTTTGTTATCACACATGTACGCACAAAAACAGGTGTCATTTCAAATAGCACATTGCCGTCTTTGTGTTAGTACAATACACAATATGAAACTGGTAACCAAAGAGTAAAGTACAAATACCACCACCCGGTGACTTGCATAGCATTGCATGGGGAAGCGATACGAGCATTTCTACAGATATGCGAAGCGAGCGCTCCCAAATCTTTCCCCGGATCGCGCGTTCTGACTGCTGGCCGCTTTAAAGCGAATGATCCGGAACAGCCGCTCCGGCCGGTGAGTAGCAGCGGACTTGGCGAGCCGCTGACGGCAGAGGGAGCCTGGCGTCCCTTCAAAGACGGCGAGAGGCTTGGAGCGCCGGCGCCGCTCGCCTCGCGGACGGGGCTGCGCTGACGTCATGGGCTCGCTCGCCGCTCGCGGAGAAACAAAGTATCAGGGAGAGCGCGGCGCCGAGCATGGAGCGCGCCGGTCTGCGGGAATAAGCGGAGCGGCCGGCCAGTTTTTACAACTTTAAAAAACTCTGCGGACAAACATGGATACGGCGCTCCTTCGCTCCCTGCTGATCCTCCTGCCGATCTGCGGCGCGAGGTCCCAGTTCACGGCAGGTAAGTTGAACTTTGCGGAACGTGTGAAGAACGTCGGGGAAAGTTGGCCTCAGATGGGTGAATAAAAAGTTGTCTCATAGGGATGTGCGATTTTAAACAAAAAATACGTTTAATTACATTTCCGTTTAAACATTTGTCTTTTTTTAATGCGATCTGAGCTTAGGTTGTGTCCTTTCCCTTAAGGAAGAGCAAACCGTAACTGCCGAGTACCGGTGGGGGAGGAAACTTGTTTTAAGCTACATTTTAGTTGCAGGTAAAAACGCAAAACCAGGATATGGTTTCGTTCCAGCAGTCTTACTAACACAGGACGTAATCGGATCACTCTTTTCACGGACGTGCTTGCCGTTTGGACACCGTTTACAAAAACGGCAAATGGAAAGGGGAAAAAACCTATAATATTAAGGAGATTTTCTTTCCGAAAGTAGTCTTTAAGACTGAGTCGAACTTACGCAAACACAATGGCTTAAAACAAACACTGCTGTGCAATATTATAACTTTGGAAAAAGATCCAGCGATGGGCTGGTAATAGGACTTGCTGATCAAACGTTTATATCTTATGGAATTATGGAATGCCACACAGTTTACTTTTGCTAAACCTTAACCAAATTGTTAGTTTTATTAAATATTTAAATATGCAGCCTAAAATGCATCTAGAAATAATTCTAGTGAACTTTTCTCGCTTGAATTTGATTAATTTAACAATCAGGTACAACTTCTTCAGTTACTATCTCTGGGTGTGATATGGATACACCTATTTGCTTAGTATTTTTGCTACTAGAGTTGTAAATGTAGGCCTACAAAACAGACCCTGTCATTAAATCTTAAATTTACGCCGCTGGTTTCAGTGCAGTGTGGGGAAAATATTTGTTTCAGGAGAGAAAATGTTACGCTAAATAGCCTATGGTTTCTAGAGTTTGCGTCCGAGATTATATTAAGTGTTTTGTAAACAACGCATGCATCAAAGTGGTCATTATTTTACTAATATTTTTGTAAACATATCAGTCATTTCCTGCCGTCTCTACTGACTGACTGATATTGGTAAATCGATATTTTCAGTAGTAATCCGCCGCCACTTCGGTGTAACAGTCAACCCCCTTCTTCACCACAACCCCCGCTGTTTTAGGAATGTTTCATTATCATCCGCCTAACCTCTAAATGTGACTTTCTACCAATCTCCTTTAAAAGGTAAAGGCCGTAAAAAAATATTTACTGTCTTTAAACGAGTTTTTTTTTTTTCTTTCTTTCTTTTTTTTTTTTAAAGAAAAAACCAAATGCCGTCACGTTGGGCGTTTTACCTCATACGTTTTCTTTGTAACAATGTCGTGTGAGATGAAGGGTGGAGTCATGTGATCTGAAGGTATTTAACATGGTAGCGTAGAAAGAGCAGAGGAACAAAACGTTTAACCAAAGCATCCACGGATTTTCTTCAATGTACATGTTAATCAAAAATCGCTTGGGATCAATAATTGCTACAACTACCAAAAGTACAAAATAATGTAAATCACATTTTGTAATGTAATATAATTGACCACGTATGTATTACCTTTAATAAGCAGAGAAGTTAACTATTGTCTAACCTCTAAACCTGGGTATTAGAATGCAGACTGAGACTGGTTTCAAATCTGAATCATCTTCCGCTCCAGATGAGCACCAGTTTCTACACATCTGCTGGAATGTATCTAACATCATCAGATTAATTCACCACCAGGGGAAAAAGTATGAAATACAGCTGTCTATATAATTGCTAGATAATTAATCAGAAAGTCTTAACCGTGGACTAATTACATTAGTGTAATCAAAAGCACAAAATGACAAATGGCAAATTACGCATTTTGGAGGTTGATTAGCAAATGGTGTAATTATGCTTGTGGTATTGTGGAAAATTGCAGGGAAGATTCCTGTATGTTTTCAGCTGTGTTCTTAATTTAAGAACCAAATAAGCAGGATGATCCACTGTCATTTTCTGGTACCTCCGGACAAGGTGCAAATATGAATCTGCATGAGCTCTTCCAGTTTTCCCTGTAGCTTCAGCTCTTGAATGAGGTAATAGTGTTTTTGTTTTTTTGTACTTTTTTGTTTTGGACAGTAGGTGGCGTAGTGCTTAAAGCGGTGACCCAAAGACCGGGTGCTTGCAAGGCTCATTCATTTGCCAGTGCCCTGGTCTCTCCAAGTTGCACATTAAACTGCAAGAGAGAACACATTTCTTTTTATAAGCTAATTTCTGTAGTATAATTATGTATGTGTGTGTATGAATGTACCCCGTGTGACCAGTTTAACAACTTGGACTTCTTTCTTCTACATGCCTTTAGTCAAAAAGAAAAATTAAAACTCTCTGTGTTTATACTTTAAGCAGATGGAGTTCAAACAGCCTGCAATTTCTTTAAAAGTGAAATTGGAATTAATGTACTCTTTGGGGATGTCCATTGAAAATTAAGTTGTTGCCTTGGCAATGGAGTGACTGGCCAGACTGCTGATATGTAAAGGAAACCTTTTTTTTGGATTTGGATTTTAAGTTTATAAAATTAAACTATTTTCTGTTTTTTTTTTTTTTTTTTTTTTTTTTTTTTTTTTTTTTTGAAGTAAGCATTTAAATAGTTTTATTTAAGTTCCGCATTGAAAATAAGCTTGAATGAACCTTGCCTACAGATATTAACATATAATTTGATTGGCCAAAATAAATAAACGGTTGGTGAACATTATGCCCATCGAGAGTAAAAATTCGGATTTTTTTTAGTAGAATCACTGTCCGAAGCAGTTGTTCTATTGGCGATTTGATTTATTGCATGCATTTACAGCAAATCCTTTTCAGATGATCATACTTATTCACTCGATGAATCAGTGACTATGATTAACCAATCGGAAACGCGGGCCCCGTTACTGACTGCGCGTACCCGAGGGGACACGCGCTGCCACCGACACGACGGCGCAGCCGCAGTTCCGCTCCGAGTCGCCTCGGAACGACCGGGTCGTTCGCGGGCAAAGCCGCCCGAGAGGCTCGTCCGGAGTTCAGACGCCTCAAATCACACCGTGCTCCGGTATAATTAAGCTGGAGGGAACGGGCTGTGGCGCAGCACCCCGCGGTCCCATACAGGCCACGGTCTGGTGAGCACGGCGGTGCGCAGGGGAAGACCGGGGCTCACCGCACTGAAGTTGCTGACGCGACAGTGTTGCCTGCGTCTTTGTTTTATTGCGAATTGGGCAGGAGAAGTTGCTTATCTCAGTATGTGCAAAGGGGGTCCTCCATGTGTTGTTTTTTCCCCCCTCCCCACGTTCTTGACAAATCTGTTTGTAGCCTGCCATGTAGTAATTTAAAGTTGCCAAAAAATACGCGTGATAAATCAATATCTGAAACGTCAAGTGTTTTTTTTTTTTTTTTGTACAGCTATAGTCTTTTAATTTCGTTCCTCAAAATATAGCAAGCACTGCATAATTCTCCCCTGGGTTTAATTCAGAAGTGCATTGTACATGTTTTTTTTTTTCCAGCTTGTTACCATTTTAAGATACTTTCGGAAAAGTAAAAAAAAAAAATATATATATGTTAAATGTTAAAAAGTGAACATTTATGTTAGGATCCAACTACTAGAAGGTCAGAGGGAATGAAGGGTAACATTTACATTGGGGTAAATGGCCTGTTTATCTTTGGCTGATTTGAAAGAGGGCCGTTCTCTTTAACGGAATGAGAGGATCTATTCAGCCTTGTCGGTCTCGGTCTGCAAGTCGTGTGCGCTTGCCCTTCCCCCTTCCCTTGGCTACTCCGTGGAAGCGTGTGTCAGGCTTGCATTTGTGCCAGCGAGGGCCACGTCGAAGTCCCTTGGAGCCTCTTCTCCTGGTGCCAAGGATGGGTGTTGATGCTCTGTTGGGCACACAGGCTTGGTGTAGCGTCCCTCACGCCCACTCGCTGCCGGGGGTGGGGGTCGTCTCCCCCCCCCCGCCCCCCCAGTACTGGTCACTGCGCATGCCTCATGCGTCTCTGCAGTAACTGTGATCTCCAGACGATTTCCCCCACTGCCCCATAAGCTCCTTTTTAAGAGCTGACTGGGCGTTACTGTTGATAAGAGACGGCAAAATCTCTTACGCGTGCTTTTTGCTGGAGGGCTGTTTAAATTTAAAAAGTTGTTGTATGGTATGAAATCATAAATTGCAAGCCGAAGTGAAAACAGGCTGACTGCTATTGCCTTTCGAGACCGTAACTGCCAACGAAAACCGAAGTTGAGGCTCTGTTTGCTGAACTGGGGATGTAACCCACTTATGATTGGGTGGCTGGAGAAACGTCAAGACCTCCAGAACGCATATGTCCAGTTAAAGAAATTGGAGTCTCTGTCTTCCCCCTGTGGTGGTCGTGGTTTTACTACCTTCCACGTTTCACCTGCTCTTGCATCCCTCCGCCCCCATACCCCCCGCCCCACCCTTGGCCTCCTTAGACTTCTTACTCGTCACCCTGTTCGGCATCACCGCTGTCTAGCGTTTTGCTGAGAATCGGGGTACGATGGAACTGAGTGGCTCACAGTCTGTCTTCTGTGCCTCTGCCTGAGCGTTTTGGCTGGTAGGAGGATTTGTGCGGATTGTGGTAGGTTGCTGATATTTCCATGTGCTAAAGATAGCGCTGTAACAGAACAAGCAGTCTACATGTGGCTTTGGGGCTAATGGTATGATAGGATATATCCATCCACCCATCCATCCATCCATCCATCCATCCATCCACCTACCTTCTAAATACTTGTCTGGGTCATGGAGTCTGTACCAGGCAGCACATGCCTGTGTTTGTGTAGGATATAGATCTTGTCACGTAGAGCATATTTTGTAATAGCAGTTTACATTCATTTGCACAGTGGGTTGAATGAAGATGCCTGCAATGTGGTCATACAGGTAGCTGGAAAAATACTAACTGCGTGCACTGTAAACTGGTCGGTACTCGGGTTACTCGGGTAATACTCATAGTTGTTGCATAATATGTGGTCGTAAAATATGTTAGAAAAGTTGTCTGTCTGCTGCTGGGAGGAGTTCATTGTTAAAAACTGTCCCGATACCATTTGACCTCATTTTTTTATGGGAGTGTGTGTATGTGTTTCCCCCTCCCCTCAGTCCCTCAAGTGGTATTGGTTGTGTTAACTAGTTCTACCAGCTGTAATCTTGATGCAGTTGAAAGCCTACGACCTAAATCCATTTCACCACGGAGATATTGTCATATTGGAGTCCTGCACTGGCTGTATCTTCTGTTACTTATTTTTTATTTTTTCCTCTCCCAGCTGCCCTTATTCTGTTCCTCGATTTTTTTTATTTTTTTTGCATTTGCTCAGCTGGGGACCCCCCCCCCCCCCCATGCATCGTGGTTGAACACCCAGACAAGTTGAGGTCTTTTGACCCCTCTTAGGTGGTGCGGGGGACGCTCCGAGGCGGTTTGCTCAGGTGTGAGTCCGGAACCACGGCGTGCCCTTAAGCTCACCCTGAGAACGTCTACCTGTCCCCTTCTGTCTTTTGTGCCTGTGCTCCCCTGAAGAGAAACTCGCCCACTGAGTGACTTTCTGTTTTTCCTACTTTTACCAAGTTCCTTTTTTTTCTCCATGGTAGCAGCAGCGTTCTGTCGTGAAGCCTGAATTCTAATAGCGAAGCCGCCTTGGGTCTCTCCCTCCTGGTTCAGTTCCCACCCACTGTTTATGGGCTGTCGCTTAGTGGCCACTGTGAAGTACAAAGAGCTGGAGCACATCTTAAACCAGGCAGAATTTTTCACTTGGGTGTAAACAAAGGATGGGTGTCTTCATCTGAGAACTCTCCGCATTCACCTCGCGCACCGAGGCTGCCTCTGGCTGGTGCCTCTCACCAAACAGTACCTTAGCTGGCCGTCTGTCTTAGTCAGGCCCAGGTCTAAGATCAAAGACTGTTGCGATGGATGCTGATTTACCCGACTTAGCTTCAATTTACCTTTTGATGGGTTCCCTTTGATATTTTAAGAGCCATGTGTATCCTGTTGAAATACTAATTATAAAAGCATTATGTTCTAACAAATTAAGTTAACTAATTTAACTGTGATCTTCTGCTCAATCAATTTTGTGATTATTGTTGCTGAACTGCTTGTAGTTTGTGTGCATGGGGGTTGTATTGCTTGTGGACATTTACATTTTTTTTTTTTGATATGCAAAATTGTACGAGGGATTGTAGAGTGACTAGAAAACTACTGATTTACACTGATGGGATGTTTAAAATGCCAATATTCAAATCAATGTTCTTACCGGAGATAAGATTTCAAGACTTGGATCTCTCCGAACAATGGAATTTCTTGCAGTTCAAACCTGCTTTCAAGTTCTAACGTACCTTGATCTTGTAAATCTGCACGCCCTGGTGTGTTTCCATTGGGAAACTTTCTTATTTTCCATCATGGCTCCTCAACAACATGCCTGGCTCTGAGACAAATTTCTTTCTTCTACAACAGAAGTCCCCTGCATGGCTGGTAGCAGTGTGCACGTTCTATTACCGTAGCCGTGTCTTCTTCAGGCAAACTTTTCTTTTTACTGACCATTTTAAATGTAAATTTGTCTGTGTGCCGTTATCTTTTAGCAGGCGTGGCTAGGAAGGGTTAAATTTTTTTTTTTCTTTTTTGCTAGAAGTTCTCATGAAGAATTGTGTTCTCAAGGATTGTTATATCATGTGTTGTCAATGGGAGCCTCCTTTCAGAGCTGGGATTGGGAGTAAGCAAACCCAGATGCTTTATGGTAAGCTCACTTAAGGAACATGCAGAAAGACCAGCCCCTCCTGAAAGGCCCTCCTCATACCTTCTGTAAAACACTCAAGCTTTTCCATTCTCAGGGTCACTGAGAGCCCCTCCCTACATGTGGAGCCTGTTAGTCACGGCTATCTGTGTTCCAGATGGGTTTAAGGGGGTCATCTGGACAAAATGGCAGTGATGGATAATGTGTGCCGGGAAACTAGGTGTTTATTTTCATCGGTGTACTTGGACAGTTTAAAAAAAAATAAAAAATTGTTTTCCCGCAAGCGGTCTAAAGAGTGACTAGTTACATGGGGAACGCGAATCACCGGGTCTTACGATTTCACGGTGGGGGGGGGTTGGGAGTCGCCCCTGTAACTTCCCTTATTCCAGCAGAATGTCGTGCTGAACGGTGTCTACATGTAAACCTTTCAGTCGGGAGAGCTGCTCTCTGAAATCTGCAGGATGACGAATTCCGTGTCATCGAATGCACGACAGCTCATTGATATTCAGGACGGACTTAGGGAGCATAGTTCTGCTCTTGTTTGGCGGCGACATCATTTACAACCAGCTGAGAGCTTTGATAGGGTCAAGTTAACTCCAGCAGGTTAACATTCTTTAATGGCCGTCAGCTTCTAACAAAGAAATTGGATCACTGACAAAAGTCTATGTGAAGGTTAATCAGTGGGAATTTTGCTAAGGAATAGTGCAATCTGATTACTAAGTCTGATATATTCAGCCTGCCGGACCATGACTGTCTTGCTTAATGCAATATTTTTGTTCTTTTGTGAGGTATTGCACCTCATTATTGGAAATGTAATCCTGAAAAACAAAACATGCATCTTATTCTCTATCTTTAATTGCTAGTCAAGGAAAAGCTATGGTGCTCAATTTATCAAATTCAAATTTTGTTACTTTAGGCATAAAGTGGAACACAGATTACCATTAACTCTCTTGTTGCCTGATCATGTGATTAACTGTGTACAGACAGGCAGTGGTGAGGTCTGCGCTTTTCACGGGTAGGTAAGTGGGAATGCACCGTGTTAAATGTCTAGAGGATGGTATGTTTCGTCAAAGTTCAGGGAAGTGGTGTTTCAGGCTCTTGGCATTTCCACTCGAGTATCCACCTTCCATTAGAATTGGCGACCATTTTGCTTGCAAGTGTCATTAGGAAAATCATTCACCATTCACTGGCTCAGCCTCCCCTGATTACTTTACACTAGATTAATCAGGAAATTGTCCTTTGCTCATTCACTGTATGGGCAGTTTTGACCTTGAAGTGAAATTAGTGTCCCAGTTGTCTGATTTATGTTAAATGTACACAGAAAACCTGCAGCAAAATTCATAGTGAGCATTGACTCCTGACTTCAGAATTGTTCCCCTGTGCGTCACATGTCATGACGCTGTCTTCCTGACTAAACACGCACTTTGGTTTAGCCAAGCTGTCTGGCTCATTGCAAGGTTCATCGCCGACCTGTATCCCTGGCCCCGCACCAGCGTTACTCAGCTCCTGGATTTGCCAGTTCCCGGATCATCCGGACCTTTGAGGCGGGCTGCCTCTATAAACAAAGTTGCCCTTCAGATGGGACACCATCCATAGCACAAAGCCACCATTGTCCAAGGCGAAACTTGCACAGAACGGAAGTCGGGAATCGTAGGTCTCGCTCATTTGCAAATGCTCGGCCGATTCCCTTTCGATTCATGGGCTGGTGGAATCTGGGAAGTAGACCTTCCTTGCCCCCTGGGCCTCACGTTTCCCGTGTTATTTCTGTCTGTGATGCTTTTGCCATCCCAAAGAAAACATGTTTTGCTTTGATGAGCGTGTCATGGCAGGATGACTCCGGATGAGTCAGTCTGTGGCCTCTCGCGGTTCCATCTCCCGTTTCATCTGCGTACTTTTCCCGGCACAGGTATATGACTGAATAACGTCGGCAGTGTGTCGGTCACGTGAGGCCTAATTTCGCCTCTGACTGAGAGAGGTGTGGGGGCGAGATATTCATCTAACCAGAGCACTTCCGTCTCTCCTGGAAGACTGGCTTGTTTTCGCTTGGTCTTGGGGGGCGAGGGGGGTACATGATACTCTGGGGTCATAATTCAACTTGAGCTGGATTGGAAGAACGTCTCAGTGCCTCAGTTCAGCTGTAGGTTCCTCCTAAGCATTTTGACAGTTGCACGACTAACTTGATAAGCCAATACTCTTGGCTCACACGGCAAAAACATTTCAAGGTAGTTGTGTGTTGGAGTTTTTACATATTAGTTCCCGAGTGTTACCAGCTATGGTTGTTGGTGTAACTTCAGTTTTACTGCATACGAGTAGGTCTTTTCTTCAGGAGGTTTGCAGTGTGCTATTTTGTATGCTTGTGCTGTGCTGGTGAAGGGTACATGACTTGGCTACACAGACTTTGCTTTAATTTTTAGATTATAGACTGGTTGCTCTGTCACGCTGTCTTAATGAGGTGGCTGTCTGGTGTGTACGCGCGATGTGAGGTGACAGAATCTTCCAGCATGAGACCAGTGGCCAGGCGCAAGGGTCTTGAACTCCGCTGATGTGTTGTCGTCGTTTGGCTCTGTCGAGGGCTGTTAGCCTGGATATTTTGATTGATATACCCCTCCCCCAGTCCACCCCCTCCTAAAAAAAGAAAGTCTCCAGCTTGATGCATCGCAAAATTATTTTAACTAATGTGACGAAAGGGGCTTCTATGCCCTTGCTGAAGGGAGAAGATGTTGTAGTGAGATGTAATGCCTCTCGTCAAGCACAACTCTGAATCTGGGAGAATCGCTGGCAGCCTGACTGCATTAAATCATTCTGAGTGCCATTCAATCTTGACATTTAACCTTGGTGTCCCCCACCAACCCGCCCTTTTTGTCAGCCTGTAGGTTGCAGACAGAAATAGCACTGGCACCTTCTGTTTTATTTTCTGGGTTTTTTTTTTAACGTTAGATTGTGAAAACACAGTTTGGGAAATTTGACAAATGCGTACACTAGTCCTTGACATCTGGATGGATTTTCATTTTCCGTTCGCGGAAGAACTTTTATTACCAAAAGGTGGTGCATAGCCAATTTAGATGTAGATTTTTCGTTTCATTTCACTTTGAATCCAGCCAGATTAGATGGCTATAGATCAGCTATTTCAGCTTACTCCACAACAGCATACCGTAGGTTTAAGAATACAGTGAATTCAAAGCTGGAGAATCAGTTAAAACTGTGGTTTTGAAATATCCTGGTTGGGTGGCATATGAAGGAATGAGGTTTGGGATTTGGCGGTTTGATATATGGCTGTATAGAGGCCAGTGTTTGTTATGGGGGGAGGGGGCAGTTTAGTACATGTACAGTTCCATTGATTGTATCCATTGTAGATTTGTTCTAAAAGTAGCGCTAGGCAATTAATCGAAAATTAATCAAAACCAACATTCACAACCTCTAATCAACGTGATCTTGGTTACTTTTAAATATTATTATTTTTTTTTTTATTGTTAATACTTAAAAATTCTGTTAATTCTTTCCCCAGTGTGTGTTCATGAAACATACTACAGCATGTTCTGTCACAACATGGAGGAGAAGTCAAACTCCGAGCCGACTGAGCAACTCCGGCAGTTTGTACCAAAGAAAAATGCCGTGTCTGTCGTTTGGACACATTGTGGCTTTAGTGAAGACAATCATGAACAAAAAGAAGTTGAGTATAACACTGCAGGAAAATAGTCTCAGTGAACAAAGGTAATACCACCAATCGGTTTCAACACTAGCAATATTTAAAATACAGTGCAAACTGCCTATAGTGATCACGGTTATAGTGATCGACCGCTTATATGGATCAAAAAGCTTGGGATAGAATCATTCCTGTACAAATACTGTTTAAATAATTAGCTTATAGTAATCAAGTAGTCCGCTCAGTGTTTGTTTTGGATTTTTTTATACATACCATATGGAAAAAGAATTATTGCTTTTAGTGATCAATTTCACCCAGGCAGACGTGATCACTATAAATGGTTTTTGTTTGCAAGAAATGCAAATGATTTTTCTACTTTTTAAGGAACTTGCTTTTTCCGTTAAAACTAAAATGTGACCTTTTTCATGAGGTTTTCATTTCAAACAATGCTTTGATTTCAGTTGTTTGAATTATTCAATAAATAACGATAAACGGTTCATCTGTGTGTTTCCTTTAACTTTTTTTAAATCATAAGGATAACGTACAAAAATATTCCAGCTTTAATAGTTGAACATTTTTACAGTACAAGCCTTGTCAATGAAATATGAGGGGGGGGGAAAAACAAAAGAACCCCCAAAATAATCGTTCATTAATCATAATCAAGGTAAAATGTTTAATGAATCATGATATTGATTTAAGGTCATATTGCCCAGCCCTGCCTAAGAGTCTTTATTACTCTGGGAATGGAAAAACCTGAAAAATGGGTTGAATGTCAGTTTTTCTAAAGATGCCGTTAGCCTACTAGCTAAAAAAGGAGCTTTCAGCAGCTGGCTAAGGAGAAGCTTGGCGCTTTGAGCGACTTGGCCAACAAGAAGCGCTGAGGTTTCAACAATTAGCTAGCAAATCCACCATGCGATCGCGCAGCCTTGTGTCCTGCATTCTGCAGTTATGATATTGATTCTGCAGCTAAAGTCATCAGTAGATTTTATCGATCGACTCTTTGCTCCCTTTCTAGTGCTCTGTCATCAAAAATCACGTCTTTGACCGTAAGTGTCAGAAATTGATTGGCTCAGAAATTGTATTTGCTAGTGTTTCACAACAAGGAAAATTGCTCATAAATGTGGTTATAGCTCTGACTGCTGCTGAAGCACCGATTATGTAATTGTTACCACTGGGCTGTGTGCTCATTACTTTTAATTTTTTAAGCGCAAGGCCATCAAGACAGCTTGAACAGTCATGTGCGTTACCAGCGCATGCACTTTTAAGATCATTACTGTCAGCAGACACGCCTCCCCAAGTGGCCTTGAAACTTTAACTAATTTAAATATGGTTTTTTTACCATGAAATTTTAAATTCTTTTCTTTATAAATTCGCCTATGCAATTTGGAACAAATAAGCCTCTCTAAGTGGCTGGTTGTAAACTACTAATTAAATATTTCTGATTTTTTTTCCTTAAGCTACTCTAGGTGCCAGTTATGGTTGTTGAGTTCTGTTTGGAAAGTGTCAGAAAGCTTTTGACGACGTCTGTCACCAATGCCGACATCCTCGCTAGCTGCCATGAATATCACATGTTTATTTAGGCTGGAGTCTTGGAATGTTGACTGCTAATGTCTCTCGCTTGTCTGTTTTGCTTTCAAAAAACCAAAAAGGGCCTTGTGTTTGTGCTGGTGTCCTGACTTTGTTCTCGCATTTTACATAGCTGGATAGCAAAAAACCAGCTGGATTTAAATTATGGACGTTCTATTCAAGTATGTGTTCTTTCTGAGGGATACTTGCAGCTGAATTGAAGTGTTGTGTAAAACACAGGGTCAGTGACCTCCAAAACGACTTCAGGAACAGATGAGAACCATGTCTGTCTGTTTACGATGCACCCATCCGTTTTAATGGGGGTAATTGTCTGTTGGAGTGATGTTGTGCTGGTGATTGGGGAGTGTCTAAGAATGCCACAATGAATGAGATTTTTGCATGCTATCCATCAAAGTGCTTTTAATGCATTTCAGATTGGTTACTTTACTTCCTGTTTGAATCAGTCATGCTGTGATTGGACAGTGCATGGTAATCCTTCCCACAATGAGTTTCATAGCTTAATTTCTCCCATCATTCATTTCTGTGTGAATGAATAGATTAGGAAATTAATACGGTTAACATCTGTCAGGCTTTGCAATAGCACGGTGGATTTGGTCATGCGCAGTCATTATTTTTCTGCATCTGACCTCGCCATTCAAATATCTGATGATAATCAATGAGCTGAAATGAAGATGAATAGACCATAGATTACCCAAGCTGAATCCATGAATTCATGGTTCCATGATCAATCACCAGTGCAGACTCATAATGGATGGTAATAAAACCCCATTACTGATTAATTGAAATTATGACATAGTTAAGGTCATGAGCCAATTTTTCTGAATATAAAGAAGTCTTAGCAGGTTGATGTGTAAATGGTAAAGGGTGCAATGAGATATAAAATGTCAGTGAAAACTAAAGTAAATATGTCCCACTAAATTTCTATATCTATATGTTGATTCACTCAGTTGAGATGTGATGGTTCCTTGTCTTTGGTATGCTCAAGTACATCTGAGTCACTGGATCTTCTGGTTTCAACACCTACTTTCATTTGAAGTGATATGACTACGAACAATAGTGTGAACTGAATGACACGATTTGTTTCATATGGTGAGTGGTGTTACTTCAATGGGAGGGTGTGTAGGGTGGTTGATTCACATTTACTCGTTACGCTGTTGTCCGAAGCAACGTACATTTGAGCAAGCAGGATTAGACGGTCACAGCTTGGGTGCGTTTCCATTGCACCTGGAACCTTACTTTTGGTACTTCATAAAAGGACCAAAAGTAAGGTGGTATTTGGTGTTTTCCCACTGGTATTAAAAATAGCTACTGTTGCTAAATGACATAATCACAACTTGAGGTGAGGTATTTTGCACTGAATACAGAAAATGGCTATAGTGTATAGGGCAGGGTGATGTGTGATATTAATACCAGCTTTGCATGTTATGAACACATGATTCTCACGTTGTGATAGTCAGCTTGGTTGAGATCATGCCTTTTCATACTGTACAGACATTATAGCATGGTGGGGGGGGGGGCGTTTAAGTTTCGCTAAAACATTTTTACTCTGTCGTAGGAAACAAAACTTAGAAAGCTTTGCAATTTGAATGATTTCATTAAAATTTCACCATTATCCTTTACCATCGCTGCTTTTGCACTAGGTCTGCATGTGCTCTCCAAGCCATTCAGTGTCCCACTGTTTATTGTAACAAAATAACATTGCGATATTTGAAATCCTTTACAATATTGTGCAGTCCTCCTATATGACAGCAAATTCTTTTTCTCATTGAATCTGTCCTTCCAGCCAGATCCAAATTAAAACTTGGGTCTCTTCAAATGACCATGCATCTGTTTGTTATTACTTTAATTATACTTTTCTGAATTCATAACTGTTTTTTTCAGGATGGCGGATGCATTTTGTTTCTGTCATGCAGGATATCAGCATAGCAATTCGACAACCATGTTTGCAAGTCCCAAAAGGACTCCAGCTGATTCGGCACTTTTGGTACTAGTACCTGAAAAGGGGAAGGACTCATTATTTAGTATCAGAAGTACGTTACCTGGTGCAGTTAGAAAATCACCCTTAGGGTTTAAGCTCTTGCTCAAGGGTCCAGTGGTGAAATTACTCTGCTAACCATGGGATTTGAACCGGCGACATTCAGATCACAAGCGCGGCATCTCGACCCGCTGGCACACAGTGCTTCCAGTCATGGGTGGTTTATGCACGATGGTATTGCTCCAGTCTCCAGTGGGTTTTGCTGTTGTATCCTTGGAGAAGGTGATTGCTCTATAATATCCAGGCAGACTGGATCTAAAATACAAAATGATAGAATGTGGTGTTTTTATTATTTTCCCCTGTTTTCACATGGGGATAGCTTTAAAGATCATCACCATGTCGAGATCAGTCGGTGAATGGAGGACATCCGCGGTACAGGGTCTGTGTTTGAGGCAGGTCGGGCTGCCAGTGCTGTTGCTCAAGGCTGGATGTGTGTTAGCGCATGACTAGGCAGATGGCTTCAGTGGCATACAGGATCGGTGCCCCCCCCCCCCCCCCCCCCCCACTACCACCCCCCTTCTGTTGGCTTTAAAATGACAAGCAGGCTTTGTTTGTTTTACAGCCTGGCACCATGCGCTGTTCGGGGCATGAGGATAACGTTTATGCCCGGGTGCTTTGTCGTCTAAAGTCAAAGAATTCATGGCGACCCGGTCTTCTGAGCTACTGCCAATTAAGCGATTGGACGGATGGAAGGTGGGGCAGCCAGCAGGTAGTGTACATGCAGGAAACGGGCATTTGGTTGTCGGGATAAATTATGGTTCTCATCAGGCTTTTTGGACTGGATCTGTGGAAGCTGCCGTGAGGAGGATCTTCCTGCTCCTCTGCCCATTAGCATAGTCTCTGGTTACAATTATGCATTCTTTGATAGTGCATTCAGCTCGGAATCTTTTTTTCATGAAAAAGCAAACGTTTCATTGAAGCGACTGCAACGTTTTTGGATCTTGCAAAATAAACCATGAATAAAGACGACCCATTGCACTCACCCCTCTTAATGTCTTCACATGGAGCAGAAGTTTGGAAATCAATAGCTGGTAACTTTACATTGGTTGTCTAGAGCCATCATTAAGTAGATGTTGAGAACGGGTATAGGATATGGATATGTTTATAAGTGTCCCTATCAGAGAAGTTGGCTCTCCTGTTAGCTGATTTAACACCCAAGTTCCTCCTTTCATCAACAGACACGCCTGCGATTGAATGTGGCCTTTTGTGAACTCAGTTTATCATCTTGAGGCTTATTCTGGAATGTCTGATTTGATACTGCACGTGTCCTGTGCAAAGCTACGACTGGAATTCTTATATTATGGAGAACCTCAGTAGGGATTTTCTGAGATTCATACAGGAAGAGATCTGAGCAGAATTCATTCACAAGTTCGGCAGCTTGATTTATGGTTTTTCCGCATGGGTCCAGGAGTCTGCGATCCAGCCTGTTTTGGTGTGTGATGCGGCCATATGGTCTGCGGGCTGGACTTGAACTGGGAGGGTCACTCCAGATGGTCTCAAATGCTCGCCTTGTATGGAGCAAATGCAGTGGCAGGTCCAGTGCACCTTATGGTCGTCTTCACTCGAGGCTCTATTCCTTTTATAAATCTTTTTTTTTTTAATTTCCATTACATCGTATGCTCCTTGCCGTGGCAGACAGTAGAGCATTAGATTATTTTGTTTGATAAGCAAGGAGAAATGCTGATTACTGGGACAGCTTTGTGAATCTGTTGGAGAATATGATACAAATATGGCTTAATTAGTAAAGCTTTGGAAGGTTAATAAACACCGTGGTTAATAAACAGTGTGTTTTCTGAAAATTCGCTGCTTGTGTGTGCAGCCAGAACAGATTTTATTTTTTTTTTAAAGGGGAAAAAAAATTGTCGTCTTGTACTGCAGTGACTGTAATTCACTTTTATTAAAAAAAAAAAAAAAAAAAAGTACCAGCTAAATCACAGAAAACGCTAATTGCAGAATAAAAATTATCCGAAATTTTCTGTCCATGAGGAGCTGTAGAGAGGAATAAGCTGGATTTTTGGGTTTCCTTTATCGGGGCTATAAATGCATGGGTGGTCCTGGAGAGATAGGGGTCAAAGCCGTAAGATTTTCTCAATGTAATCCTTCGGCTTTTGTCGCCCTTTATATCATGGAAATCATGTGACCTTTCAGATGTTCTCTGGCTGAATGATTTGATTTGTCTGAAATCAAATTGCTAAAAAAAAAAAATTCAAAAATTAAACCGCGCCCAATAGTGTGAATATTCGGTCCTCTCTCAGCTTGCGACGAACCTCCTGTAATGAATATACACCTTTCTCTCTCTTGCTTTGTTACGCATGGTTTTATTTTATTGCTATAAAACAATAGGAATTTCTCTTGTGCAGACCTAGATCCGCAAAATGAATGTTGTCTGACTGAAGAAGTCCAGCTCAGCTCTTTCATGTTTGGCCCAGTTCTGCTGGGTCAGCAGTCTTTCCCAAACTTTTGCCTATATAAATTACTTTTTGTTTATTGGATGAATATTGGTGGTGAAGGTGGGATTGTACCTTGTAAAGAACGGGGGTCCAAGAAACACTGAATACAGCAATGCTGTGGTGAATTTGGGTCTTGCAGTGCATCCCATAGACGGTAGATACGTACTCGGCCATCTACATGACGCAACAGCGAATGGGATTCATTGGTCCAGGCAAAGGCAACCTTCAATTGCTCCAAGGTTCGGTTCTGATGCTTGCCTGTGCAATGCAGGCGCTTTTGAGAATAGACGGGAGTCAGCATGGGCTCTCTGACTGGCCTGCGACTACGAGGGCCTGTGCACATCAGGGCTCGATGTGCTGTTTGTCGTGACAAACTACTTCTGCCGCCGTCAGTTTTCCACCGTTTGTGCCGCTGTAACCCTTCTGCTGGTTTGCACCAGACGGGATAGCCTTCCATCACATCCCGCATCGCCAAGTCCTAGCCCCCCGGCACCTGCTGCACGGATTGCGGTTCTTCTCTCCCCAGAACACCCCCAGTAGGTACCACGGGTGCCTGTGAGCACCCTACAAGTC
Organism: Paramormyrops kingsleyae; assembly: GCF_048594095.1. Lineage (NCBI taxonomy): Eukaryota > Metazoa > Chordata > Actinopteri > Osteoglossiformes > Mormyridae > Paramormyrops > Paramormyrops kingsleyae. The sequence continues at coordinate 5,096,640 of NC_132815.1, read as the reverse complement.
TTTGTGTTTTGGAGATGCTCTGACCCAGGTGTTGGGCCGTAATGATTCGGCCCTTGTCAGAGTCACTTGGATCTTTATCCCTGTCCATTTCTCCTGCATTCTGTGTGTCGAATACAAGTACCTGAATGTTAGCTTTCCATCTAATATATTCCAGACCTTGTTAATCAACAATATTTGCTTCACGCGGAGGTGGTCATAATGTTTTGGCTGATCTGTATGTGTGTGGGTTTGCATAGATCACATTTGAGGACCAAATTCTCCCCAAAGTGTACTAAAACCTGAAATTTCCCTACTTTTGGGGACATCTTTTGAGGTCCCCATTTGGAGAACCTCAGTTTTTATAAAAATCTGTGCATGCAAGCAAAAAAGTAAAAATCCCAAAAGTCTTGTATTTGGGTTGGTTACTTATGGTTAAGGTTAGGGATGGGTAGGGGTTAAGGGTGCGAGATTAGGGTTTTTCCCATAGAAATGAATGGATGGTCCCCATTTAGATAGGAAGACCAACTTGTGTGTGTGTGTTCATATATACATACATATGCACACAGTAGACTGTGACGGCTTTCCAGCTGATAAAATCCTTCACCTTTTCATCACACAGTCCCTACTGTAATATATAACCAGAATAAACACACTGCAGCCCAGGCATCCAAAGTCCAGTTGCACCTTTTTGCCGACAATCTTCCCATGCAAATTAAAAATAATCCTCCTCCAAATGCCTGCGGTCAAAAAGAATATCTTTCCCCATCTGAAATGAAACCTGCCTCTATACTGAAATACCTTCTCAGCCCAAACTCAGTCTCCTTTTATCATCACATTAAGCATAATTTCGGGTGATTTTTATTAATAATCAGAAGACTCTTTGCTGGTGTTGTATCATTAGAGTTCAGTGTATTTCAAGTGTTACCTGCCTGAAAGTTGTTTAATATTAAACAACTTGCTGTGTAAAAATAAAGTTCTAATTGATGTGTGGATCCTGTCTTTTATGGAATGTACATTAGATGCTTATTCCCACTGAAGATCCTGTAGTTTTCATTACGTAAATGAGGAAGGAGAAGCATTCATATGCAGGGTTCTTGTATTTGATGTCCTGTAACCCCTCCGGTCTGTGGCGCCCCTCGATTCTCCCAATATATTATTTAATTTATCGTGATCTTTTGACCGTTTAGGGTTTTAAGAGGCAGTGCTGCTGTGGTAGATTAACCGAAACGCACCTGCCCTCTTACCTTTGTCTGGAGGATGTTCTCTCTTATCAGAGGTCGTCCGTCACTGTGTAGTTTGACGTAACTAATGACACCTTTGTTTATGGTGCTTATCAGGCGCTCCCACCGACCCGTGCTGAAATATGGATCTTTTGGCCGCGTGCCATCGGCCCGCCTCCTCTGTAGGGGCAGCACCCGACCCGTGGGGGTTAGCGGGGCCTCACGCCATATCTTGCGCTTCTCTAGGCTTCCGGAAGAGACGCAGGCGCGCTCTGAAGAGCGTGAGCGGACCGCCGGCGCGGCAGTGACATTTATGCGTCTCCTCGAGAGCAAAGACGTTAGAAAATGGAAATAGCGGGTTTGGGATAGCAGTCGCCCTCCTGCTGCATGTAAATAAACTGGGGGGCTGGGAAATGGCTGTGTGTCTGTCACAGGGATGCCTAGAGGGGGGAGGGGGGCAAATCCTTTTCAGCGACGGGTAAGTGTAAACAGCCTTTTGGACTGAAAGGCCCCTGGGCTCTTTTCTCTTATATCTGAGATGTCCGCCAAGCCTTTGACTGTCCTCGGGCAGCAGGGCGATGGGATTGCTTCATGCCTGGAAATACATGAAAGGTATTGGAGAGTGCTGGCTGCACACAGAGGATTTTTGCACTAATGCCCCTACAAAGTGAATCCTAAATAGCCCCCCCCCCACACTGGTATTTGTATATGGATATATGTCTGTAGGAACAAACATTTGACTGTGTGCCTCGCTTTTGCAGCACATCTATTGAATATTTGTTCATGATCAATGCAGACACCCCCACCCCCCAAACATTACTTTTAATATCTTGCTGCCTTATGTACCACGCCATGGTGCGAGTTATTCCCACCCCCAAGGTCAGTAAGATGACTTTGAAGATGGGTGGCACGCGAAACCGCTCGCCAGATGCAGAGACGTAGTTGAAGAAACGTTTGGCCTGAGCTATTACCTACTTAATGGGGGGGGGGGGGGGGGGGGGGGGGGGGGGCAGAGGACGACTCTAAATAGCACTGTAATGCAATTCAGCCTTTTGTGATTGGAGGGTAATTTCAGAGCCGTGGTGCCTCTGGTGAGGACACAGAGGGGTAGCGTGTCAGGCCTCTGGGCAACGCGCTTCACCTGAATTCCTTACAAATTGTCTGCATTACACCGTTTGTGCTCATTTCCTGTTCTCACGTCGTCGGACGGGGCCCCAAATCTGGCCCCGTGTGCTCGCCCCGCCTTCGCCGGGCCGCCAGGAGTCCGGACACGGTCCCGGATGGACCTCCAGCTTTCGCCGTTCTATTAAAGATGACCTTAATTTCAGACATGAACTTCATTTTTAAACTGTATTGGCAGGCTGTTCGGAGGGATGATTCATTTTAAGTGAGGTCTCACTAGTTTATGCTGTGCTAAAGAATATGGCCTGTGGTCTTCATTTTGAAAAATATTTTAGTTGTGCATCGCTACATATACAGGTAGCTGCTCAGAGCGGTGCTTTTATCTAGAATTTAGGCTGCAGTCAAAGTTATGTTGTCGGACCTGCATTACTCAGAGCTTAAAATTAGTGCACTGTTGTTGCTCCTGTCAATCGCTGCATAAATTTCTCTGAGCTAGAGAACAGACATGTTATCTTCCTACCTCAGAAGCCCTGCTAGGGGCTTTGCCAAGTGTTTGTTTGGTGGAGATAGTGTAAACCTGGCGCAGTGGATCCTACAGTATAAGCCCCAAATCCTTGCAAAGGCTGTAATGTTCTTTAGCTTAATGTCTGCGAGGTGGTCTCCCATCATGGTCCATATTCCCATGTAGCTACTAAGCTCATATTATGTCTCAACGCTCAGACATGCCCAGGCTTGGCACCCCTGTTCTTTGTGCACTTGTTCTGACACGGGCCAAATCGACACTCGCGTCCAGTTTGGGAAAATCCCCTTGGACATTGGTGGCTTCCATATTGCACTGGATGGAAGATATGAAGTTATCAGATTTTATAGAAATGAATCCCCTTCAAAGTGTAGATTTAAAATTGTGCTTAACTGCGTGCTGGGAGCATCTGCATGAACCAGATGTTTTCTTTCAGTAGAAACTTGCAACCCTTCATCTGCGTACACAGGAGATCTGTGTTTGCCCCTCACCCTGTCCCCATACCACACAGGAAATTTGAGTCTGAACCCCTCTACACCAGAAAAAGTGCTTGTAGCTTCTCTTCTTTTCCCCAAACATGCTTTGTGTTTCTCACTCAGATCTGTTATTTTGATACCGTTTTTCTTTTCCTGAAGGCAAGATCGTTCAACTCATTTTGCCAATATTGGGGCAGGGGCACTGAAAATGATTTTCTGACAAGTTTCAGGAAGCCAATCAATTAATACTTCTTGAGGATAATAAACCTAAAACCATAAATGAAAAATACAATTTAATTACAAAGGGGTCTAGTGGCTGACAGTGACTGGTCAAGCAGTCTGCTCATCACTCCTGTGATTTTGGGCTATTTACACCCACTCCCTGTTTAATATTCAGTAGTAATTCATTTCCTGACCAATGCTCGCATTTTATGCCTGACAATGTGCGCCGGAGTGCGAGAGCGCTTTGAAGTAGAATGTTCAAAATATTAAAAATGTCCACTTAATGAAGGATAAAAAAAAATGAGTATAGAAAGCGGAAGGGACGCTGTAAGCTGGGCGCAGTGACGGCCGGGCTTAGCCACCATTTTCCTTAATGACCTGGTTGTTAAAATGGAACTCTGTCACTAAACGAGGAATAGTTGTACTTGGATTGTGTTGCAGATATTTTAATGCAGTTCATATATCTTCTTGATGTATAAACGTTTTTGTTTTTTTAATACAAATCAAATGGCTTCCTGAAGGCCTCAGCTTCCGTAGAACTTACCAATGGTTACAGCTCCACTCGGGTGGAATCATCCTAAGATCCAGAAGTTCCATTTGTTATTTTTACTGTGCACTGCAGGGTCTGTTTTTAAGTGAGGATTTTTCAGCCAGGATCTCGCTGACAGGTTTAAGTTGGTTTTGGTGCCACCTTGAATGTTCACTCCTTCCAGATATTAAGTTACGCTCAGTGGTGGTCGAGGCCCATGCGGTGCCCTTGGCAAACTTCACTACCGGCGCTCGCTTGCAAACTCCATCGGCCAAACGTCACCGGGGGCGGTGGGGGGGGTCTACAGTAAAAGTTGTTGACCGGGAAGGGGCTGTTGGCGCTGATGGTTTGCAAAGTGGGTGCCCCCTCAAAAGATGCCGACCTGGGCAACTACCCGCCTTGCTCTTGCCAGGATTCACCACCGATTTACCCCCACAGTGTTGATTTTGCCCGTGCTGCTTTTCCTCCGGTTACTGCCTTACTCCCTGTCCTCTGGCATTTTTTTGGGGGGTGGGGCAGACCCAAGGCATCAGCCTGTGTCCTCTGTCTAACTGCTCTGAGTTTTCCGGTGGAGCTGGGGGTGTCTCACTTGCCCCCACTCCAAGCCACCTGTGCCGATTTGGCTGCTTCCCGCGATCTTGTCCCCTGTTCCTGCCCCGGACTGCCCTGTGTAGCACAGGCAGAACAACGCGGCCTCTTATCTTCAGGCCCCGTGTGTGTGTGTGCGGAGATTTTCAAGTACACGCCACCTGCACTGGTTAAAACACAAAGCGATTGATTATCTTACTTCAAATGCAAGAGACTGCAGTTACATCTAGGCTGCATAGATTCCCCTGGTAGCTTGCTGTAGTTTTGTTGTACCAGTATCATATTTTTATGGTTACACATTGTACGCTGCTTACAGTGCTGTCTATAAATGTGATTGTAGCTGTTTTCATAAATTGCCCTCAACCTAAAGCATTTGATGTTCTTGTCCATCGCTATAAATGCTTTTTGATGTTACATGCGCATGTTCGTACTCACCGTAGGAAATTTCTTTAAAAAAAAAATAAAAATTTAAATTGGGAGGCAGCTTTTGCCCCCACTGTGTAAAAACTGGGCGCATTTACAAAATTTTGGGGGCACTTTTTAAAAATGGTAACTAATGCATGAAGTTTTTGCTTTTAATTTGACATGCATCCAGATTAAATGCATAGAGTAATCATCACCTTGTACCAACATGAGTAAATAGCATACCATTGCTGTTCCAAAGAGAATTGTGCAATCATCTGTATGTAGATAGCATCTGTTTAGGCTGTTGAGGCACTTATTTTGCTCTTAATAGTTTTTATAATGCTACCGTTTGGCAACTGGAGGGCTGTAGGTTCGAGCTCCGGCTCCTCCTGACCCCATCGAAATGTCCTTGAGCAAGAAACTGAACCCCAAATTGCTCCCGGTGAGCAGGTTGGCACCTTGTGAGGCAGCCAAGACCAGCGGTGTGTGGATGGGTGACTGTGAGGCGAACTGTGAAGTGCTTTGAGTGCTCGAAGGAGTGGAAAAATGTGCTATATAAATGCAATCCATTTACCATTTGTATATGTACCGTGCATCAGTATCAGTGCTGGGCGGTTACTGGTTCAAGTGGTATACCGATTTTAAGTTTACAGTCTGTTTTTTAAACATCTTCTTTAGAAACTGTTGAAGCTCTATCAGAAGTATTTTGGAAAATGAAAGGCAGTAAATGCAAACCAATCCCTTCAACAAAATAAAACAAATATTGAAATTACTATATTTTAATCCTCTGAGCCATTCGGCAGTGTCTTAAAATGAAACAAATAGCAATTATTTGCCTCCATCGACTACCCTTAGAGATACTTACTGAATGGTTTGATTTTTGGCTGTGAGATCTGGCAGTGTGTGCAATGTCAGCACCAAAACTCTAGCGTTGTTTAGAACCCGGAAGGAAATACTTTTTTGGGTTTAACACACAATAAAAGTATATTGATTAAATGGTATCATCCTATATCTCGTTTTGAAAATGTATTGATATACCATGAAAATTTGATGCACTACCCAATCATTGGTGATTCAAAATACAAGGTATTGTAACAGCGTTACATAGTATTATATGAACATAGTGTGAACAACAGAGCTGTTTATATGAATGTGTTAGAGCGGGAAATTAAATTAATAAAAATAAAACAATGGTTTAACTGTACATGATTAAAATTTTTTATTTTTATTTTTTAGGAAAAATCTTTGTGGCAGTTTTTGGGTTAGGGGCATTCTGAGATATCTTGGGGCATTTTTCCAACGCTGTTCCTCTCTCCTGTTAAGACCATTCGGTCTTGTTTTCCTGAAAGTTTGTGTCAGTTTAACTCAATTTTCAAAATTCATATTCGTAATCTGATGTACTGTCTACAAGGGACTGCTGTAATTTTAAAAGGAAATGCTGTTTCAGTGTTTACATCAATGGGGACCCCCCCCCCCCATACCTTTTTCAATTTCCTAATCTTCCTTGGATAAATATTTATCCACAAGTGATGGCGAAATGATTTCTGGAAGATTGGATCTGGAAGATGAATGCGTCGCCTATTGGTCCCTGATCCAGCAGCCGGTTGTAGAAATCGAGGGGAGGGGGGACTGCTTGTTTTAGTTATTACCAGCCCTGGGTGTCTCTTCCTCCCGCGGTAAACATGGGGATCTGCCTGAAGCGCCATGTTATTTGGGACAATGGGCCTTTCAGCAGAGGTAGCTTTTAGGTTCTCCGCTAGGAAGACTCTCTCCTGAAATGCTTAACATAGTGTCTTCCGGTCATAAGATGGCAAAAGTAAACAACGCAGCTCGTGTCCGCGGCTTGCTAGTGCGTCTAGGAATCCTTTGTGCCAGTTGGATCCTTTGGATTTAGGGAAATCGCTGATGCAGAATGAACCCTTAAAAAAAAAAAAAAAAAAAAAAAAAAAAAAAACCATGTAATACGACATGATGATGGATGTATTAATATCAGCCTCTTTGGGACAGCTTCATACCTGTCTGAATGTGTTTCCACAGCATGAAAGAAAAGTCAGGTCTGGATGTATGTGTGTCTAAAAGTTGAAAGAGGACCATAGAAACAGGACTGGACAACAAGTAGAATATCTAATTTTGGGTGGCGTTCCTGGAGCATAATCACTTCTGTGTGCCAGTTATGCAGATGACTAGCTGTCGTTAGGAGATGGGAAATATCCAAAGCTAAAGCTAAACGGTCCCATTCTTGCTGCTGCTTATGGGTTCAGGTGAACCCATGAAATGGAGCATGTGAAGGCCGGTCAATGACTTATAGTGAGGATTCAGTACCAGCTGTTGGTTTGAAATGAGGAACTGAAACTTCCTGGAACCAGGTGTCATGTCAGAGCTGAGTGATGCCGGTAGATAGCCGGGCCCTTTTGGATCCGCCTTAAGCACATGCCACAGGCTAGGAGCTTCCGCTCGTGTGGAGGCAGGAGGCCGGTTCATGCCACAAACACAAATGATACGTTTAAAAGCTCTTTCTTCCTATGCGAAGTAAATTCACCTTTGTTGTGGTCAAGGCGGTCACCTTTAACCTCATGTAAATAGTTTACTGTCTGGATTCACTAGAGCATTTCTCAGGGGGGCTTGACGATTCTGCTGTGGAGTCTATGTTCCCTGCACTGTTTGGGCCTTAAAGGAGAACCTAGCAGGAATGCAATCCCAGGAGTGGTTAAATCGAATCCCCCGAACGATAACGCGCGTCTCTGCAGTCCTGGTGGTGGTCCAGTATATCTCCGCAGCTCAGCTACACTGATGTGGGGATTACAGATGCGATAGATGGTGATGCTCTCCGGGGAGCCTGCTCAGCACAGTGCTCAGCACGTTGCCCACCGCGCTTGATTGTTTCCATACAGCTGACATCATTCAAACACATGGCTAATGCACTTCAAAGGCACACTCTGCTGAAACCACGTGTAAACACTCTCTCCCTTCACAGTGCTGGGAAATCAGTCTTTTTGCCAGTGGAATTGGCGTGCTTTATTGTGTTGCTCATATTTTTCCAGTAAACTTTGTATATTGTGCATATTTTTTTCTAATTTGGAGCTTAACCAACTAGCTGTAAGTCATTTACAGACTCTCTCTCTCACAGTTGTAGTGTTTCCAAGAGGGCAGAGTGTGAGGTTTGTTTATAAGAGACTATGCAGCTACAATGATCAAGATGCCTAGAATCCCATTTTAGGAATGGGATATTTGTTCAGGTGATAAGTGTTTGAATATTTGTTGAGCTCTCTCTGATCTCAGGATGTTGATTAATATTTGCACTTTGACTTGGAATTGCCTCTACGCTCTTTATTTCTTGATGTGAAAAGTTTAGGGGGGAAAATCTAATGCGGAGCTTGTTAAACAGGAGGAATGGAGAAATCACACGTCCAAAAAAAAGTCCCCTATAATTACATGCTGGCTCTCGGCTCTGCTCCTTTGTTCATAAAAGGAGTGTAATGAAACTGAAGCGCAGAAATGGAACAGGTTAGACGATGGAAGACTGCACCCGTACGCAAGATGTTTTTGGGAGACATTTTTTTTTTTGTGGGGGTGGCGGGGGGGGGGGGTCTTTTCAATCCACCCACAAAATTACACATTAAGCTTTATGATTATAAGCCAGGCTAGAGGTGTGTGTATGTGTGTGTGTGCGCACTCTGCCGCACATTATCAGCTATTAATAAAATCATACCTGTATGTGAATTAGTTCAAATGGGGTTTTATATCTGGAGTTGTTACAATTATGAGGTGAGAATGACCTAAGTTCTCATTTGGCTCCAGTGGGATTAGACTCAGATGTGATGGGGGAAAAAAACACAAACATCTGAGAGTGCGTCACGTGAAAGCAGGCTTAGGGGGCCGTGCACCTGTTGGATTGGAGACATTTTACATAATTGTTGCTTCTTTAACCTCACTAGTGTCCAATTGTGCTAATTGTTCTTCTTTAATTATACTGCACTGTTTTTCAGTAAAAAAAAGTGCCCCTTAAGCTGTGAAACAGCTAATTCATGCTGCTTACGAATCAGGTTTTTGTTTCTTTTAATGTCAGCATTTCTGTTACGTCCACAGTGAGGTCAGTAAAAGGCTCATCGCACAGCCAAATCTGTCTGTCCTGGTTAGAATTTTTTTTTTGTGTGTGTTAAATCTATTTTGCAACTGTTTATGTCCTGTTCTGTTCCTGTAAAGTTGAGGACACAAAAGATAAAGCGATGTTGGTTCCAGCATTCTCCAGCTGTTTCACATTCCTGACGGCACAGTGGGGAGAGGTGAGGTGTGCTGGTCTGGGTTGGGGTCATTCACGCAGCCATGCTTCCCGGTCGCTCTGACCCGCAGCGTTTGGTGCGGTGGCTCTACATTTCTCTCTCGCGGGCCGCTGGTGCCAGCTTGTTAACCAGCGACGGTAGATTTGAGCCGGCTTCCCCGCGTGGCCTGGGCAGTAAACAGCCACTTGATTTCGTCTGCCGTACGATGAGTGTCAGATTAAGAGAAGAAATGTATCACATGCTAAGCTGACTAAAGAATATAGCCAAGATATTCACTGGCTGGGTAAATTTCCGAAAAGAGGGAGCTTTAATTGGAATGAAAACAGATGGGCTTGTCTGCAGACTTCTTTAGCTGGATCTGTGTAATTTACTAAAGTATTCTGCAAGCTCTACAGTGAAAGCATGTGGAGGAAAATGTTTTATCAAAAACTTTAAAGGTTATGAATTAATATATCTGTTCATTGTGCACCTCCTGCAGTTTACGGTGCAATATCCAGTACATGTCTGTTCAGAGGACACCGTCTCTTGCTAACCTGTGGTATGGGGTGGAACATTTCTGTGGTGGTATGTCTTCACAGAGAGAGTGCTTCTATACAATTTGAAAAAGTCTGCGATCTGAGCCTTTAATTACTCAAAGGACGACTCTGAGGTGCCAGAAGTCAGGTGGACGGCTGATATCGGAAATGGCAGTAACTGAAGTTCTTGAAATGCGGCATATTGTACCATCTCATCAGGGTCCTATTTGATTTCAAGTTCCTCGGTCAGAGGAAAAATGTCACTAGTTTGAGATGGAGAATGAGAATTGTTGAAGTAATCAATTGTCAGATGAAACAAGACAGATTAGATTTCAAGTTTGGGCCTGCTGGTTAATCTAAATTGGATTTGTTGTCCGCACTTGTACTCTGTTGGGGAATCCAGAGCAGCTCGATGTAACCACATCCAGAATAGGAAAATGCTTTGGTCCTGTTAAAATTTTGTACTCAAAGGAAAATTACTTTTATAAGTTTTTAAAGTCAGCCTTGGTTTTAAGTTGCTTGTGGACTCCTGAACAGTGGTGTAACGTCACTGTTCGTGCTGTAATGCATTTCTGTTTGATAAGCAAAAGGGTTTAGTGTGAGAATTTTAGTGTCTACTAAAATATTTCCCTCCTGCTAATAGGGAGAGACTTATGCACGTTATTCTTGTCAAAAACATTATTCTGAAAGGTAATGGGAGGCAATTGAGTGTGAATGAAATTATCCACTTAATGCATAGTTTAATTTTTTATCTCGCAAAATACCTGAATGAATCCTTTGCAGACTGGTTTTCTGTCAGTTGTGAAATGCACTGTCCCCCACCCCCCCTCTCCATGCTCCCCTGATAGTGTTTAACCCCCAACCGAGACTATTGTAAAATGCAAATGTCTTCTCAATCCGTACACAAAAATCTTTAGGCACGTTTGTTACATCAGGTTTGAAATTCCTGCATGTATTTCCCTTTATTAAAATAATTGTGCCAAACAGCCATGTTTTATGTATGCGTTATAATAGAGCTGTTAACCTACTTTCACGAGAAGCGAGCATTGGTTGCTTTGAGGTTTATCAGTCACAATAATTATTTTATTATGTAAATGAAGTACAGGCCATTATTTCATTAGTAAAGTTCCAAATCTGAGCCCTTAGATAATAATGCAAATCATTTAGACAGTCTTTGCTGGTGGAGGGAATTTGTACCTCGTCACTCAAGCAAGCTACTCTATCGAGCTATTACTTTGGTTGCTGGCGCTGGTCATATTGCGTTGTGAAGTGACTGTGTTGAGCAGTGCCTTTGGTTAAACACCAGCTGCACACCGGATCGCTCTGTGATCTCCTTTGCATGTCCCTGAAGCAGGCAGAACTGGGCCTGATGGCCGGCCTCACACAGCCGCAGTCGTTCGCTGTCAGTGATTGAGTATTCTGTTTTAGCTAAGGTGCGCCGGAGGTAAACGAGGCTAAGTGGCCGCTCCGCGGATATGAAAAGTGATAATGTGTTAGACACAGGTCTGTTGCTAATTGACATTTGCCACGCTTTTGTCCCTGTTACGTCTTTATACCCAAAAATTGCTGAAGTTGCTGCAAAAGCATCATTAGGCAGGACGTGCAGGACGCTGCTGCTTTTATAAAATAACACCTTATAAAGCAATAAGCACAGTCTTTAATAATTAAATTATCTGAACGTTGTAGATTCGTTGTTCCACGAAACTACCGTGCCTGAGCCGGGAAGGAAGGCAGTTGCTAGGCAACAGAAGTTCTTGCGTGGCACTGTACCGTGGGTCACGGTGACGGCTGGCTATCTAGCATTAACACCTACCATGTTGGTGTACTTTTATAAACGTTTACATTAACTGTGCAATAATGAGAGGATTATTGCATTTCGCCTGGCTCTGAGGCGTAGGTGATATTTGATCAGAATTCTTTTTTGTTCTAGTATGGTTTCTCAAAGCTCTGTAATGAAATTGGATTTATCTATTTATTGGTGCATCATATTGTTCTTGCATCAGCGTACTACAAAAGTTTGTGAATGTGGCTGAACCTTTAGTGTTGAACTGATTTCCATATATATATCTCTGGATTTCTTGAAGTGAATGTTTGCTCTAGAATTTAGCTTCTCTCATAATGTAATGAATGCATTTGTTAGAGTCCATTATCTTTATTTGTTGGTGACAGTTTGTTTGGCGAGGGATGCATAGGCTTAGTCTGAAATCTGAGTCAGAAGCAGCACATGTTTTGGGTGTATAAACCTTCCAGTGGAAGAATACTGCTGGAAGTGCTGGTGAAAATGCGTCCTTGAGGGAGATCCATGTTGGAAGATCTCTCTTGGACGGCTCTTCCTTCAGCACTTTTCCCAGCATATCTGCCTTCTACGCCAAGTTCCCTGTGTTCCTATACTCTTGATTTCCTTTATGATGCAAAGAAAGATATTGCAGTTTTGGTGCCTTTTACGTTATGGAAAACAATGCATAACACTAATATCAAGTGATACTTGGATGGTTCCTGATGAATATTCAGAAATCCAAACCTGTACAAGTGTTCAGGTGTTCATGTGTTCTTAAATATCTAATTTAATTCAAATTTTATTTTAATTTAATTTTGTATTTTTTGCACTCCTATCTCTGCACTTCATGTATATATGTACAACTGCAGTCCTGGGGAACGTTATGTCGCATCACTGTATGCTGAGTTACTGTGTATGGTTAGCTTGACCCACTTGACATGACTCAAATCTGCCGGCTGCTTTGGTGAATCTAATATTTTCGGCAAATTAATAGGAAAGGAGCTGGTGTGGGTAACCCAACCCTGTGGAACGTATCAATGATTGTTGTCGAAACCAGTGTGACCTGGTAAGTGTAACGTCAGTCTGGTAACTGAGGTTTGGTTCTTGCGGACGTTGCGATTGACCACAGACTTATCTGGACCTGTGCTTTGATGGGGGGGAGTCTGACTCCGCATTTCTTAATTGTGATGTGGTAAATATTAATAATGTTGTGTTCAGCAAGATTGAAGAAATGGCGGAATCTTATGAGTTGTAAATGGTTTCCTGGTGCTGTGAGGGTTTTTATTTGCATATATTTGATCGGGGGGGGGGGGCTGCATGCGTGTGTCTCGGACTGTTGAGTCATCACCTTTAAATTGGAGATTAAGGTGCAGAAAGTTGACAGAAGCTGTTAATATTGAATCAGCTTGTGTTATGCCCCCCCACCCCCCTGCCCTGACCTGTGGTCCGTGGCTGTTGTAGTATCCTAGACATTGCCTTGTGTTGAGTGCAGTCTGGAAGATTTCGCTACAAAATGGCGTCCGGTTTGTTTCCCCTTTGCAGAGGTAGCCCGTCTATGGAGCCCGCGTCCTCCTGCCCCCAGACTCGAGACCCTGCTAATTTATAGTCTAATTTATAGTTTATGTTGATTAGGGGAGAAAATGTAGGGCAGTGCGAGCGTGTGTGCGTGTGTGCGTGTGCCCAATTCAGGCTCCTGGTCTTTTGTAATCTTCAAAAATCATTTACTGCCTTTGTCAAAGAAACAAAATATTTGCTCTTTGACTTTCTGCAGTTTTAATTAGCACCAGTTATTTTCTGCATTAAAATGCAAATTTAGCATTTTTTTTTTTACCTGTTTGATATTCCTGAATGGCTTAAAGGTCAGGAGTTGTACTCGGCAGATATTGTGACCTTTTAGCGGTATTAAGACTTCTCAGGGTAATAGGGCCGTGTGCTGGATAGACGCAGTGTATGCAAAATGTTGCCGTGTTGTAGGGATGCGGAGGACAGCCGAGGGGCAGTGACTGAGTCGGGAGAGAGAACCTGCTACTCTGTGCCCAACATGGTCTCTGTGAACATCTCAAAGGGTCTTCAGTTCACTGTAGACTGCTTGGAGATTGTAGCGTAATAAAAGGAGCAATTCTGCATGTATAAAACCCTTTTTTTTTTTTTTTTTTTTTTTTTTTTTTTTTTTTTTTGAGACTGATGACCTGAATGCTTGATCTCGAGCACTGATCTCAGGAGATGCAGGTCCTCAGGGTGTGGCAGGTGTGTGTGTGTGAGCTCCCTGTCCCTCCCTGCCACTCATGGCCTGTGGCAGGTTCACTTCCAGATGATATATTATTTTTAAATATTTGAAGTCCCCGAAACCCCCCCCCTGCAACCCCCCCCCTTCTGGACGCCCATGCCTCCACTCTGTATGCTCTTCGGCACAGAATAACTGGTCGTAAAAAAGAAATCAAGTACCGAAACACAAGGGAATAGCGGGAGACGACTGTGTGTGGAGCCCTTTCTGGGTGGTCACGTGTGCGCGGCTGTTCCTGATTGATGGCGGTGCATACGCTGTAACAGACTTCCTCTGTGCTGTCTTTCAGGGGGTTGTACGTTCGACAATGGCCCAGCGCAGTGTGACTACCAGCAGGACCCCTACAACGACTTTGACTGGACGCACGTTAGCGCGCAGGAGGTCCCGTTCCTCTCTTCCGAGCTTCCCCAAGGTGAGAGAGCCCTTCTCCGCCGTGACGGCTGATGTGGGGGAATCACCCTGACGTGTTTATTTTCTGGGTGGCACAGATTTCCGATTTTCATTGCTTGCCTTCTAGTATTAAATTGTAGCCCAATCAAATTACATCACGTAATTAAAAGAAAATTGTCTAGTCACCATTTTGAAATTTCATTACTCATTTGCATCATTGTCACCTTTCACTACAGAATAATGCATGATGCTTGTAGTATTGGGATGTAATATTTCACTGCTAAAGGGCTGCCTTAATTGTGATCACGGTCATACACCAGTCAAACACGTCCAGTACATTCTACTATATTAAGATGTGGAAAACTTGAAAGTATGTTTGAAAAAGTAAGGGAGGATTTCATAGAATTCCAAAGAGGTGACTGGATGATTTCAGACAAAACTAATCCTGTAAGAGTGCCATGCTGCCAGGATACCCGTGAGGTCTTTATCTGAACAGCTTTATCATGTCTATCTTCATTTAAGTGTTTGTCTGAGGTTTTGTGTGGTTAAATTCCTATTTTCCAGTGATTCTGAAGCTTTACTTCTCTATTACCACGGAAAACTACTTTTTTTTTTTTTTCCCCCCTCAAAGATTCCCGGAGTCTGCAACCCTTCTGAAACCTTTGTGGTGATGATTTCTTGCCTGTGGGAAGGGCAGAGGAGGAATTCCCAGTGCCGTTAGACCTCTGTGCTTTGGAAATGTCCTATCCCAGTTTCTGTGCACACTCCCCGCAGGATTTCCACTGTCACTTCTACAGAATTTGCCATCGGTGTCGTTGGACGAACGCAGGCATAAAATAAAGTACTGACGGCTGTATGGCAATGAACTTCAAAGCAAACTTATCTACTCCCGAAATAATGTGACCGGCTTTATTTAATGGTCGTTAAATGTGTTCTGACAGCGCGTTGAAACGGTATTCAAATTGTCGTCGTTCACCAGCTGTCAAATTGGTGGAAACAGCCACACTTAAGGCGTGTGAATGGCATATTGATATTGGGTGGAACACAATGTTATATAAAGTCTCACGTCTGCGTATGGAGGGACCAACAAAGCCAAATTAACTATATGGGAGGGGGTCCACTTCCCCTGGTTCCTGTGCGCCTAGTGTGAGTGAATTTTGCATCTCGTCTGTTGTGCCCCAGTGAAGCTGTGGTTTTACAGTTTATGAACTGTGGAACATCTCTGTGCTTAAGATTATGCAAAGGACAACAGCAGAGATGCAGCTGTAAGTCGATAATGAGGAGGAGTGCATGGAACGTAGGTGCGTCGCCTGCCCGGTGCACCGTGTAATTCATCAGCGCGAGCAGCCCGCCCCGGGGCGAGAGGAGAACAATGTAAATCAGCACAAACGGAAAGGCACGGGAAATGAATTTTGCTCTCCTCACTTGCCGAGTCGTTGCGTTTTGATGGTAACAGACTTTATCTTAATTCAGCACCTTCAGCTCATTGTTAAAAGGAGTTCTGTAATTTTCAGAGGAAATGTCTTTGTCCTTAGCTGAGGAGAGAGTCCCATTCAGCTCTGAATACTGTCATATATGGAGCAATTAAATGATTTCGATAAGGATCAGTCAAGGCAGTGTGAGCGAGGCCCCTGGTCGCGTTGACCTTGCGTATTCACCTACCTACGGCTTAATCACTTGTTTTCAGACAGGATGATATGCATAGGAAATTAAAGTATTTCGCTTTCAGCTAAATTTCCCAATTAATAAGATATTAGGTAATTAATCATGTAAAGGAACAGAAAAGGTCGTTCGTGCATTGTTTGAATTCTTTTGTGAGGCGGGGATTTTTTTTAAACACCGCTATACAACCCTATTTCGCTATGAAACGTCGCATTGATGTGTATAAACTGTTCCGTGGATTCAATTATAGATCTTGGGGAAACAAAGCCTTCCCTCATTTTTACGGGCATTGAGTGTTTGCAATGCCCCCCCCCCCCCACAAATATCACTACAGGATTTAAATACCTGTGTTGGTGCCAAATCAAAATTGTGGAGTCAGGTTTTAGTATTCAAATTAATGAAGTATCTTTTAGATTCCCAGTAACCCTGCAGAGCTGGTGAGTTTTTAGTCCTTGAGTATGTGGGATATCTGGTGGCTGTGGGCAGTGGTGGCTTAATGATTAGGGAAGCGCACTTGTAATTGAAAGATTGCTGGTTTGAACCCCCGACCAGCAAAGCAACACTGAGGTATCCTGTGCAAGGTACAGCCCCCAAGCACTGCTCCCCGGGCGCTGAATTAGCTGCCCCCTGCTATGTCACAACGTCACATATTGGTTAAATGCAGAAGACACATTTAGTTTGTGTGTGCTGTGGTGTGCCAACAATGATCACTAAATTCTAATTCATCTCTGACCTTTTTGCGTGGGAGTACAACGTCACTATAGTCCCTCAGCCAGCAATATTGTCCCCCGCTCAAAAAGGTGTGCATGTTTACCCACTTTTAAGTGGTCCACTTTTAAACCAGCCCCCCCACGGTGAAAGCTGACTGTAATTCACGTTTTGCCAGTTAAGCAAGCGTGCATCTGAGGCCGTAAACAACAGCAGACAGCTGAGTTTATAATATAAGCAAAGCAAGGAACTCAGCACTATTTTGATATATGGGCAGAGGTCCCTGTTGGTATTCTGCTGCCATGAAGAGTGTCCCTGGATGGGGATGAACAACAACTTCAAAGGCTCACTTTTTATTCTTAAAGACACATTCAGCATGTCCCTGGTGCTCTCACAGCTGATTGAAGGGAAAGCGTTGCTTCTTTCAATTCCTTGTAACAATTAAATATGAGGCGACTCTGAAAATGGCTTAAAAAGTAGAATTAGAAGCAAATGAACAGACCTTCCAAGTCTTTTCAAAGTCTTTGTTGTCTGACACTGTGTTTGGGAATAATCCCCCCCCCCATTATCAAGAGAGGTGTGCAATCTCTAAACTGTGCTAGTGCGAGAATTAAAAGTTTGCCTCAATTGTTTCCCCATAAATGAGAATAATTGTGTTGTGATCTAGAAATTTTTGCATTCCTGTCCAGCCTTTATTATGGACAGAATAGCATGAATCTGTGTTTATGTATAATATTTATTATCTTTTAAAGTGGAACTTTAATGCGTCTTTTGAACCACACAGCTGATTAACTGCAGGGCCACGCAAAGGGCAAAGGTCACGGGAATCCAGCTGTGGTTTATTAAGGTAACCGTGCGGAGATGCTTTTTCCTCTTTATTTAGCTTGCATCTCTCTCTGGTGTGGATATTAGAGAACTTATGTTCACATATGTAGGGTGGAGATCAAACTGTGTGTTACTTTGCAGAGAGGAATAAGTTAAGAACAACATTTGCGGTATTTAGTTGTGTTTCCGGGGGCCGACCCCCCCCCCCCTCCTTAATTAACCTTGGTTGACCAATGCATTGAATGAGTTGCAAGAAAATGATTTCATTAATGACGGCATTAATTTTGCCTGTTTCACTCAATGAAAATTTAAGGAAAACACTTGCAATGGTACAGAATCCTTACCCCTCCAAAACAACAAATGCCGTTTGGTTAATCAGCGATTTCCGTGATTACTTACATAAATTGTTTTTAGTTTTTGGACAATTGGGCCTGACTAAGGTATTGACTTAATTAAGCTCAATGCGAATTCCTCCTGATGTGTTCCCCAGGTGACTGAGTAAGTAAAGCATTTGTTTCTGCCATGTCTGCAACAGCATATCTGGAATATCAGATTCGGTTTAAGTGGGTAATATTGAGGGGAAACCGCCATAAATCAGCGCATCGTGCAGTTGATTCGATTGACAGCACAATTAAACGTAATTAGGAGCTCAGCTGGGACACAGCAGCAGAGTCGAGGTGCAGCCGGCACTGGTAATGAGGTCCGTAGCACTGCACCGGCATCCAGTTGTAGCCATGTTAATGGTTTGTCGCACACCTAACCTTTTGTCCTTAAAGGATGGCACCAAGCTTGGAGGTGCAACTAGAACATTACTGTAGGATAGATAGATGGAAAGAGATGCTACATTAATCCCAAAGGAAACTGCAGGTTCACAGTGGCACAACACACGTTAAGGTGACAGAGAAAAGAGGGAAAAAAAGACCTTTAATGACCAAGCCTTACTTCTGCCTGTTGGGTTTTAAAGCTTTTCCTTTCAGAACATCAGATCACGACCGTTCTGTGTCATGCCAATATTCCAGAAAGTGCTGCAAATTTTTGCTGCATGAATCACAGGGTGTGTGTGGGACAAGGGACGGCCCTGTTTTAAGTTAGTCTTCCCAACTTCAAACTATCTGGAGAAATGTATTTTTATTTTAATAACCCAACACACTGGAATCATCAGAGAATGGATAACAGCGATTCATTTTTTTTCCTCCTAACATTTAGCAACCTTGTCCTCTGACCTGTGCGTGTTTCCAAAAGGTCATAATTAGGAACTGATTTGTTTTTTATGTAATTGGATGGAGTAAAGTGGTCATCATCCTCGCACTGGAGAAGGTCTTCGTGTGGGAGGTTGTGTTCTCCATCGTCCTGTGCCCTGAACACGAGTGCTTCGTTTTCTTGTTTCGAGGTATCTGTGCTCGAGTGGTGTGGTTAATGGGAGACACCGTCGTTCCACTGGCATTTGTCGTTGCCGGGGGCTTGGGGGTGGGTGGGATTTGTGTTTCATATGCTCAGTCAACAGCACATCCAAGTCCTGACTGTAATTAGTTTCAGTTCTTGATTAGACATCATTGCCAATCACAGCATTAGAATAATCCCAGCGCATCAGACTAGCACCTCACTCTCCCCCTCTCTCCCGATCGACTCACGAAAACACCTCTGGATTAAACGATACGGCTTTTTATGAGTTTTGTAGATCTTCTGTGTATTCTGGTCTCTCAGGCGATGGATTGATTTTTTATTTTTTTTTCCTCTCCAGCTCCCCTCAGCGATGCTCTAATTAATATTGCCTTTGTGTTCTTCAAAACAACACGCAATGTTTACAGATGTAAATGAAGGCGCGTGAAGCCGGTTGATCCTTAGGCTCCTAGCCGAGCCTTGAATGTGAGAATTAGGTGGTGATTTTCCGATGCGTGATGATAGGCTGCGTAACACGCAGCGCCTCTTGCAAGCGGCGGCGGACTTCAAACACGGTTTGGGGGGGAAAAGTTTGATTTGGATGAGTGCCGCTTTTGTTCCTTTATTTACTTATGTTGTTTAGCTTCTGCCGAAATTAAGGGTGCACTGTTCAGTTACGGCTGTGGGTTGGCTGATGGCAATTCCAAAAGTTGCTTAATTCTGTCATTTTAAAACCAATTACTGTAACGGTGATGAGCTTCAAGCTCACCTGCAGAGGCCATAGACCTGTGACCCAGAATCCCCTGCCAGTGTGCTGCCTTGTTTGAGATTTCAGGGCTCTTAACCTGATGTTTAGCTTAATAAAAGAATAATAAAAGAATATTTTTCCTGTTTTGTGAGTATTCATGAGGCAATAACGAGGCAGCTGTAAACAAAAATGGGGCCAAGGGGATAATCTGGTTATGCGATTTGTGGCGATCGGGGTACAGTGTTGGGAGCCCTCCCCCAAACACTGCAACTCATGTTCATAATCTGTACCTTTTAGTGGTGGTGCTAGACGGTGCCTAGTCGCTTGGCCTGAGTTTGAGTGGGCATGTGGCTTTTGGTTGGGGGGATGTTTCTTGTATGTATTTTGTGAACTAGCTGGCAATTCATTTAAGTTGACAGAAAAAAACAATCTCCTTTTAACCCCTCAGCAGCACCCCCCCCAAGGAAGAAAAACACACACACACACACACACACACAGTTTTCTTGGGATGAATGTGTATGCTTCATTTAACTACATCCGCTCATTTAAAAATGTAGTACGATACTTGGCCGAAATTAATCCGGCCCTGGATAAGCAACAAAACAAACAGAAATGAGACACGGGAATGAATGATGATGATGTGAGCAGGAGTGCGTCGGGCTGCAGGCTTGCCGTTTGGCCATTCCTGGGTCCATGGTGCCCCCCCCAGCGTAACCTGACACCTCAGGCCACTTTCTGGTCACTTCACAGGCCCTGCTTACGCTTAACCTCTGACCTCAGCTCTGCTTGACGCTGAGTTGAAGCTGGTATTTACCCAACAGTTATTAAAAGCCAGAGTTTTTTCATTCAGGTACGGTTTCTTGCACAGCGTCTGTTTCTGCAGCATTATTTGCTGCAGATTGATTAGACGGATAAAGAATAATTTAAGCGTGCCAGGAATTTTCCATCGTTAAATTGTGGGGAAAAATATGCCCGTGATGTTTCTGCTTATTGGTATAGACTGAACATTTGACATGGAGGTTAATATGTACTGTAACCTGTGTTAATCCCCCACACCCCCCCATCCTTTATATCCATCTTCCCAGCTTCCTGTTTTAATGATTACAGCTGGGGCAATTTCCACCTCATGAGGAAGTTGAAGGCAATTTCAAGCCAACAGGAGACGGCAGTCGTGTTCAGCCCGTGTTGTTTTTTTCGTACGAAAGATAAATCCCACAGATGCACGATTTAGTTTGAATTCATCCACTGCTTCGCAACTTTTGACAGCTTGATGTCTCTCCTCATAAAGAAATAACGCACATTAGGATGACTGTTTTATTTATTTATTTGCCTTGTGTTTGTTTTGTGCTTCGGTGAGAACAGACTCCTTGGACCGGTCAGATGGGTAAAGAGAGTAAGTGGGCAGAGTGCTTGACTTTTTATTTCGGCTTTCGAAGGAGATTCATCGGGCAGTTTTGCTCAATGACAACAAAGCTTACTTTTTCTTTTGAGGCTAGTCATTTTTAAGTTTTTGTTTCTTTTTTTTTTTAAGCCTTCACTTTGTGAGGAAGTAGTTATAATTCTAGTTTTGTATGGTTCTGATTTTAAATAATTAGTTCCATTTTAAAATCCCAAGCAGGGAACCTCATTTTGACCCTTCCCTGTGGTTTTACCTGTGGTCACTTGGCCATTGTAACAAGGATAATCTTCGGCGTATGCGGCGTTGACTTGTGACTCCGCAGATTTTAGTGGCAGTTACTATTCAAGCAGAGACCTGCAGAGACCGTGCTTCTGCTGTACAGTTGCGACAAATGAGAGGACAGATTTACTGTCTGAATGACACATTGCTCTGAAATCTGTCTCCAGCCCTGCCTGCTGTCCTTTTTAGGGCCGGCATAACACACTCACATTACCTTTACGCTTTTAAAAAGGGCGAATGAGATTTTGTTTTTTGGAGCTGTTAGTTTTATTGTGGGATGATGCAACACAGAAAGGAACTATTGTCAGGGCATTTTATACCGTAGTTGTTATGCTGCTTTTTTTTTGCCATTTAGAGAGGTTTGCCACATCTGTGGCAGCCATATTGCAGTGCATTCTGGGTACCGGCTGCCCTTTCTGACTCACTCCCCTAACCCTTCCGTCAGGCTCCTACATGATGGTGGACTCCTCCCAGCATGACCCTGGGGAGAAAGCACGCATCCAGCTGCCCATAATGAAGGAGAACGACACCCACTGCATTGACTTCAACTACCTGCTGTATAGCCACGATGGGTCCAGCCCCGGGACCCTGAACGTTTTGGTGAGGGTCAACAAAGGTCCCCTGGCCAATCCCATCTGGAACGTGACCAGCTACACGGGAAAGGAATGGCTTCGGGCTGAACTGGCTGTCAGCACCTTCTGGCCCAACGAGTATCAGGTACAGCGCCTTCTGTTTCCCAGTCTCTCATGCTGGCTGTGTCTTTCCCTCCGTTTTTCTCGTGGGAATGTTATACATCTCAATTGAATTTGTTGATTCGTTGGTGACTTCCTGCGTAAACTGACCCCATTACATTGTTCGTATCTCTAAATGGATTGACTAGTAAAAAGTATTTGTGATGTAGTTTAAAAACAAAAGTGAAGGGCCAGTGTGGTTATTCTCGCCCTCCAAGCGTCCCTCGAACTGCTTTCAGTTTTTTTTTCTTTTTTTTTCGCCCCCTTGAAAAAAGGTCATGTTTGTAATAAGATGTTTTAATAATGAGAGAGAAGTGCCCAGCAATTAAAATCACTTTGTTGTTAGGTAGCTGTAATTTAATGGAACTGCTCATCATTGGTAATTGTTCCGCATTTAAGGAATATGTTAAATTCAATTTACATTAAAAACTTTGTGAAAGCCTGTGTCTACAGGATGATTCAGAATTTTTAAATGTTTTCAAAACATTGTGTTTTTGTGCAAAATGCAAAATCCTCCATTAATCATCATAATTCCATGTTAATGAACACTATCTAGCTTCAGAAATATTAGCCAAATTAAGGTAGGCTGACTAGACAATTAAACCAGCCTAATGAGGGATATTATAGTAACTCAAGTAGCTTGTTCCCTGCATTAACCTCCCCGAAAGGGATTTGATTTTGTGTTCGTAGTTTATACAACTATGCAGGTTCAGGGCTGCCAAATGGAAGAATTCTGGATTTAGGAAACTTGGGTTTTGCTGTTAGGATTTCTGCTGAAACTGTGAAATTGTTAAACTTTTATGTCTTAAAATATTACTGTGCAAAACAATCCGTTACAAGACACTGACTATATGACAACTCATTAGTTTAACGGGTCATGTGACGTCAGTAGGTCCCTGCTGACGGCTGGTCTCGGATCAGTCTCGATGGTGACTGATTTGGAGCACTGTTGAAGTGTGCACTGGGGGGGTGTGGGGGTGGGGCGGGGTACATCCAGAACATGGCTCCGTGCTGGAGAGAGGCTGCCTTAGACCGTTTGTTCTAGGTTCCTGAAAAATACATTTTCAGGAACTTAAAAATTGACCACAGAGAAATGTAAAAATCTGATCTGTGTGCATGTTATATATTTTATTTCTCCATTAGTATTATGTGGCTAAATGTTATAATTATGTGGCCTGCAGCTGATCGTTTACTGAACCTGCCATTTATGTTGGTGATTTGCAGTATGCTTAGGTAAAGAAAAAGAAAAAAAAAAAGCGTAAGTTTAGCACATTTTGGATACAAATAAGAACGTATATTGAGACTTTGGCCTGCAGATCAAATGTTTGATGTCCTGTTCATTTGTCACTGGTAGCCATTCACATCTTTGTCTGCATTATCCTGCATTAAGCACTTCAGACAATGATAAATGACACATATCGTGGCCACATTTTACTAATGTGTTCCCTCGTTTTAGTTAGTGTGGCCACTTTTTATGCATTTATTTCCGTGATATTAAAACATCGCCATGATATATATCATTTTTATCTTATAGCCATGGGTGATATGACGATATTACAGTATACCCTGGTATTTAGAATTATTTAAATTTTTTTAAAATACCACCGTATACTGGGGTGAAATATCTAGATGGTTTGATGGCATGAAATAAAACACCAGCCAAGCCAGATCTTGTCATGGGCTGGACTCCTTATTAATGCATAATAATCCTCTGTCAATTGAACACTTTGGCTGATCCTTTTTCACATATAGTAGTTTATTCAACACTAAAACCAAATCTTGGTACCTGGTTAATTTTTGTGATGCTCCATGAGTGATGAGAAATTACTGTACTATGTTATTAGGAAATAGTGCCAGACTGAGAACCGTGAACTCATTGTATTAAGGAGGGACAGGGAATTTAACTGGAAAGAAATAAAAAATTATTGCTAGTATGATTAAGCAAAAAATGTAGGCAGCGAGTAGCATTGCACCTCCTGACCGTCTGAAAGTGATCAAAGGGTCCAGACTGAAGCTGCTTCACCCCTTTAGCCTTTAGCATGCTGTCCTGCTGTCCAGGGGCAGTGTGATTCCTGCCGGCCTGCTGAAAATCAATGACTAGACCGATCTAACCACACAGCTCTCATTAGATTAAATGCGGGTGCTGAAAAATAAGTTAAGAGGTTATGGTGCATCCATAATGTAAGTATGTAGCAGTCCAGAGAGCTTATTGAATGACATTGTGCCATTTCAGATGCTGAAATTTTGTACGTTTCTCTCTCCCTGGCTGGGACTTTCAGGGGTTTGAGCAGTGTGACCTGTGTGGCAACGGGCAGGTTATATACAAGTCAATTTTACCTGACCAAAAAAAAAATGACTTGACTGCCCTTTGCTCCCAACAAGCTGGAATTACTAGCTTTCAGATGGTCGATAGATAGGGCGGTCAGAATGCTAAGAGGTTTGTCCAGAGACGGCTGCTGTGTATCTGCTTTGCCATGATTTAACCGTCATTTTGCCGTTGGCTTTGATACAGAAGTCACCAAGACATTGAGGTGGGTGCCCTTTTGCTCTAGTATGGCATAAACCACCCATTGGAGATGTAACTGAAATGACTGCGTCTTCGAGGGGAAGTAGCAGTTAATGACACTGCCTCATCAGCCATTCGTTAGATGATGAATTGATAATCACCTTCAGATGCTTTATTAATCTCCACTGAGCCTCATTCAGGTTTGTTTCAGTAGAACCGTCTTTCTGCCAAGTGATTTGTGTATGATTTTCTTTGAATCTGGTTCCCCCCCCCCCCATCAGTTTAAAAATCACGCCCTGTTAAGACACTAATTATGTGTGGTGAACGTTTTTGATGCTTTTGCTTTTGATTAGTTTTATATTGTAAAATACATGTGATACATATATAGTTCTGATTTTTATCTGGGATGTTAGATGTTCTGTTTTTTTTTTTTTTCTTTCTTCCTTCCAGTTTTCGGCAATTTCGCCTGTCGTGCTTTTGCCCTCTTGTGGAACATATGTAATGGGTCTAGAGGAAGCCCAGACTTAATCTCTTGGGCAAGTAGGCTACTTTGTGGTGACTTGCCTTCTACACTCAATTTGCCTTGTGGTTTGAGTTTTTTCATCCCCTGTGTCATTTCTTGCAAATATAAATATTGGGAAATCTATTTTGAGACATGCAGTGGCGTTTTGTGTTGACTTTTCGTGTGTGTGTGTGTGTGTGTGTGTGTGTGTGTGGGTCAGAAATACGTTGTATTATATTTATAAAATGATTTCGATGTTGTGGGGAGCATTCTTTTGGGCCCCTCAAGGGGAAATTCAGTTTTATAAAAAATCTGTGAATGTAATCCAAAAACTAAACAAAATAGAAAGTCTTTGTGGTTAAGGTTTGAGCTGGGTAGGGGTTCTGGTTGTCATTGTTGGGATTAAGGTTTGGCCATAGAAATGAATGGATGGTCCCCACAAAGATACGAGTACAGGTCTGTGTGTGTGGTGTACACACACTTTATGGGTTTAATAGCCTGGTAACGGCTGTGTGAATGTCAGACATGGCATTGAAACTTGTCCCACACATCTGGCTACTAAAAGTGTATCAATGGAAAAACACACATCTACAGAATGAGTGGGGAGGGGAAAGGTTTGGTTGAGGGGGCAATTCAGCAGTATAGAGCACTTCAGAATGTCGGGAGACTATAGTTACTGTGAAAGTACTATGGCAACCCAAGACGTACACGGCGCTAATGCTAACATTATTTTTTCCTGTTAGCAGACTCTTTGTATTATGTCACCGATGGCTTCTCTTGAATTCACAGTATGGCCACCTCAAAGAAATGTCTTACTTCTGTCTTATTTTTCATTTGTGATTTACTCTGTGATGTGTTTTAGAGGAAGGCTAATGCGGGACCTTTGTGTGGCACGTAAAACGCTACGCCGCTACATTTCATATTGTATTTATGCTCAGAAATGACCCAGCTGGCAGCTGGTGTCACCGCACATGTGACAGTGGAACCTCTGCGGAGAGGCGAGCAAGTTTAAACACCAGAGGTGGGGTGGGGGGGTGGGGAAGAGGACTAAACGCACTGGGGATTAAGTGTCATTTGCAGGAGAAGACTTTATAATTAATACTTGCTCCCCTTAGATTTCCAAGGGGAAAAACTAATCAACATAAAAACCTGTGCCAGCATGTTATCCACTTTAGCATGTGGCTCCTGCTTCAGGCTTTTTCTCATTTGTATTCAGCTGATTTTGCCAATCTAATATCAACCAAAGCAGGTAAGGAAGAAGCTGGTACCTTGTTAGGCTTCCCTGGATCTTTTCTCTTTAATTGGAACAACATTGACACAATTATCCAGAATTCTCCTATGTACATTTTTTACCCTCAGCGCCGTATTGGTTTGTATAATTCTGGATTTGAGTGCTTCTGTGTGTATTTTGCACTATGAAGAAACCCAATCCACGCGTCCGTTTTAATTAACCACATGCTGTCGTCGTGATCCGGACCCCAAGCTGGCCGGCAAGGAGCCGTAAAACCGACAGCTTCCTTCCCTGAATTACAGCTTACTGAACTGCAATTTTTGCAATTAAGGTCAGCTTGGGACTTGGGGAATATATATATTTTTTTCTGTTTCCCCCCCATCCCCCTCATGTCAACATTATAAAGTTCATGCTAACTGAGTTTCAGCTAGGCTGTAGGGCAAGACATGGCCTTGTGTTTATGGTTCATGATTTAAGAGTTTAATCAAAAAGGCTAATGGCTTCCCTCACTGGGTGTTGAGTCCAGCTATGTAAACGAAGCCTCGTTGGCTTCCTGTGTCCTGTTCTGTAGGATAAGAACTGGCTGGAATCTGGCAACGTCCTTCAGCTTTCTGCTCACGGAACCTGTTTAATACTTTGATGAACCTCTGCTTGTTGATAAAGTATCAAACATCCTCTTATCCAAGTTCCAGCTGCTAGATTCTACGAGAAAACTGACTGTTGATGTCCTAGTTGAATAGCTCATAACTCGATTTTATTTATGACTGGATTAGACCTTTATTTTTTCTGCCTGAAGTGTCTGAGCTTCAAGCAGACAGTAAAAAAATTCAGTGTGAAAATGTGCACATGGGGAGGCTTGGGGAGGTGAGAGACGGCGGATGGTTTCATGCTGGATTGCATACATGCTAAATGCTTCCCTCGTCATACTGCACACACCAGCTTTATCTTCAGGCTCAATGCATGACAGGCCTGGCTAGATGCTCTCTCTGCTATCCGCTTTGACTGTTGTCTTCTCTCTATTGATCCCTAGGAACGTTTGTAACCAGCGGGGATCATTGCTGTCCATGCATGAAGACCGACTGCAGCGACAGCAGTGCATTAAGTTATTGGTTGTCAGAATAAGCAAGCATCCAGGGTGTCACTATGAGTGAAATTGATAAACGTAATGTAGACATTGACATGTTAAACGCACTTAGTCACGGCTCGTAGAACTGACAGTCGAGGGGGGAGGGGAGCGGACTTGCATATTAAGCTGGCGGATGGATGAGAGTTAGCAAAAGGCCTTAAACGCTTGCGAGAGGCCCGGAGCGGCCCGTTCCAGGGTAAATGTCATTTCTGTGCAGTGCGAGCGTTCAGAACTCCAGCAGCTTAAGCAAAACATGCGGCTGCATCTTTAAGAGGGCGATGGAACATAGTAACCCCGCCGGTGCCTTTTGTTAAGGCGCTATATTGCCGTGCTGATATCATGGCTTTGTGCGGCAGGAGTTCATAACACTGGTGCCGGCTGAGGGCGTCTGTGCAGACACATTGGAATTCACGGCGTCTTTGTTTGTTCCTCGTCTGTCTGTAGGGATCCTTCCTCACGCGGCGCCCCTTATCTTGGGTATTCTCTGTGCCTTTCGTCACTTCTGAAGTCATGACTGATAATTATGGAAATTATTTTTTATTTCTTACATTATATGGAGTCCAACCCACCATGTTCTTGCTGGAAGGACAAATATGATGCTGTCGGTGAGGAATGTTGATAAATACCCGCAGGACGGGAATGGCGTCGGCGCGGTGGGGGGAGTGAATTGCGGTTTGGGAATTTGAGCTTTCCACCGATTGTGCAACAGTCTGAAAAAGCCAGTATCGGCATGAGCTGGCCTCCAGAATGACCAGTGCTGAAGATCACTGGGAACAGTGACTTATCATCTCAGCTCATGGAATGTGTGCATTTATACTGAAAAGTATAAGTGAAATTAAGCCAGATTTTTACCTTGTGCTTCACAATTTTAAACTCTGCTTTGAAACGGAAATTACAATGTGAATTTCTTTCGTGTTAAACTCCAGGGCAGAGTTATATTTTAAAATGTAGATGTGCTTCTGTGCCCCGCCCCCCTCCCCCCCCCACTCCTGTCCCAATGTCACAGAGCCTCCAGCTTTGCAGTAAAGCGTGACCTGAGCGGTTCGAGATCGCCCCTGCAAACATGTCACCGCTGGAACCATGGATTGCAATCGATCCATCGGCTCATTGGGACCTCTTGATCTTGCGTGAGAGAGAGAGGATCTGTAGGGCTCCTTGGGACCATACATGCATTTTACACCTGATCCTTTGCATATAAAGAGCTCTGTGTGGGGGAGGGGGTGTCCCCTTAAGAGAAACATTCTTGGCTTACACTGCAGCACAAATAATAAATAGGATCCCCCCACTGCTTGCGACATAATAAAAAGCTGTTTCTCCCTCCACATTTATATCAATTGTCTTTTTTCCCCGACAGTGTTTACTTACTGAGCGTGGTGCTAATGATCTGTGCAGTAAATGCAAATGACAGAAACATTTTTTTCCCCCCTTTCAGTTCTTACTATTAATTTTTTTTTTCCTCCCCGTTTGTTCTCCTGAGCCTGTGGCAGGTGAAACGAGAGCAGCATCTGAGTGGGGTGGGGGGGGCGGGCGGGTGGCTGGCTGGGAGTCGGGGGGTGTTCGGCTAGCCAATTCCTTGGAGGCGCCCTTGCGGGAACTTGATTGAAACTTTGAACTGGAATTCGCCTGCTAATTGAATTTTAGCGTATACAGTAGACTGGGCGCTTTGAAGACTGTAATCAACGCCAGCCGCGTCTAGCTTTCCTCACCTCGGGGGATATTGCAGTGTCAGGATGGAAAAAAAATGAGGAGATGGGCTGTGCCTTGATGTACGCCATGTGCAACTCCTCTTAACGCACACACACCTTCTCACCGACGCATAGACGGTAGCCCCTCGGTTTTCAGGATAAAGTTAGTCCAGTATTGATGTTTTTTTTTTTTTTTTTTTAAGTTAAAGGTCATCTTTCTTGTCACCACTTCTTACAAACTGGGGCATGCAGTTGATTAAATTCTGTTTTACTCAGTCACAGTACGAAAAAAAAAAAATGGGCAGGAAGCAACATAAAACACTTAAACCTTTGAGTGTTTCAGCAGTATTGTGCTCATTTCTGACTGTGAAAGGTGTTTTTATATATATATAATATATATATACACACACTTTTGGCAGTCATAGGCAACCAGATCTTTAAGCGTGCTGCTTCCAAGTCTAGCTGCAAGATGCAGTTGTGGTTCCACAAGTGATGTTTCACCTAATTAGTTTTAGACTCCTTGCTTGCACCTCAAACCCTGACAGATGCTTCTCTCGGAATTGCAGAGCATAGTGATCAATCCCTTTTCATTACTGTATCTGTTGCAGTGGAAGCTAATTGTTTCTGCTTGTGCCCTTAGGAGAGGAAACCAGGCCCTGAAATGATCAAAATATTGATTTTGTTTTTTTTTTTTGCTTTTACGGGTCACCATGGGTTGTATAGATTTGTGTCAAATAAATAAATAATGAGTAAAAAAAAAAAAAAAATCGATGTTTCCTGAGCCCGAAGAAATTAGCGTGTAGCTAACTTGGAAATGATAAATTCATAAAAAATGTGTAGCTTGTTACTTCAAGTGCGTATATCCATTACAAGTAGCGTAATTAACGTTTTGCGTACCTCAGCAGCGTTTGTTTACGCTGCTGGCAGACGGGACTCCGCCGCCTCGCCTGAACTTTACCTGGGGAAACTCCACACCTGTGGTGGCCGGTGCCGCCGCCTGGGAATCGCAGGCGCGCCGGTGGGGGTGTGGGAGCGTCTGTCCCCGGGCGTGGTTCCCCTGGCAGCCCCTGCGCGCCAGGTTCCGCAAACGGCTGCCCGTTCGGCGCAGGCAGGAAGGCAGCCATCCCTGCTGCCCCCGCCCCCCACCTCGACCCATCTGTCAGCCCCAAAATGGCAAAGTACCCGATCCTCCCACACGCCCACGTCTCGGGGGGGCCGTGTTCCCAACAGCAGAGAATCTGCTCGGTGCGGGCTCACAGATTTTAACCCTCTTGGTGTTTCCGGGGGGGAAATGCGGTCTGTCTTTCCCTTCTACATCTTATTCGATAAAATACGCATTTAATTAGCTCGACGAATTAACATTTGGTAGTTTTCTTATTTTATGTACAAGGGTATATGGAACAAATAAAGTTACTTTTTTGCCTCTTTGCATTAGGTACTGTGTTTTAAATAGGTGCGCTTGTGACCAGAGAGTCCAGATCACGCTGGGGAAATCGCATTTCTGTGTTTAAGAGGAGGGCATTCTCTGCTCTTAGCAGAGCCTGCTTTGGCAAACCCTCGGTGACACACATGTCGGAAACAGCCACACTGCCTCTCCCGGCAGCCCGGGATTTCACCGGCGAAACTGCTCCTCTCCCAGACAGGTTTTTGCGTGCGACAAGCATATAATTCATGAGCTGTGTGTGTATTCTTAAAAATACATATATTTATTGCTGTCCCGATCTTGGCCTCTTGTAACTGTCACTCAGGAAGTCTTTCTTTGGGAAGAAACGGGCTGCTTTATTTTGATGCCGACTTAAAAAGCTGTCAAGCGTCTGGTTGTTTGGAGGGCTTGCCGGAGCCGGCTCTGCTCGTGGGGGTGACATTGGGGCAGAGTATCCGAGCCGCTGTGCTCCGCACTGTTGTTTCCGGTGCACGTCACCTTACCCCTCACGATTCTTTTCATCCGCAACCCCAATTTCTTACAATTTCCACTGATTGTACGAATCTCGCACGTAGCAGTCGAATATCTTTGACCAAAGATCATGTTTTTTTTTCTTCTTCTCTATTATTTCTAGCTGAGACATTATTACACCACCCCTCCCCCACGCCTCTTGATATTTTATTGGTAACACTTGATAAGCCACCATTAATATAGTATTATGCTGTTACTTATGTATTAATTAACCACAAACTAAGTCTAACTAAACTAGTTACATACTGATCTCATGTTAATTCATCATTGATGAATCGTAATGCATCTTTTAAGCAGTTACTATATTTGTTACTATATCTGTTAATTCTGTAACCTTTAACTGCCGAAGAACCAAGTAATGAATAACACGTTGCATACTGATCTCACATTTGTTAATCATTAACGAATCGATCATTAATCATTAATCTCTTATCTAGACTATTTGTTCATTCATTTGATGATAATTTGTACTTCAGTAGTAACTGAGTTTTTACTGAGTACCTGTGCCCTGTCAAGTAAAGTGTTGCCAATAGGTTATGAACTAACTTTATCACCATAAACATGCAGCAGGGTGGTTATGAAAGCAGGAATAAAACCTGAAAGCTTTCTGCTTAAATCCCGTCGGTCAGTTTTTGCGTGTTTTGCCCTTGACCATTGATACTTGACCCAAATGGCTCCAGAACAGTATCCCGCAGGTCCAATTAGCTATCCAGCTGTTAAGTAGCTATGAATAAATGTCACTGAAGTAACCAAAACATATTTTGTATATATATGTGCGGATTTTTTTTCCCCTTCAAAATCCATCTTTTGACGACCATCTGATCATTTGATGACCGTGAGCCTCTAGAGCGTTTTTGTATATTTTCGTAATTTTGCTTCATGATCTCGGGTTTTGTTAGCGGACAGTAAAGATATTTTGTATATATTAGGCTCGCCTCCATTTTTCTCGGAAATGCCGACTTGGCATGTGTTGTGTAAATGTCACAGGGAGAGATGACTTTTGTAGGTAGTTGTTGGCCCGAAACGAAGCGCCATGGCCAACCTATCAGTCATTTAACAGACGCCCCTCCCCCCCATAATTAAAAATAAAAACACTCAGAATAAGTGTTAATTGCTTGAAATTTGCGGAAGCAGCGAGCATTAATCCTGCTGCCTCAGTGTCGATGCTCTTGGAGAGATGCGAGGGAGGCTTCTAAACTGATGGCTCGCAGCTTTTCTTCAAGTGAAAGGATTTGGCCTGACTTGCGGCCTCCGCCTCGTACTGTGATGGCGGCAAAGTTCTGTCCACAAGGTCACCTGAATCATTCTGGGTTTCCGTCTGTCAATCCATCCATCCATCCATCCATACATCTTTCCAGCTAGGTGTCTGCTTAGCTATATCACAAGTATCTACTAGACTGCATCTTTAATGCTTTTGTCCTTGTGTGTATGTGTGTGTTTGTCTCTCTTCCAGCCATAAATTTGCAAATCGGGCTGGATTTCCCAGTCCTCGGTCCCGCGTTTAGCCCTAACTGTGCATCCTGTCTGGCGTAGTGACAGTGGCGGCTTCCCGCTGTCAGCAAACTGTGGAAATTGCAGACCATACAAGTCTCAAATTGTAAGTGTAAGATGAGCAGACATCCACAAGTATTTATGGTAGCCCGCGGTGTGTGACGTGCTTATATAGACCGTGTGGCAAAGCTGAATTATGGGGGACGAGGGGGGGGGGGGGGGGAAATCTTGGACCCTTCAGGAAGACAAAAGCAATGAGAAATAAAGGTGGGAAAAGTAAGTTGAGAATTTGTGGAAAATGTGAGACTGAAGAAGACCGGTTTTGTTTAAGCCGGTCTGGGGGGGGGGGGCAAGTCACCGAAACACGGCTAAATTTATTTTTTAAAGCCTAATTATGGAGTAGGATATGGACAGCTACCTATTTCCTTCCGTTAGAGTCCGGCTGAGGGAGATGGAAGAACGAAATGGATTTGAAAGTATGGTAGTTACTTGCAAATTGCTTTCTCCTGCCTGCCGCCTCATCGTGTTGGCGCCGCGCCGCTCTCGTTAATCCCGCATCACAAACCCGGCATCAGAGCAACATTGACGCATAATTTAGCGAATGTGCACTTGGATGCCCTTCTGTGCCGATAGAGTTGCAGTCGTTTTGAGAGCTGATCTCATGCCACCGTGTGACCTTGATTATGTTTATATATATATATATATAATCATGATTTAGCCCTGAGACTAGTTACGTTTTAGCCAAAATGTACATTTAACTCCCTACAGCCCTGTACCAGGGCTTTTGGAGGATGGATAATTTCCGTGAGTCACTGCCTGTAGAAAGCTTTTTGCCATTGGGTGCCACCTGGTTTTGGCGTTTAAGGCTTTGTTCCAAGGTGTAAGAATAGGTTGGAGCCAAACAGGCAAAACATGTTTTTCAACCGTGCCGTGTCATTTTACATGCCTGCTTTGGGGCTCTCTTTTGGGGGTGCTGCAGCCCTGCTTTCCTTATTTGCGAGATGCTGCGCTAGGTGAGGCCACGCTATCTGCTAGCTGGGTGTTTATCCTGACGTCCGCCGCCTCGCAGAGGGTCCCGTCACGCGTTTCTGCTACTCATTCTCTGAAGTCAATCTTGTGATTAATAGCCCAACGTTGCCATTTCAGGGGAACTAATTACTGTGAATTCTCTCCCCCCGTCCCCCCCCGCCCCCCAGCATTTCAGATAATAGCATGTGAAAACCAATATGAATACGGTCTTGATTTACATTATCTGCCACCCCCTCCCTTTTTAAAAAAAAAAAATTAAAAAATAAAATAATAATAATTGGATCGGTGGTGCACTATTGTCATTTGTCACTGCTTTTCACGACAAGTGGCCCATTCAGCATGGCCCTCTGATCCGCAGCCCTAGAATTGACTTTTGCATTAGCTGAGGCATTAAGCAATTAAAGCGCTGGGATGCTGGCGCTTTGCAGCCATGTGACCAGAAGGGGGTGGGGAGCGCAGGTCGGTGGTACCCCCCCCCCCATCCTTCAATGCAACCTGTGACTCTTCATCAAGTGTTTAACCATTGAAGCCACTTGCAATGTACTGTCATTGAAATACAGGCCCAGGTGACTGTGCATCGATCAGTTTATTGACATGGTTGTATTATCTGCGAAGAAGTTGACTGGCATTTTCCATTTGCCATGAAATATCCATCAGAAGGAATATCGGAGCGATCTGCCGGAACTCGCGGCCCCCCCAAGGAAGATTTCCAGCAAATACACGGCGCCAAATAAACACCCGTTTCCCTTTAAATTCGGCAGGTCATATTCGAAGCAGTCTCAGATGAGAAGAGCGGCTACATCGCGATTGATGACATCCAGGTCCTGAGCTATCCATGTGGTAAGTAATTACAGCGGCGGTAATTATTTTCTGCTCCCAGCTCACTTGTGACGGGTTTGTTACACAGACAGGGATAAGTAAGGGGGTGACAGGTCGCCTTCGTGCGGAAGGAGACTCCGGCTTTGGAGGAGAAAATAATAGTCAGTCTTCTGTCTGCTGGGGGAGGGAGGGTGGGGGGTGCGCTGTCTAATGAGAAACTTAATTTTAATCTTGCCTTTATTTTATATGCCATAAAAATTACAACATTCTCCATTCAAGGATTCAAAGGATTCCAAAGCTTTTTGTCATTTACAGTGCAAATACAGTGGAATACTTCATTACGCACCTCCACTGAGCCTTTAATAGCATATGACAATGAAGAACAACAAATGGCAAGTAACAGAATAGTGAACGATTACTTATCCATACATTAAATACCGTATACAAGCAATATAACAGCGCGTCGTAGCATTAGCGGGGGTAATTCTGTGTGTTCTTATAGCAGTACTGTGTGCTCACGTTAGCCAGTCTGTTGTATAGGTCTGAGACTGTTGCGCCGAGTCGTTGACATTCTGAACATCCGCCTGCTGTATCTAAATGAAAGGAGCTGGTTGTTGAATTGGAACGTGCAGATGAAGATGAATCGGTTGTGTTAAAAAGGGAAACGCCGGGGATTGTAAATAGCTGCTTGTCACAGCACCGGGACAGGTAGTACTAAGTAGTGAGCAGAGCTGGTAAGTGGTGTATGTTTTACTGCACATGCCAGGGGATTGGAGAGGCTTAAGCTGGCCGGTGTTCGCCCAGGACCGGGCTGGCGCTGCAGGAAACGCGAGTAGTCAGGTTGAGGATCCATCTTTCCATTTTTTTGGTATGCAGATGACATTAGTCTCTTCGAAATCCAGAGAGGTCCAATAAACACACATTTGGCATGGCCGCGGAAGGACGGCCATTGGCGTGGATTCAGCAACAAGCTCGGGATGGGAAGCATAATCCTTTAGGAACAACGGGAGGGAGATTTATCACCTGGAATGTGGCGGGACGACCTGTAGCGTTTCAGTTCAGTCAGCACCGTCTTTACTGGGCGTTTTGAATAAATACAGCGGGCTGTCAGAATAACTATTTGTCGCCAGTCGGTGTCTGATGGAGGGAGCGTATCTTCCGTGCGACAGGGTGCTGTCTTTCATAGGGCTGCCTTCTACCTCTTGTCAGGATTTGGATTTACATGTCTGCTGTAGAGCAGGCTGCATGTTTGGGCTTCATCTTCGCTCACTAGTGACCGCTGGTTGCGCTGCACCCCAGGTTATGGACTCCTTACATTTATTTGTATAGCAGACTCTTTAATCCAAAGTGACATTCAGTTAGTCGCTGCACCGATTGGGCGTTAAGGGAGACGTGAGTCTGCAGGATGGAATAGGGGGCAAAGGTGGGCGTGTCAAAGTGGTGGAAAATGCTGTCAGTGAACATTTCAGAACAAAACCAGACATTAACCAGACATAAGTTGGGCAACGACTATGACTAACAAGCATCTATTAAATGCCTGTTGCAAATTTAGTCTCACTTTTTACACTTACTGCCATACATTTAAGAAGCCCAAAACAAATTAAATACGTACCTCCACGCACTTCCCCGCGATATATTCTTGTCAATGCGCCCACCTTTCAACATGCACACAAACCTTTCCACATGCCCGTAAACCTTTCAATAAGGCCACTACTCCAACCTGCAGACACCTATACTTGGTGTAAGGGCCTTGCTCAAGGACCCAATGGTGACATCACTCTGCTGGCTGCAGGATTTGAACTGGCCACCTTCTGATCACGAGCTCAGATTCCTAAATCGCAGCAATACACACCACCTTCTCTTTTACAACTCGGAGAGCTTTATTATCAGTATTTAAAGACACAGCAGAACTGGTTTACCTGATGCATTTCCTCAGACTCCTGTGATTGCGCTCAAGCGTCCCACTATTTCAATGTACAAAACCTATTATTACAGGACCTTGCATAGACCGTAGTGACAGACCGACGCTAAGACCGCTCAACCCTGTGCAACATTCCTCCTATTTACATTCTCTGTATGTATGTAGAATATGCATAATCATTTTTTTTCCACTGGAGTATACAACCTAATTTGTTGCCTTCCCCCTTAGCTATGATTTGAATTAGCTGTTGAATTAAAGAATATAATCAAATAGAAATTCGGTTTGAAAAAAGAAAATTAAAAAATGTCTACAGGCAGTGTTTTTCCTCAAAGTCAATATGAAAAGAATAATAGACTTCATCCCTTGTGCCCACATCTCTGGCAGTACGTGGTCGAGGAGTGCTCGGAAATGTATCCTGTATTATCAGACCCTAGCCTATATTTATCGAGGAAAGGGGAGCTTGTGAGTTAGGTGTTTTACAGGAAGAATCTGAGAAAAACAACGCTGGGCAGCATGCGAGGTTGTGCGGGGGAACCTGCTTCGAATGAGATGCTTATTTTGTTGCATTTAATCCTCCCAATGAAAAATGTTTGTCCACCCTGCATCTGTGCCATGTTTAGGATGGATGCGGCGTGTTCAGTTTCCCTGGAACAAAAGGCCCTGGACGTCGAGCCACCGGGAGAGAACGCTGAAAATAACGGCGTCCTCTCCTCTCGGTTTGGCTGCGAAGGCGAGACAGACAGGCGGGCTGTGTAAAGGGGCGTAGCGGCCCTGCCTTGGTGTCTGCGAATGACAGGAGCCCGTGAAATCGCGCCGCTCTCGAAGAGGAGCGAACGGATTCACGGGCGAGGCTGTAGCACCCTAAAAACACATTCGTATCAGAGCGCTTTGTTAATGTCCTCCGGTCTTAATGCCCTCCCAGGTCCTGTAAGCAGTTTGTAAGCTCCTGTAAAGCAACTAGTAGAGCATTGTGCTGATGAAGGTCATGGGTTTGAATCTCAGGGAGCCACAGAAATCATAAGCCTTCCTTCTATTGTAAGTCACTTTGGATAAAAGCGTTGGGTAAATGTAAATGTTCCCAGCTGTATACCATGTAAATCTACATGAGTGCAAGGCAGAAACTTTGATTTGATTGTGGACCAGTTTAATTCAGATGTAGCCGTCCTTGTTTTTTTTCCCAAGCTTTATTTCAGTACTTCTGGTACAGAGCCATTTCTCTGAGGCATCTGCTATGTATTTCAGCCAAACTGTCATGAATAATTGAGCAGGCCAAAATTCCTTGTTAATATTACTGCTTCTCAGTTATATCTTCTGTTTAATACGCATCATCTCCATTTAAATTTATTTTTAATTAAATGTATATATTCTGGGTATATATTTTTTATGTTT
The DNA here is from genome assembly GCF_048594095.1 of Paramormyrops kingsleyae. NCBI lineage: Eukaryota > Metazoa > Chordata > Actinopteri > Osteoglossiformes > Mormyridae > Paramormyrops > Paramormyrops kingsleyae. Next base: position 5,058,948 of record NC_132815.1, on the reverse strand, counting down.
ACCTGATGGATTTAATATGAATTGGCCTGCTCCCTGTCTTTCGATCGCGGTGAAGCTTTGCCTGAGACAGGTTTGAGGCGAGCTGTGGGTCCCGGGACTGTCCGCGTGGGATTGCGGTCGCCCCGCCCACTCGTCGCCGGCTTCTCCACAATCTGTCTGACTGATGAGTTCCACAGCAGTCGTTAGGGGTGGTGGCTTGACACCAGGAGCTGCTGCAAAAGCTACGGGGCTCCATCGATCCTGTCTTGTATGTAAAATTTATGAGGGCGGTAATTTCTTCTCCCCCCCCCCCCCCCCCCCCCCCACTCTGCAGATAAATCGCCTCACTTTTTGCGCCTGGGCGACGTGGAAGTCAACGCTGGGCAAAACGCCACCTTCCAGTGTATCGCCACGGGGCGGGACGCCGTCAACAACAAGCTGTGGCTGCAGGTGAGGGCCTTGGTGCGGGCCAGGGTGCGGGTCCGACTGCGGTGCGTGACTGAGGCTCATTGCTTGCCGGACGGGCTGACCGCCAAACGGGCCACCTAAACCAGGTTTGGGGCCACATGCACACATGACTGGGCCCCCATTGAAAATTCTGCTGAATCTCCCCCTTCACCAAAGCTACCATTATACATGCTCAAGTGCTCAAGGGTGCCCCCTAGTATCCTGCTCAGATATTGCAGGCATGCCTGGCCAGTATGGAGTCTGGCAGGAAATGGTTGTTTCCATTTAAACTTTATTTCCATTTAATGTAATCCTCAGCTGTGGCATTTCGGAGATATTTGTCTCCGATTGCATTTCATACGTTCTTTGTTTGCATCCCCACCTTCTCAATTTATACGGGTCATTTGGAGGGGACAGGCTCCTGCAGGGTGTGCTATTTCACTACTCTCCCCCGCTGCCTCTTATTGGCTGCTGCGGCAGACCCTTGAGGAGGAAAGACCGCTCCCCTCATGGGTGAGTGGGCCGGGGAGTACAGTAAGTAGCGTTACCCTTTCCTGGGAGGTGTGAATTTTGAGAGACAGGGGTGGCCGCCGCCAGTGCAGATGACTTGTCTCATGAAGTTCCACACGGCAAGAGTTAAAGGGAGGTGACTCCCTCAAATGGGCCTTAAGCTGCCTCTTTTACAAGGGCTGGTTCTGGCCCATCTAGCTTCTAGTGACTGCTGCCCCCCCCCCCCCTTTTTTTTTGTGGGTGGGTGAGTCTGTATAGAATCTGGACGGCAGTTATAAATGTCATTTATGGTTTTTTGTTATTTCTGCAGAGAAGGAACGGGGAAGATATACCAGTGGCCCAAACCAAGAACATCAACCACAGGAGGTTTGCGGCGTCCTTTAAGCTGAAGGAGGTGACCAGCCTGGACCAGGACCTCTACCGATGCGTCACCCAATCAGAGAGAGGCTCTGGGGTGTCTAACTTTGCCGGCCTTATCGTCAGAGGTACGCTTGGCTTTTCTTGCCTGAAACCTGTTATGGCCGTGCTGTCGGTGCAAATGTAGAAATAGCCCTTTTAAATCACGTTATGCCTATTCTAGCATGAAACATTTCCTTTAAAATACTCAAAATGTCATTCCATTATTCAGCCTCTCAGAGACCACAATAGTTGCTTTTAACCTTACAGCGTTATGGTAAACTATTCTTTTGACAGACATTGTAAATGTTCTGTACCACCTCACCCAAATCACAGAGTGGGACCCTTGAATCATTCTAATTGGTCTGTATCACATGGTGATATTTCTGTTTTGGGGGGAAAGTCTGACCTGTGAACTCGAACGCCTCTTGTCTGCTCATATGAAATGCTGGAAAATTTTAGGTTCCTGCCAGGTTAATCTATTCAGAGCATTTTGCATAAAATATGTTATACTAAAAGCTTCTCATAGTATTGTCAACAAAGGTAGTTTATGCAGAAATATTTCACTTCTGAAAAGTTGCATAAAAACAAATAGGAACTGTAATGGTGAAGTGTATTAGAGCATACTTAATGCACTGAAATTAGCTTGTACACGTCTTTGAAACGCTGTTTTTGTTCAACTTTAATAATATTGGGTTTTCTTAATGGATTATCACTGCTTACATGCAGAAGTGAAAGTGAGGGGATTAGTGTGAGTTTCTCTTTTCCTTTCCATCTGGTGTTTGCCTGCGAACATCCTTCTCATCAGCGTGTCCTGATCGTAGTGACTACATTTAATCATAAATACTTAAAACGTACATCATTAGCATTCAGACTTAAGATCAAAGATTCGGATAATTATGCTTGTAAAGCAACCATCTGTTTATTGAAATATAAGCAACTTAAATGTATGAAAGTTAAATCAGTATTACCAAAGGGAGAATATCGCTGAAGGGTTAGGATTCTGATATGTAAAGCATGTTTGTGTAAGTACTGTTCAAATAAGTCCGTTGCCTACAGTGGGGTTTGTTGCCATTCGTGCTGTAACAGATGTGTGGATTCTGGAAATTTCCAACCAACAAAACCCCCCCAGCACCTTTTGCTGAAACGCTCTGGGCAAATACGACAGTCCCCCCCTCTGTTACCCGACTACAAGGGGGGGGGGGGGGGATCTCTTGTTTATCTGAACAACTGTCCTGCAAATTGTAACTTGGGCCAGGGGGCAGCAGAAGCCTGGTGTTTGGGGTAAGCTGAATATTAACTGCAGTGACAGGTCCGATATCTGACTTGCACTTGAAATCTGACATGCGGCTGCAAGGATGCAAAAGACGGTAATTTTAAAGGAAATTTTGGGGCCATTGATACGGGCCGCCTTTAATGAGAGATGGCACCGGGCCGGCCGCCGTCGCTCGTGACCGGGGGGTAATAGTTTATTAGTGAGTCTTCTGCTAAACCGAAAGTGACAGAGGACGCTCGCAGCTATTTTGCCCATCTTTGCAACAAATGAAAATTTCTCTGGCGAATTCTTTCACCTAAATAGTATTGATCTGTGCGTCCCCCCGTGCTGGAAGTTGGTTAGTGTGGTTTCTGCAGCTTTGCGGGGCACCGATGCTGCCCTTTCGCTTCCAGAAGCTAAACTTTATTGACAAGGCTACTTATTAGCTGGAACCCCAAAACAACATGCTAGTCACTGAGTGCTGGCTTTGTTAGTCAGTACGGAGGCCTGCTGGAGGACGTTTCGGGTCTGTGCCTGCCAGTTGCCAGATTCAGACGTCCCTTTAATTAACGACTTGCTTCGTGAAATACAAACGTGGCAGTTTCTTCTTGTGTGACTTTAATTTTCATTCGAGCTGCATATGGAGGGCATCAGATGAAATGGTCAAAGCAATTAGAGGACGGGATTTTCATGATATTTAGAAGACGTTTTTACATGCCGGGCATTTTTAATATGCTGCTAGCCTTGCAGTTTGTGGAATACGTGTTTATCTATTCTCGTTTCTCCCCAGCTTGATTTCTTGGTTTGTGTGTCAGGACAGCATCCCCGGAATCTTCAGCTGCGTGCCTGTGTGTGTGTGTGTGTGTGTGTGTGTGCGTGTGCGTGTGTGTGTGCGTGCGTGTGTGTGTGTGCGTGTGCGCGCGCGCGTACGCCGGTGTGTGCTCGAGTGTACGTTTCACCCCAGGAATGCACTCTTGTTCTAATGACTGCACCATGTGCAGCTGCCGCCCCCGGCGAACTCGCGAGAGTGGTGGGCAAAACACCCGCCCCCCCGCCCCAGCCTGAAGTAAATAAACTCGAATCAGCTGAAGGGCGGCAGAGATGCCTGTCAGCCAGTGAGGGCGGCATGGAAATATTTTCTTAAAAGTAGATTAAAAACTTCTTACCTGCCAGCTCCTCTGCCACTGAAGAAAGCTCGCTGCCTGACAAGCGTGTGTTCAAAGGGGGGTTGTTAAACTCTGATGAGGGCGGAATCGCGGATGCGGCGAGATGATGAGAGAGGGGGGATTTAGGGCTTGCTGATTGGGGGGCTGGGGTGTCAACAAACAGACGGGAAAAAAAAACAGAATATGAATCCAAGTTCCATTGTGTCTCTAGGGTTATTTTGATCATTTTGATTTATTTAACTTTTGTAGTTTGTTTTTTTTTTTTTCCTCCTTTCGGTAGAGGTTATATGCTGGGAAATAAAGTTTGTGGGGGGGGGATGAAATGATTGTGTCGTCTTTTAGACAATAGAGTGATGTATGGCGGGAGCTTCAGGGAATAAAGCGGGTGAGGTGTTTTTGGGGGGTGGGGGTGTAGCCTAGCCATCCTGGGCCCGCATCAGTCAGACCTGGTCTGTGCTGCAGTTTCATATTTGACCCTGTCAGGCCTTGTGTCAGAATCTGCTGTTCCTCAGACCAAAACGCTCCTGAGAGAAGCTGGCAAATCAAACTGTAGGGCCCTTCGAAACAGCATCCCCTTCGGTTTTGAAGGTGAAGAGAAACTGTCAACTGCCAGGGCAATAAATGAGAGCGGGTTACCTTTTCGGGCAGCCCCCCAGGGGATCGGAGGCACCCCCCGGACGGGTGAGTCGTGCTGCGGCAGGGCGGACAAGCGAGGGGAAGCGAGAGATGGATGAGGTCGGGTTCAAGGAGCAGTAATGCGAGGTCCCCGCCGCTATCACTCTCACCTGTCAGCCGCACGAGATGGATGTGCTGTTTGGGCGAAGCAATAATGCTGCATGATGAAAGATTCATCAGCGGCCCGTTCGCTGCCACGGCGACGGGAGACTGGAAAGGCTCTGTCTACCTGCACAAGTCCAGACTGGCGTCACCTTCTGCCTACGCTGTGCTACATTGGCGCCATGCCTGCTTCTGAGGTTGCTGTTGGGGGGGGCTCACATCACATTCTAAGTGCTTTTTTAAAGACTGGATACTTATCTGGTCAGGAAATGCTAATAAATAGCGCCTGTGTTTAACAGGGCTTGTGTCTTGAGTGGTTAAAGCCATTCAGGTATATTTTCTGTGCTCTTTTTCTAGCTGTTGAGGCTGCTTTTCTCTACCAAAATGTCTTTTCAGTTAGTGCCTCCACTGCCTCGTCGCGGCCAACATGCTCGCTGGCTCCCTCGTGCATTTTAGCGTTAGAAAAGTGAAAGGGTTATGGCTTAACGTTTGACACTAGCGAGGTTAAATACTATGGGTTTGAGTGGAACGGTATTACCTAGAATTTGAAACTGACCTCCTAGCTGGGAGTCAAGTGCTTGAAACGCGAGCCCATAGTGCTGCCCTCTATAATTACATGAGATTGTCTCCCTGCCAGGTTTTAATGAACAGTCACCTACGCACACAGGGCATTGTTAAGCGGGAACGTGAAATTGTCGAATAGTCTTCAAATTGTGATCGATCCATCCTGCGCGTTTAACAACATGCTTTGTGAAGCATTATTGATTTGCTAATATGTGTAGTGTGTAATTGCTACTGTCAGTCTATTAAAAACACTCAAGTCCTGGCAGAACCAGTGTTAAAATGCGGCTCTTGTGGTTTCCCTTGGACGTTGCGTTGCTTTCAGTGAGCTTCTGCAGTGACTTGCAGTGACTGAAACACTGTGATATTCCCCTGTGGGATAACTAAAAATCTTGTGCTGAGAATGAACAATCAAAACAAAATTTCGTTACTTATAGATAAATCTATATTGTGTTTAGAACTCAAATTGCAGTCTAATGCTGAGCAGAAATGTGATCACTTTCTTGAAGATTCCTGCCGATGGTCATTGCCTGTCTGCTGAATGCTGTTTTATTCCTGTAAGAACAGCCATGGAATCACTCTTCCTTGGTGCCAACATGCTAATGTGTCCTGGCTCCTCCGGCCACCACCTCGTTCTGGATGGTTTTGAGCATGACTGTGTTGCTGGTAAGGGGGAGTGTGTACTGAGAACCTCGAGAAAGAGGCGTAGTGCAAAGCTGAAGGATGAAGGATCACACCTGTTTCAGAACGAACCTGTTGGGCTTGGATGGTACCATTGTGACTTGCAGGGTGTGGACAATACAACAGAAAAACCAGTGCTGAACAGAACAGTGACAAATCCCATAAAAACACTGACAGTAAAAAAAAAAAAAACCAATGGAGAAAATTGCAATACAACTGGGGGCCTTTATAGACGGATTTCTTTCAGTTTGAGTCATTAATTGACCCGAGTCTTTTACTCAAAGCACATTCTGTCCATGCGTCTGTCAAAGAAATTCCCTCTGTCCTTTTTTTTTCATTTGTTAAATATCAGTCTGTGCTATGTTGCATTTGTTATGCTTTCTTCAGCTCTAAGAAGGCTGTCACACCATGTGGGCTGTGTATTTATTAGTATATTAAGTTTTTGCTTTGTTTAGGGGCTCCGGAAAGTTCAAGCAATACGACCTCATGACGGCAAATCCGCTAAAATGTAAATGTCTGCTTTTTAAACTGCCCCCCCCTGAAAGCCAGGTAGAGTGAATACTCCGTTTTTTTTAT